>NC_090725.1:119167567-119477567 GCF_036898095.1 Palaemon carinicauda | reverse complement strand
TATATACCCTATAGGCTATATTGTATATTAACTCTGACTATATATATATATATATATACACACACACATATATATATATATATATATTTATCTATATATATATATATATATGTGTGTGTGTGTATATATATATATATATATCTGTACAGTATATGTGTGTGTATTGTAGAACCTATTAATCCATGTCATGTCAGGGAAGAAATGGTATCAAGAATGATTTATGGAAATATTGAAAAAATATACTCCTCCTGACTTTATGTTATGAAAACAGGAAACAAGAGTTTATCTTCATTATTTTGATCAACTCTCTCTCCTTTTACATATAGAAATAATTGTGTAGAGCTGAATTAGGAAATTGATGCAGATTAGTAGGCTACGCCAAGTAGCGCATTCCTTCGTTTTGATAGTTTCTCTTTGTGTGATTAAGTAAAAAATCTCTTAGATAAACAAGTCTCCTCTAAAACTCGTGCCTTGATTTGCCTTTGTTATGAATATTATAGATTTATATTTTTAGTAATTAAAGATTCGGTGTTCTCTGACTCCATATCTCCTTTTACAGAAACTAGGATCTTCAGAGAACTTAATTTTGAACCATGCATTTTTTGCCGATTACTAAGCTTTTACTTTGATTTTATTTCTTAATCTTAATCGTATGCCTCCACGTGGTTGACTTATATACCTGAGGAGAATAGATTATAGATGGTCTCTTCAACCCACACACACACTCATATATATATATATATATTTATATATATATATATATATATATGTATAATATATACATATATCTGTATATATACATATATATTTATTTGTATATATATACATATATATACAAATATATATATATATATATATGTGTGTATATATATATATATATGTGTGTGTGTGTGTCTATATATATATATATATGTATATATATATTTATACATAAATATACAGTATATATATATATATATATAGTGTGTATGAATATATAATTTATATATATATATATATATGTGTGTGTGTGTGTGTGTATATATATATTTATATATATATATATATATATACTGTATATATATATATATATCAAAACGACTCTGGCGACAGCACTGCCTACGTTTAGAAATTGTAGGCTTACTTATTGAATGGTAAAATACCTAACATGATTGGTATGTCCGTGGATCACTCCCGGCCTATTACTCCGAGAGAGAGAGAGAGAGAGAGAGAGAGAGAGAGAGAGAGGCTATATTAAGAAATAATAATGGGAAAATGAATGAAGGGAACAAAAAGAAAATTAGGACACATTGCTTAATTGTTGATCAGATCATCTGTATGCCTTTAAGGAATTTGTTTTTATTATAAAATAAATAAGCGATCAGAAATATTCACCTATTTCTTTGTCCATAGTTTTATACTTAGTCTTAGTAAATCATTACAGAAAAATAATAGGTGTGAAATAATTATCGACGGTTAAAATGTTAGCAGAAATATGCCAAATCAAAAAAAGAATGTTTGATCAAAATAAATTGAATGCAGAGTATCAATAAATACATAACTTGTGCAATTTCATTGGAAAAAAATCTGTATTCTTTTTCCACAATCGTTGCTTTGAGATTAAACTTTTAACACCTTACTGTATCGAAGTTCTTTAAGTTTAGTAATAAAAAAAAAAAATCTTAAATCCCCTTGTTAAAAGCTTCCTAAGCTTATCAAAAGAACATATACTATTAAATTTCCAAAACTTTGAAGCAACTGTGAGTTTCAAGGCTAGCAGTCCAACCGGGACATTGAAAGAACGACCCCGGAACATTTGCCCAATGCCTTGGAGCTTAGATAGCTTGTCTGGTGAATGTAGGGATGTCGGAGAAACTACAAGGACCAGTGAAAGTTTTGGAAAGTGTTTGCAAGAGTGTAAATTGAAACAAGGAAAATTGTACGATATATTTCACCGTGAATAGTAAAAGAAAAAAAATTAAAGCATTTGATTCAGATGGGTATGTATGAAAGACATATTATACATGATGGTAGGATGAGAGAAGAAGCAAGTTAGAGAACAGGTAAAACAGGCATAGACCTATTAGTGAGTGAAAAAAGACTGAAGTACGTGTAACATTGGAAAGGACGAAAGGGGGAGAATTATGACGACAGAAAAAGTAGTAAAACATTGCATTGGACGGTTTTAAGATGGTTTGGTTATAAGGAAAGAACGAATAGCAATGAGTTGATATAGTGTGTATAGTGAACAAGTATAAGTAGGTGGGTGAAGAAAATTTGTGTTTGGTTACATGGTGTGCAGAGGAATTGAACAGAAAAGGACTTAATATCCACATGGCGAAAATTGCAGGCCACGTTGTTGCAAGAGCCCGTGTCCGAGCGGAAAGGCCAAGTAATCTACAACAAACGAAGATGGCTTAAGAGCAGATTGGAAGTGAGTTAACTAATCTCTAAATGGACGGATTGATGGATTGTTGAGGAGCATTTTACATCGGTGTATGCAGCAGCTAAAGAAGTGAAAATTCCCTGTACAGGAATCACCCACAATTCAGTCAAAGCATAAATGTAGTAGCATTTGTCTCGCTCTTCGGAATTGGGAATCAGTTTATCTATTATCACACACACACACACATATATATATATATATATATATACATATATATATATATATATATATATAAATGTGTGTACATGATCATATATCATCATCATCAGACGTAACTAGTCCGCTGCAGGACAAAGACCTCAGAGATGTCCTACCACTCGTGTCTATGTATGGTATTTCCTGGGTCTTTCTGTGCCAGTCTATACCAGCTAATTTTCTTAGTTCGTCAATCCATCGTCTTTTCTTTCTTTCCTTGCTCACGTTGCGAAGGCTAGGGATCCATTCTTTTATTCTTAATGTCCATCTACTATCAAGTCATTCTCATTACATGTCTTGCCCATGACTATTGGTGAATATGGAAAAAAAGGAGATCTGACTGACTCCAATAATTACAGAGGCATTACACTTATGCCAGTTGTCATGAAAATATATAGTATGCTCATATCAAAGAGAAAAGAGAGCCAAATTTTAATTTTGCGATATGTGGTACAGCAATGTGTAGAATATAGCAATTCCCTTTTGATAGCTTTTATTGAGTATGAAAAGGCCTTTAATAGAGTGCACCGGACAATTTGGTGGAAAGTCCTGCATTATTTTGGAGTTCCTCTTGAATATGTAAATTTGATTAAGGCTGTCCATTAACATAGTAAAGTGCAAAGTTAATCTTAGTGTCCTATCAGATGAATTTCCAGTAAACAGAGGAGTACTCCAAGGGAATGTAATGTCACCTATGTTGTTTATCCTCCCCATGGATTTTATAATGCATAGAATGGCTGGGGATGGTGGAGAGTGATTGGACTGGATTTGTAAAAGGAAATTAGCTAACCTAGTATATGCGGATAATGCTGTTCTTATTAGCAGAACACCGCAAGACTTGGAAAGCTGGCCTACCAGAATACATGAAATATCACAGGAGGTTGGGCTCAAGATAAACAAACAGTAGAAAGATAGAGATGATGAGAATGGTATATGCAATGGGAGATGAAATATTGGAAGGAGAAAGGATTAATGAGGTGGAATCCTTTAAATATTTAGGAACTATGATCTCTAATAGGCTACAGGATCTTTAGAATTTGAGTTTAATGAAAGATTGAAAAAAAAATCAGAATGGCTATTGTTAAGTAAAATTTATAAATCAAATCGCCTGAAATTACATATGACAATTAGGCTATATATATTAGTTTAGTGAGATTGGTGTTACTGTATGGACACGAGTCGAGGTACAGCAATAAAATAATATCCATCAGATTTTGTAAAATTGAGAACAAAGCCCTCTGAAGAGTATTGGGAGTTGAATGGCAGGACATGATTAGAAATGCTACTATAAGAGATATTACTCGAGTACCTTATGTGGATAAAATCATAGTGAGAGGTAGATGGAGATGGTTTGTATATGCTTTTCGCACTCCCCAGGAGAGATTAGTTCACCAAACTTTTAACTGGGCTCCACAAGGCTATAAAAGAGTTGGAAGACCCAGGCATATATGGCTGAGGACTATGAAGCGTGATTTAGTTGGTGAATGGAGAAGTACTGATTTAAAAGCTCAAGATAGAGATGACTAGCGAAATCTAACAGAGGCCCTTTGCGCCAATAGACGTGGGAGGAGATGATATATATATATATATATATATATGTGTGTGTGTGTATATACAAATTCATAAATTTTACTGATTTAGCAGTTTAGAAAATGGAAATGGGAATCAGCTATATATATATATATGTGTGTATATATATATATATATATATATACACACACACACATATATATATATATATATACTGCTATACATAAATCTAAATATATATGATATATATATATGTATATAAGTATATATGTATATATATAAAATATAAATATATATACTACTATATATATATATATATATATATACAAATTCATGAATTTTACTACTTTAGCAGTTTAGAAAATGGAAAGGAGAATAAGCGCTTTCTTTCTCTCTCTCTCTCTCTCTCTCTCTCTCTCTCTATATATATATATACATGTATATATATATATATATATATATGTATATATATATATATATATATATAATGGCTATTGGGACACAGCTTCTCTCTAATGCAATTTTCATTGAAGGGCGATAGCTATAGTGGCGTTAATGTGGTTCTTGCAGGAATCTTCATATTTTCTCAGCTTCTTTGAGTTTGAACGATGATTTTTCCTTTTCTTCATACTTTATTCACTACAGCATCGTCTCCAATTTTTTTTTCTTTATCAAGTGATTGCTGGTTTACAAAAGTTTACACTTCCTTTTATACACCATCTTCTACAAATATTACGATTAATTATGTTGAGATTATATTATAAAGAAATTAGAATTATGAAAATAAAAAATAAAAAAGATGAAAATTTTCAAAATACACAGATCCCTAGATTATGAAGATGATAAAGGTTAATTACACACACACACACACACACACACACACACACACACACACACACACATATATATATATATATATATATATATATATATATATATATATTATATATGACCATCCATAACTATAAGAAAACATATATTAATATGTATATAAGACGAATGTTTTGTCTGAAACAACATTGCATATTCTTTTAAGGAAAGTGTTATTGCGTATGAAGTAATTAAAATCAACGGTAGAAGAAAAGGAAAAGAAGGACTTCCCTGAGAGTGAGAGACGAGAGACGAATGAGTATGGGGAAGAAGCAACGGGAGAGGAGAGCGTTCCTTCCTCCTTCCTTCCTTTGGTCCAATGGGTGACAACAACAACCAGATCAGACGCTGCTGATGGTGGAAGGTTATGTTGATGTACCGATGGTGGTACACTTGAGAGTCGGCAAAACATACGCCAGCCATGAATATTCACCGTATACTCAGCCTGGATCATTTACAAAATTCAGAATAGCCTTGGAGCATGCAGGTACGTTAACCCGTTGTCCATTTAACGCAAACGGTCGCTTGGTAGTCTTTTTTTTAATTTTTTTTTTGCGTAGAACGACCATCATGAGTAGAGAGGGTTTAAATACTACTTGCGTATGCATACACAGACGAGGGTTGGCCTATGCAAATAGCTGGGGGTGGGAGGGAATGGCGAAGGAAGGGGTTGGGTGGGTCCAGGTAACTTGTGTAAAGGATCTGGATGCATATTTTAAGCGTCCCATGAATGCGCACGAGGAAAAAAAATCCCTCACGGTTCCTTAAGGCTTGTATGGGGGAAGGGATGGCTCTCGTTATGAAAAGACGGGGTGGGGGAAGGAAAAAGAGAGGCTTCTTTCCCCCATCGGTTTGTGAATATGCAAATCAATTGAAAGGTCAGGCTGTGGATCCTATATGAGGCAGCCTACCCCTATATTTTCTGTTGAGCTTGAGATGTAGGCTACTCTTGATTAGGGGGATTTTTTTTATTGGGGGGGGGGGATGTTGAAGGGGTTACTGTATCCTGATAGGCCAGTTGTGAGCAAAGGCTTGAGGGCTGTCATACATTTGTGGATCTTTGTGGTGAAGACATTGCCTTGGCTGACTGTCATCCTGTGTGGAGTTGGATAGAAGTTAGGCTACCCTAGTGTACTGTAGACTGTTTGATGAAGTGGTCGTGTTTATCAGACCTATGAGGGTTTAGGCAGGAAACATTGTTTTGTGAAGGGTTAAAGTTAAATTTAGGCAACCTTATCCATAAGTACTGACCTGATCAAAACCTCAAATGTTATTGCCTACCTTAGTTTCTATGGCAGAATTTCTAGGGTAGGCTCTCACTCAGTAGATTTGATGTCACCGTTGCCTGTGAATTAAAATGGTGTCTGGGTAAGTTTTTACTTAAACGTTTTTATCTAGAATTTCTTACTCTTGACATTGTGATAACCAGTGAGCTTAATAACAGATAGTCAGGCATAGAAATAGGCAAGTTCACTCCTATCTTACTTGAATCAAAGAGATATGGCATAATCTAAAATATCCTAGCCTAACTTTACTGTGTTGGTGTGTACAGAACAGTGCAATAAAGAGTTTGTAAAAAATAAGGCTGTTATTTAGTGTATTTTGTGGCGTTTTTGAATTTTTTTTATTGTAATTTCTGGCGGAAATCCATAGTTTTTGCGTTATGGTTTGTCTACCAACATAACTGAGAAGCTGTGGGGTTACTCTAGGTATTGTCATTAATTACGTTTGAAACACCTTGAAATATACCATTTACCAATCTAATTATATGATATTTGAATTAACTTTTTTAAACATTGTTGTTTCTGCCAATCATCAAAAAAGTCATTAGACCAACAAAAAGTTACTGTTATTAGAACCCAGTAATAGTAATAAAACATCATCAAAACTCTGGTGCTTTAGGGATGCATAGAAAATTTTATTTTTCAATTCCATTTTCTGTGGGGTTATTCATAGCTGTATTTATTGTACTACAAATACCTCCTTAATTAATTGCGTGTAAATACCTGTGTTGGTACGTCAAATTAACACTAATTATTGATGGTTTTAGTTGTGCCGTAGTTTCGCTTGGCACGCATATACACGTTATCTCATCGTTCCTATGTCTGGGTAAACGTAACATGTTTTAATACGCCGTTAGCTCCATGAGCTAATATTTTGGCATTTTATTTATCTAATATATCACTTTGTTCAGTTGGTTTATGCTGTGCCTTAGATCACTTGGCTTGCAATGTAACATTACTGTACTGTATCTTATTGTTCCTATGTTCTGGCAAGCGGAATATGTTTCATTATGTGCATTAGTCACGTGGGCTAGTATTTTGGCGTTATTTATGTAATCTATCTCTTAGTTCAATTTTACAAACATAAATGGGTGAATACATATTTAACAAAGGGGTGAGTTGTAGTTTCACACTTCAGCCTCAGTTCAAACTTAGACTTGGCTTTCATTTCCCATTATCAGAGTGAATATATCAAACATATGTTTCTACCTTGACCTTCCATTATTAACATAAGAAAATAAGAGCTGTAATTATGTTATATATTCCACTATAGAAAACAAATGTCAAAAATTTAGAATACTCTACAATCGTTGATCCTTTTATTCAATTCCAACAAGTAGCTTACTACAGAGGCAATGTGCAATAGGAGTCTCATGTGGCATGTGCTGAGATAACAAAAGGAGCAAAATAGGAATTTTTTTTATGAAAATCTGTAACTTTGTTGATAGAATATTTTGTCAGTAGTACATGGGATTTAAAATTGTGTATTTGCAAAGATCTATTCAATTATGGGAGTTCCAATATCCAAACTAATATTGTACTGTTCTATGATTAAACCAGAGTAGCTAGTACAGTATCCCCTTTTGACCTTGTCAGCTCTATTGGGACTAGTTATCGTGGTGTGTCCACCGTTTTATAAACTACCAAGTACTGTAGTTTGTAGAAGGGCGGACGCAACCTCTAATAATAGAAGATGGACCAACTGGTGGTAGCCCTCGTAATGACATGCCAATATTAGCTAAGATCAGGGAGGGACTACCTTAGTTTATGATATTTCTCTGAATTATTAAAAAGTTGAAATTTACTTTGTTCCGTAACCGAAATACAAACCACGCTATTTACATTGGGTATTACTTTCGGCGTAGCTGAAATGACGAGCCATTAGATTTTAACGAGGGTTTCCTACCCCGCGCTAGTTAGCAGGGGTAGGGGGAGGGGTAGATTGCTACCCCTCCCTCCCTCACACACCGGTGAAATGTCTCACTTCACTTTTGGCTCGGACAATGGACAGACGTGCCTGTCTTTGTCCTCTCTTGGCAGCCATTTTTTGTTTTGTCTTTACTTAATCACTTACTTTTCTTTTACTCATTATATATGTAAACATTTTTTCATGTTTATGTATATATTTGAGTATAGAAATCAGTAAGTTTCCTTTTCAGAGTTCGTGCTTGTGTGTGTAGTGTATGATATCTCCGTGGAGCCCTCGGCAGTTAGGCCACCACGGTGTAATTTCATGAGTTGCGATCGAGTTTGACTTCAGTCGTTCACCCTTACTACGTTACCTTTACTACGTCTGAGTAGCTTCCTTCCCGTGTGGGTGGGGTTGCTACGCCGTATGTTTTGTCTCAATTAGTTATGAATCTAATTGTATTGGTTGATTTTTCAGTTTTGTAGAACGATTCCTTTCGGGGTTTTCGTTCTTTATTTAGTGTTCGTTCATTTTTAAATTTCACAATTACATAGTTACATAATTATAATTGTTATAATTCTGTGTTTGTTACAGCTCTCCTTCCGTGAGTGTAAGTGGTTGTGAGGGCACGTGCCTGTTGTGCAATTCTTGTGTTTTTTTTTTTCCTCGGGATTCCTCTTCGGAGTCTTCCCGGGGGAATGAATGTTAACTAATGATTTTTGTTTTTATTTTTCACAGTTAACGATCTAGTTCGTTTCTGTAATGTGGCAACGGAGTGAGCTGTCTTGTTGAGGCCTGGGGATTCTGCTGTTGCTGCCTCCCCTATAGATCTTCGTCAGGGGCGTGTCTCCTTCTCCTGGAAGTACTCCCGTGACGACTGACAGCTCTCCAGTTCATTTTAGAACACTCAAGACTCAGGAGGCTCGCCTCCTTGGGTGGGTAACTTTCCTTCCGAGGGAAGTTTTCCTGTCCAGGCTTGAGTTTTTTCCTTTGGGGGATCTCCTCTTGCCTTTTTTTCGTGCGACTATGCTCTTGGTGCTGAGCGGTCGCACCTGCAGTTACGCTCAAGGGGCTGGGCAACTGCAGGAGCCCTTCTTCGGAGGATTGCTCTTTTTAGGTCACTGGCTGACCCGTCTCTTCTACGAAGTGTTTCTCTTTCGTTCGCGAGGGAGTACACTCAGACTCCTCTTCGGAGGACTCTTCTGCTGTTGTTGCTGTTGGCCGCCTTCTCCGTAAGGCTCACCGTCTGTTACGTCGTAAGGGCCTCCCATCTCCCTATAAGGGTGCTAAGAGGCGCCTTTTTGAATCTCCTCCGCATGCAGCCTGCAGCTCCTACCTCCTTAGATCTCTCTGGGGATTGATCTCCAACGCCTTCCTGACCTTCCGCCCCTGGTGCAGATGGACAGCAGTCTGACCTCGTCATCCGACGGGCAACGGTCCCTTCGGGGCAAAGGGTTGCCTCCCACGGGGGGTGCTTCCCTTGCGTGTCAGGGTTCCCCTGCGCGCCCTTCTGCAGTGTTAGCGCACAGGCGCTCTCCTGCTCATCAGCGTTTTCCGGATCGCTAGCGCTCTCCTGTTCGCCAGCGCTCTCCTGTTCATCAGCGCTCTCCTGATGATCGTCGCCCCACTGCTCGCCAGCGCTCTCCTGAGGACTCCGAACATCCTGCTGTTCCTGTTGTGCGCCATGGGTCTCCTGAGCGCTCTAAAATCTCCTGCCCGTCAGAGCGCACCTGCGCTTCCAGTTCCTGATACGCGCCCTGTGCGTCCACGTTCGTCCGCGCAACCTAGAACTTTGGTTCAGGTCTTGGACAAGGACTCTTCTTCTACGCACAGGTTTCCACGCGTCGCCCTTCTGCTCGCCAGCGACCACAGACGCGTCAATGTTCGCCTGCTCGTCAGCGATCTCCTGCGCGTCAACGATCGCCATCGATCTTCCACGCGTGTCAGGTCCCATGGACACCATCAGTAGCGATCTAGCACTCGCCTGCTGTGGACCACTATCTCCGGTAGCTGAGTCTTGCCGTAGATCTTCCTCCTGCTCGCCAGCGCTCACCTTTACTTCTGTCCTTCTGTGCGCCAGCTTCCTTCAATCGCCAGCGCACATCTGCGCGCCCTTTTCTGCCACGCACCAATGGGCGCCAACAGTTTTTCCTGATAGTCCAGGATCGCCTTATTGACAGCTCGCATCGGCGCTCACCTTCCTGATGCACCTGTGCGCCTTCTGATTAGCGCGATGCGCGCTAATCATCCCTAGTCTCTTACGCGTCAGCGATCTCCTACGCGCCTGCGCGATTCTTCGCCTGCGCTGTAGTGGTTTGCGGACTGTGGCCAGAGGTAGCACCCGAACTGCCAAGTGTCCGAATGCCGACCACAACCCGACGTTCACTACACAACGAATATACAATGGTGTAATACCCAAAAAAACTAAGTAACAGATCAAGAGAACGGAGCTCTGGGCACCAAAAATTGTGTAGTGGTTTGCGGACTGTGGCCAGAGGTAGCACCCGAACTGCCTAGTGTCCGAATGCCGACCGCAACCCGACGTTCACTACACAACAAATATACAATGGTGGAATACCCTAAAAACCTAAGTAACAGGTCAAGAGAACGGAACTCTGGGCACCACCCCTTGATTTATACTGGGCAAGGGGACCCAGGTAGAACCTGACTTACCCGTTTGCTTCTCCTCCCTTTTGCTTGCTGATCATAAGTACAAGTATAAGAACATTAGGTGAAAGGAAATATTGTTTAATTAATTACGGGACACAGTGTGGGAGGAAAGAATTATGATAAATTACGGTACTTAAGAGATCTTAAAAACAGTGGCTGGGGAAGGGGGGCCGTGGAGGGAGGTTTCTGAAATTAAATGCTGTATACATAAAAAAAAATTTATTTGCAGAAAACTGTTAGGAATATCATATCAATTAGAATAATCAATTAAATGAAGAATTAGCATCCCTTTTGCATATTGTATAAGCAAGAAAAAAAATATTTATTTTTAAGTATTTATCTGTCAGTTCCAATAACCAAATTTAGGGCAAAATTATCAGTCCTTTACACTCCAGCTCCACAAATAACAAACAAACTAGAAATTACTCATAAGAAAATATAGATCTGTGAAAATACTGCGCTACCATACTTTCCCCTGAATCAATACTGTCCCTTCAATATCCAGTTCACCACTAAGCTGCAAAGTCACTTACAATTTTTTCTTTGAACAGTTCAGCCGCATACGCTGCTGTGCAGGTCTCTGCAGGCCCACAATAACAATGTCTCAAAAATTTTGTCAACAACACGAGCAATCGCCAATGGCCTTATAATACATTGGTTGTGGTGTTATTCATTCAAACACATGATGGTACTTAGAGTTCACAGGCAGTGAAAAATGAATACAGAGCAGACACACCCACCACTACACACTGGTAACAGGCCATCAACCACATTCATAATTGTTATGAGCAGTACTAGACAGATACTCTGTTCCTATATACTGTACATACAGTGGTCTCGAGTAAATTTCCCTTACAATTGGGAACTTCTGTCAACGTAAATGTCTGCCGTATCTGTTCTTTTTTCTTTTCTTGATGAAGGAACCTATTCTTGTAAAGTACAGTACTTCTATTTACTCAAACTCTGGTTACACATTCAAACCTTACAGAGAGTAGGGCGTGCTGCAAAAACAAATGTTGTTAAGAGAGTTGGTAGGACCAAACAAAAATATATACATACCCCTTAAACATATACATTATGCTTGCAAAACATTTAAACCCATTTAAGAAAAATTGAAATCTTTACAGTGAATAAAATGTTATAGTACAGTACTGGGGCAGAATATCAGACATTATGACAAAAGGGAATTGATAATGAGAGTTACTTTAAAACATATATAACCCAAGCTTGTTATATGTGGAAATGGTTTGTATTTTTCCCAACTATTATTAATTTTTTCCACCGCGCGCTAGCGTTTTATTAACGCACCACTGCTCGCCAACGCGCCGTCGCTTGCCAACAAGCCATCGCTTGCCAATGCGCCATCGCTTGCCGACGCCCCATCGCTTGCCAACGTGCCTTTGCTCGCCAAGACGCGCCATCGCCCGCCTACGTGCCCTCGGTCTCCCAACCGCCTGCGCTCGCCCGCGCACATGCGCTCCAATGTTCGCCCGCGCGCGAACCGACGGTGTTCCATCGCGCGAACCGACTGTGTTCCATCGCGCGAACCGACGGTGTTCCATCGCGCGAACCGACGGTGTTCCATCGCGCGAACCGACGGTGTTCCATCGCGCGAACCGACGGGGTTCCATCGCGCGAGCGCCGGCTTGATTCCTGCAGTAGCCATTGCTTGCCTACGGGTCATCGCTTGCCTGTGAACTATCGGATTCCGGCCGCCAGCTCTCGCCCTTCCGGCCGCCAGCTCTCGCCCTTCCGGCCGCCAGCTCTCGCCCTTCCAACCACGCTCGCCCTCCTTCTGCGCTTCCTCGCGCACTTTCGTCCGCGCTCCTGCGTGCCCGCGCACTGGCGCTTCCACGTTCGGCCACACGCGAACTATTGATTTACCATCGCGCGAGCGCCAGGGCGATTGCGACCGCAATTCCCGTCGGGGTTTCGCAACACGGCCAGCCTGGCGAGTCTTCTGGAGCGCGTATTTCCAGAACACGGTCTTCACCCCATAAACGCAGAGCATGGCACGTGCAAGAGCAGGAAGAATCTTCAGAGAGGTCTGGGCAATATTCTTCTTTCCAGAACCTGGGTTAGCCCTTCCTCCTCGTCATTCCCTGGAAGGGTCGTGCCAGGGAGTTTTCCTTTCGAGATTTCTCCGTTGGGCAAGAGGTGACTGGTTTAGCCCTTCCTCTTCTCCATCCCATGGAAGGGGCTTACCAGGTCCTTTCCCTCCTCGGTTGCGACCTGAGGTTTTGTACAAGGAAGCTCCAGGAAGATCATAGGTACTTTCCTCTTCTCAGGCTCAAGCACCTTTGCGTTCCGTTGCCAAGTTTCAAACTTGCGGGCAAACTCGATGTTGGAGCATCTAGACGCAGTGACCGAGGGCTTCCCCTCGGGTGTCTCATCCGTGGATGTCGACAAGCTCAGACACTCTTCCATCCTTGGGAAGAGCTTGTTTGAGCCCAAGGACAGAGACATGGACAGCTGTTGTGCGGAGGAAGTCGACTTCCGTTTTCACTCCTCCAAGGCGCTTTCTTCCAGACCCTGCAGGCCTCCATCGCCTCTCCTTTCAGCCTCGTCGGCCTAAGTTATCGGACCGGCTACGGCAGCTAAGACAAGGTGTACAATAGCAGTCCCCTCCTGTCAGGGACAGGTAGCACGGGAGGCTTTCCCGGGGAGGCATAATCCTAGAGGGAGCGGCAGAGCTCACAAACTCTAGGATTGGCAACCCCCCCTTGCAGGTCTCACGCTGGGGGATGCCTAAGGTTACTCATCCGGATAACAGCTTCCCGATGCCGATTCCTGCACGATCTCCGTGATCAGCCAAGGGTATCGCGCCTCGCTCTTACCATCTCTCCGTCTCTGTCAGCGAATCCAGTGTCACTGAACCTCTATGCCATGGGGTCGGCAAGAGTTTTGCCCGTTTGGGCAGAAGGATCCATGCCTTAGGAGAAGGTCCTCCATAGGGTCGTCGACGGCTTCACCCCCCGGCTTCTTCAGTCGATCCTTTCTCGTAGGAAAGCATCTGAGACGGGAGTTCCGTCGTCGACCTCTCAGCTCTGATCAAGTTTGTCGAACAAACTTCGTCCAGCGTGGAACAGCAGAGTCGATCAGATGGGTAACGAGGCTGCAGGACTCCTTAGGCCCTGGATCGGAAGGACGGGTACTTCCAGTTTCCATTCCATCCATCTTCCAGGAAGCTCTTTCAATTCAGCCTAGACTACAGGTGTTCCTGCTTAAGATGCGGTGTGGCGATCCCGCCACGGCATCGCAGGTTTTTCCCCAGAGAACTCTCCCTGCTTTCCTCATGGCCGCTCAGGAGCAGGCTTCCGCCTCCTTCGCTTTTTGGAGGTCTGGTCAACTCCGGTAGGCTCGGGTTCGACCTTCTTCAACGCCGGGACAAGCTTCCGGGTCTTTACCAAGAGTGAGGGATCATGGTAATTTGCTAGGAGCCTTCTCTACTTCTGCCTCAACATCTGGAGTATCTAGCCATGATATCGAGTCAACGGCCATACCACGTTGAAAACACTGCTTCTCGTCCGATCAGCGAAGTTAAGCAACGTTGGGTCTGGTCAGTACTTGGATGAGTGACCGCCTGGGAACACCAGATGCTGTTGCCTCCTTCTCCGAGCCTTCCCTTCAGTTGACTGTGGCAAGGCTGAGGAGAGTCGCAGTACCTGTTCTCAGTCAAGCAGAGCTTTCAGCCCTACCTTGGAACGTTTCCTGGGTCTCTTTTCCTCATCGACCCGTCTAAAGTCCCGACCGGTCGCCTCAGGATAAGTTCCCTGTGAGGCGGCCCAAGTTCCGGTGGTATCAAAGCAACGATTAACCGGACTTTCTGGCCCCTATTGGACCAGCGGAACGTTTAGATCTGCAATGGGGGTTGACCTATGGAACCTCTTGATGGGAGTGGATATTCTCGTCCTTTCCCCACATTTTGATGCTGTTCTCGGACTCGTCAAAGAAAATGAGGGGGGGGGGGGGCATGTTCCGGTTCAGGCCTATGGTCAGGACCTGAAGGATACCTCCCCATCATTCAGGCAGGCTTAGGGGCCGTAGTCTGGCCCCTCTACAGATCCTACAGTTCCTGCCGAGTCGCTCCTCGCGCGACGACTTCATGGTACTGGCGTATTCCAACCAGCAAGGGACGCATTTTCATACCTTCGCATCTTGCAGTAGAGATACTGAGATGATCCGAGGTCCTCTCAATACCACTATCGGCTCGCTCATTCCGGGTAGAGGGATGTTCTCTCCGACTATCTGAGCAGAGCCTCGCAGATAGAGAGTACCTGGGGGTTTTTGGCCTATAGTAACCAGCAAGTCCTGGCCTAGGGGACCTGATTGCGACAGCCTGGAACTTAGAGCTTCCGCTGTTCTTCCCCCCAGTCTCAGACCCCAAAACTCTTTGGCAAGATGCTTTCCGGTGACGGTGGGACAACATCGACGCCTGTGTCTTCCCACCATTGTTGTCTGTTGAGAATGGGTCTCAACAAGACCAGGTTGTCTGTCAACCTTTCGATGGCCCTGAGAGCTCCAATGTGACTATACGCAGAACGGTTTCCGGACCCTCTGCTTCCCCTGACGGAACTCCCGGGAGAGCTTCTTCCAGGGGCACAGGCTACTCAAACAACCACACTACAACATCTTTCACGAGCTGTTGCATCGCTTCGGCTTCACACCTGGAGACACTACGCCGCCGCCTCAAGAAGAGACAACCCGCTACGGTCGCGGAGCGGAGGTCGTGTCACCTGCGATAGTCATCCGCAGGGGTCTACCAGGCGAAGTGGAGTCTTCTGTGGTTGGTGTCGTGGGATAGATACCTCTTCCCTTGGGGCCTCTTCTTCAGCAATAACGGTATTATTGAACTTTTCGGCGGGAGGAAACTCTTTTCCGCTCTCGGCAGTAAAGCCTATCGCTCAGCCTTTCCCTGGCCTCCAGGCTGAAAGGAATAGACTTTTTCCTTCCCGCTGGACCTTTCTTCGCTTATGCGAAGCTGCGAACGTCCCTGCCCCCAGTCGGAGTGAGACCTCCTCCATGGAGCATGGTTCGGACTCTTTAGTCCCTTAAGAGATCTTCTCAAGAACCATTACGTCAGGCCTCTGATCGTATTCCATCTTGGGGGACGGTGCTCCTGCTCACTCTGGCCTCGGCCAGTGTGTAAGCGATCTTCATGGTCTCGTACGACTCCGCCCTTTCAAGAGAATAGGGGAAGGCAACATTCAGGTTCGCTCCTGAGTTGTTTTCTAGACTCAGAATCTTGGAGTCCCGGGCCTTCGGTCCGACTCCTTCAAGATTTCGAGTCTCCATTCTGTATCAGATGACCCAAACCTTCTCCTTCTTGCCAGTAAAGGAATCGAGGGGTTATCTTTGAGAACAGCTGCAGTTTGTCCTCACGTGCAGCCGGGTTGGGAGCACAGGGAGGACACAGGGGAGAGTCACCAGTATACCTCTTCAGCTCGGACTCAAGGACATTCATCTCGACCTGAATCCAGACCCTCCCCCGTCACGTCGCCCTACAGCACGATGTCGGATACATCGCAACGTCCCTCGCCTTCGAGTAGAACTACTCTGTGACGCAGGTGCTACAAGCTGGAGTCTGGAAGCGTCTAATGACCTTCGCAGCCTGCTTCCTGCAGGACGTGACCCACAGGAGTATCGATACGTTTCTATCGCTCTGTGGTGGCTACACAACAGCTGGTCTAACCTCAGGCTCCTTTTTGGACAGGTAGTTGATCATTTCAAAGCACTTCAAGAAAATTTACTTTGAGCATCTACTAAGATTTCTTATTTAGTTAAACTTTGGAAGCCCTCAATATGGCAACCTTTATCTCATCTGAAAAAAAATGAACGAAAGTTGTGTGAAGAAAATTATATTTATGGAAAGCATGCAGATAACAGTAGAAAAACTAAAATATACTGGCATTGTGAACTTTTAAAAAGGTTGCCGGGCCAGGATACAAACAACTTCTAACTGTACTGAATCAGAAGTCATTCTTTCAACTGGATTCCATAATCACCCAGCAAGTGTTAATACTCGAAAGGCAGTTTCTTTAATGAAGAGTGAGGTGATGAGAACAGGCACAGTGTCTACTTGTGAAGTGATAGCAAATGGTGTACAAAATCTTGATGAAGAAGTACAGTCGCAGTTGCAAACTATTTCTGGACTTGCACGTAACATGTAACTGGAGGCAGCATTCTTTAGGAATTCCAGTCCTTCCAACTTCTAGGTCAGGATTTGAATTTCCTTTTACGGTGAAGTACTGTACTTGGAAAATGGTTATTTGTGATGGAACTTTCAAAACTGTCACCCAGTTTGTGGTGTCAGTTAACAACCCTTCATGTAATCATAGGAGGATCATATGTGCCAAGGCTATTTGCATTACTGCTGGACAAAAAAGAATCCTCATATTTTAGTCTTTTTTTCTTCTATTCGTAATTTGCTTGTGAATTGTCAGCCGACAACTTGTCTCATGGTTTTGAACAAGCTCTCCATTATTTCTTTGTTTCCAATTTTCCACATTGTGAAGTAGTTGGCTGTGTTTTTTTATCTTGGGCAATCTATTTGGCTAAAGATCTGTGCACTTGGTGAAAGTCATAGGTACAACACAGATGACAGTTTCCAGGTTAATATAAAGTGCTTGTGTGCTTTAGCATTTTTGCCCATTGAGGACGTTGTCAATGCTTTTTTAGATTTATCTGATGATGAAGACATCCCTACCAAATTCATAGTGTATTTTGAGACAACATATATTGGAACAGTGAGGGGACGGGGTCATCATCAAAGAAGAGAAACCCCACAGTTTCCGATTGAACTTTGGAATGTTCGTGAACAAGTTCTAAATGACTTGCCAAGATCAAACAATGCAGTCGAAGGTTTTCACAATGCATTGCGATCCTCAATAACATCAACCAATCCCATTTTTTGGAAACTGTAACTTTAAAAAGGAGGAAGGATTATGACAAACAAAAATGGCACATATTCGACGTGGAGACTCGAAATCCAAAAAAGAAGACTTATCAACTTATTGATGCACGATTGAAAAATTTAGTTGAAAATTATGAACATGAAAATTGTTTAGATTTTCTAAGGGCTATTGCTTGCAATTTGAAATAAATGTTATTGGAATATTTATTCTTAAATACGGTTTTTAATACGATTGCCATTTTTTTTATGAGAGGAAAATTTATTCATTCTTTAACCTTTTTATATCAATTTTATATAAATCTAATTTTCTTACCTCTATGAGGGTGGAATTTACCTTAGGTGGAATTTACCGTGGTGGAATTTTCCGTGGGGAATTTACCTAGAACCATGTGCTCGCAGACAATCTGAGCAGAGCAAGGGTTTTTGAATCATTTGATAGCCAACAAAGTTCCTGACTGTGGACCTGTTCGTGACGTCCCTGAATTTCAGGCTCCCGCTTTATTGTTCCCCAGTCCCGGACCCTCAGGCTGGTAAGATGCATTCCAACAATGGTGGGACAACATCAATGTGTATGCATTTCCCGTTCTGTCTAATGGGAAGGGTGCTCAACAAGACCAGAGCATCCAACAACCTATCATGACGCTTATTGCTCTGCCATGGTATCATGTGGAATGGTTTCTGGACCTTCTACAGCTCCTGATAGAGCTACCGAGGGAACTCCCTCACACGACCAGGTCTACTCGAACAACATGATTTTCCACAAAGCAGTAGCTTCCCTACGTCTTCATGCTTGGAGACTATCCAGCATCTCCTCTCTTTTCACAACAAGTTGTTAGAAGAATCTCTGGATACCTCTGAAGATCCTCTGCTTCAGTCTACCAGGCATAGTGGACAGTCTTCCATGGTTGGTGTCATGGAAGGGGTATCTCTTCCCTCGATGTCACTATTCCAACAATAGTGGAGCTCTTTGTATACCATTGGGAGGAAAAGCTCCTCTCGGTCCCAGCAGCGAAAGTCGATCTTTCCTCTTCGTTGGAGTTTTCTCTCCTCATACGAAGCTATGAGATCAGTTGCTTCCAGTCGGAAGTTAGACCTCCTTAGAACATGAAGGGCGCTCCTTACGAAACATTACGCCAGGTAAGAGATTGCCATCTAACTTTGAAGACTGTGTTCCTACTCACCTTAGCTTCAGCAAAGAGAGTTAGTACTGTAAACTTCATGGTCTATCCTACGACGTCACCCATTCAAGGGGATAAGGGAGGTGACACTTCTTCGTCACTGAGTTTATTGCAAAGACTCAAAATCCATCGGTCACGGATCTTAGATTTTGGGCTTTTCGGATGGCGAGGCTTTGTTCTGTAACCGATGACCCAGATCAACTGTTACTATGCTGAGTGAGGAGTTTGATATATCTTAAACGCACTGTAGCAGCTTGTCCCCATGTGCCAGGGCTTTTTGTTAGCACAGGGAGGGTCACAAAGAATACCATTTCAGCTTGGATTTGCAGAATCATTGACCATGCACTGAATCCTGACCCTCCTACTCGACGATCTAGAGCTCATGACGTCAGGGGCACAAGCACGTCCCTGGGATTTAAACGCAACTACTCTATGACGCAGGTGTGTGGAAGTGTGAGACGACTTCACCGTCCACTACCTGCAACACGTAACCCATGGGAATATGGATACTTTTTCCATTGGTCCTGTGTTGGATGTACATCAAGTGGTTTAAAATACCTCAGGCATCTTGTTGGACAAGTAGCAGATGGTTGAGGGCATTGGTTACCTGGGATTGATCTACATGAATGAATTTTGAGAATGCCTGTTTTGAATTTACATTCCTAGTTTCTCACAACCACACAGGCTGCTGAGGCTGCTACGGGCACATTGCACAATGTCTCCTTTTCGCGAGGTGTCGAGGATTTTTCCAGTTACAGTCTAACTTTGTACATGTAAAAATCTTGGTCAGTGACCAAGCCAGAGGTCGGACTACCGCCCTCCCAACTGGTGAGTCATCCCTATTAAATAGCGTTGGGTTTGTTTAGTGATGGAACAAAGGACAAATTTGGAAGTAATTTGTAACTTTCCCAACGTACAAACCTTTAGCTATTTAATCAAATTCTCCTGACGTCACCTGTCCCCAATAATTCGTGCCTACAATCAAAAGTGGTGAAATATCACTGCTGTGAGAGTGAGGGGGGGTACCGGGTTAACCCCTCCATCCTCCCACTAACTAGTGGTTGAGTGGTTGCCACCTTGCATTAAAGTCTTAATGGATAGTCTTCCTTCTTCATCGAAAGATAATTAAATAACTAAAGGTTTGTACGTTAGGAAAAATACATATTACTTGCAAATTTACTAATTTATTGCTAAACAAGGAAGTACCTACTCTACCAGTGTCCAGGCCTAGACATATGTCTCCAGGCCCTTCATCCCATGTAGGGATAGAAGACTCCTGAGTCGTCTGCTCAAAGCAATACCCTCTGAGGCAGAAGCATCAAATTTTATTAATATAATGGGCCTTATTCATCATGATTAACGCCCTTGGTGAAGTCCCTCATGCTCCTGTGGTGGGAAGATGCTGCCTTGTAGATGGGTTCTTTCCGGAAACACAAAACACAAAGTGCCTGTCATAAGTTTGACACTCCCATATCTGACCTTAGTACAATTGAGTTATTACACAAGTACAAACCTTCATGCTTTACATAGAAAATAATATTGCAACCTGGTGTTATGGCCATAAATTTTTTTATCAAGTTGTCAACAACCAGTGATAGCAGGGGGAAGTACTGCCCTCCCCCCTTCACTCACTATCAATTCACTTTTGATTTCAGCCATGTAGTAGACGTTACTCTTCTTTATCTTCTTCATTGGCTATATTAACTTTGTGAGTGTAAATGTTAGCTTGCGCACGACGTGGGGTCCTGGCCAATTGGGATGCTCTTGCGGTACCCTCAGGTCAACTATGGAGACTGACTTGCCCTTCGTGCAGAGGACATTCCTCCCAGTGGGAGCAATACTTGGGAGGCAGAACAAGTACCGTAGTATTTTGGTTTTCTCCGTCTACGGGGTAGAATTCTTGAAGGCAGAGAAGTTCTGATTTCTGCCCCCCCTCCTCTGCCTGCTCAGCCTCCTCTGGAGGATGATTGAAAAAATGATAGCCTTTGTTGGGCAACCTTCGGGTAAGGAAGTCATTCCTGTTAACCATAGTGGAGCAGCGAATTCCTCCCTATCCTGTAGGAAGTCACTGACTCTCTGCTTCTACTCTGCCATCCACAGAACTTGCGAGTTCCCCCCAAAAATAGAGTTTGGAGGTCTTAGTCAAAGCACTTGCTCTTGCCAAGGTTAGCTGCAGCACTTCCCTTCCCAAGCCGACAAAAGGTAGTCCTTTCTGCTCGGCCGTGTGCCCTTAGAGACTTTGTCTTCCGTAGTTCTTCTCCGGAGGAACTTCAGGTTAGTACTCAGTAGAGTACTATCCTTGTGCGCTCACCGTTCGCAGTGAGCGTGCACACTGTGTTTGTTTAGCGGGAGGATTGTCACCATCTTCGCCCCTTCTGAGCATGGCGATCTCTGGGACCTTTGACAAACGCCCTGCAGGTGCAAGAGGTTGTCCTCATTTTGTGAAGTGGCTTGGAAATGCCAGTGCAATTTGTCGCCAGTTCATTCCAGGTCTTCATAGCGGAGCTCGCAGGTGTTCGTTTACATGATTCTCCTGCGGCTTAGTGTGCTTTCTATCCTGCCACTGCAGCCTGCCCAGTTCTAGCTGTGTTTGAGTTATTCTCCTATTAGAAGACAGGTTTGTATAGTTGGGAAAAATACAAATTACTGTATTTCCCATGTCATAAGACTGCAAGTGGTAAGACACACCCTTAAATTAGCAAAGCAGTTATTGGAAAAATAAATTGAGGATTTTACAAGCTATTTTAGCAGAAATTCCTAGTCAGCGACTCTAGTAAGATTTTTGTCTGCCACAGTTAATTTTCATATTTTGTGTGTATTATGAAATATTTAAGTTAATGTTAATTAGCTGCTCGCCAGTTATCCCAATTTTATTATATATTCATACAAAAAACCACTAAACCATTCTGGCATTTCAAGTGTTGTTTACATTGAAGCAGTGTTGCCAATTGTTCTTAATCAAATTTAGGTTAAGTAAAATCCAGTAAATTTCCCAAATTCTTAATTATTGATCAAAGAAGTCTATAGAAACTCCTCTAGGTGGCATATTTTTGCTACTGTATGCTACTCTATGTCTAGTTACTTTTCTGCTAACTTGGTAACACTGCACTCAACTACCGGTGATATGTTGTTTCCAAAGTCGTATTTAGCAACTGTCTGTCTGTATTATTTCGGAACACAGACAACAAAGTCATTATCAAAATATTGCTTTATTAAAAATATCAAAATATGAGAAAATAGACAAATACTGCATAATAAACAACAAATATGTGATAGCGTAGTCTGCTAGGAGATCACTAGTTGACATGTTTGCTTGTAGAAGGTGATTGGCTAGCCATCAGCCGATTACCAAAACAAACAACTTGCTACTGTACTTCATTAAACGAAGTGAAATATGAAAATAAATTTTAGTACATATGAATGATTGTAGGTTTATATTTTATGTCTGGTGAGTGTGAGTGCTTGTATGTCATTAGTTGGGTGTTACAGGGTTAACAAACTCCCCAATACAACTTTTTCTTAGTGGTAAGATGCAGGGTGATTTTTGGGGAAATTTTTTAGAAGAAAAAAGGGCATCTTATGACACGGGATATATGGTATTATTGGGATTTATGATGTTCGTAATTGCAGATTTCCACTGCTGATTGTTTTTTTTTTTTTCCAGGAGGTAATGAATGTAGTAAGGCAAGATGTCTCCCCTTATTGATGTCACAAATTCAGGTGGCAGGAATTGCATCACTGCTGACCAACCCAACAAGAAAATTTTTAATTTACAGAAGTCACATGTGACAAATGAATCCACTCATGCTGTTGTAGATACTTCTAAAGCATCCGAAGTCAGCAGGAAAAGTTCAAAACTCGAACATACAAAAATGTGCAATACTTGTGTAAAAAACAGCTTTGGTGGTGATACCAAGTCAAATGAGTCTCTTAGAGGAAATTGTTTAGTGGATTCAATGCGTGTACCTCCGCTTCCTCAAGCAAGTGCTGATGATGTGCTATCACAGGCTGTGCAGGCTCTGAACTTGGGTCCACTGACAGTTCATACAAAACCAAATGCTCGTCTGAACAGGCACCGTAAATTGGGTAGCAGAGAGATTGGGAAAAGTTCGAGTGGCCATCCTGAAAATACTAATAGAGCCAATGCGGTACGAACTCCTCAGCAGTGTGGTGCATGTGGCTTAGAGTTTACATCCCTGCCTGTTTTGACGCAACATCTGGCTAGACATGTTTATGATGGCTTATATGCAGCTCAGTGGTTAACTCAGGCAATGGCATTAGTATCATCACGACAACATGCTAGTGAAGGTGTCCAAACAACAGTTCACAGTGTGCCTAGTAGTGAAGGTGAGAATTCTGAATCACAAAATACACAATCTCCATCAGGATGTAATTCGTAAGTTTGATAATAATTGCAAACTTATTGAAATGTGATTGTGTTACAACTTTAATCAGGGTCTTTATGGAAATTGGTCATACTGTATTTGCGAGTATAATGAATGTTAATTTTTTCATATGCATACTCTGTATGTCCCTTGATCTATTAAGGTGTATCAGGAAAAGCAATGTGTAAAGTAATTTTCTGTATTTCCCTCGTTTTTTTTGTGTGGATTTTCTTATTTAAATTGGGATGCGAGTATTCATGACTGACAGTAGACCAGCTCTGTAGCTGTTATATTTTATATTTAGTAATTGGTGAACCTTGAACTTTTTTATGAAGACTCATGCAAAATTTTCACATGTATTTTCTTCCCTTTATAGCATTGTTCCTAAACTTTAGTTCTGCTTGTCACAGTTCATAGAATGTTATACTGGACTTGTATTTATTTATTTCAGTATTTGGTACAAAATGTATGTAAAGGTTCTTTGCATGAGGTTAGTCATCAATTTTGTCTAAATGCTAAATTCTTTTACAATCGGTGTCAAAAGCCAAAGGTTCACATCCTTAACATATTGTTAGAAATTCTAGAGCTGGCAGTCGAGGCCTTTTAATTTTTTACTTGTTTTCTACAGAAAATGCAATATATTTTGTCCAAAATCACTATAATGTGAATTATGTAAAAATAAAGTACTGTACTGTTTATGTCAACCTCAAAAAATGTCTCCTAATACATATTTACAATGGTCTTATGAAACGTGTATGAATGATCCAGTTTCATTCCAACTCATTTGAATAAAAACCTTACTAGCATGATTAATTTAAATTATTTTTGTTTTGCATAAGAAAAAAAAATCTCTTGTTCAGCAAGTGAAACTGCAATTTTCACTTTACTGATTGACACTATGGGATATGGTTGCCAACTATCAAAATAAATGTGACAGCATGAAAATTAAATTTTACACATTTTTGTTTTGATCATTTGCATTGCTAATGTGAATTCATGTTTTAAAGTCAACAAACAATCACAAAATTAGGCTAGGGGTGTACTCATTAACTACTAAATTTTTCCATGAAACAAATTTGTTCCTTTGTTCATTTTTCTATTATTAGTAAACCTTTATGGTCTTGTTTACAAGTATCAGTAGGTGTAACTAGGCCTAAAAGTTCACTTCAGATTTGTCTGAATCATTAGTGATATCAAAATATTTTATATGCCTGAGCTCCAAACTTGTATATTAAATCAAATGATTTACAATTTTAATCAAATAATTGTTTTCTGAATGGTTCCCTTCAATGTTCATAGCTAAGAAATATTCTTTTTCTTTAGAAAAAAAAAAAATGCATATTTCCTTCATTTGTATCTAACAAAAGGCAATAAGCAACCATGTATTTAGAGCTACAATTTAACACATCTACATTTGTGACTATCTCTGGGTTCTTAGTTTTGGCTGCACTCGAGACGTGATAGATTGCACTAAGAATGTTACCTCTATTATTATCACTGAGCTATGGATAGGATGTTTGGGGGATTGTGTATTGATCATATGTGATATGTTCAGTTTCTAGGACATGGTCACATGCCTTTAATATACATTCAAATAATCAAGCAGTTAAGAGGTAGTTGTCAAAGAAAGCAAATAAGGAAACTCATGGTTTCATTGTTCTAGATTTTAACAGTTATCCATCCTGATAAGGTTGACAAATAGTTGTGTAGCTGGAATAGTATTCCTAAATTTGAAATAGGACTGCTAATGTTAGTGAAGGTGTTACAAGCACCAAGTACTGCATTGAACCTGAAACTTCTGTAAAATATACAAGTGAATAATGTTTGAAGGCAAAGCAAAATTATAAAATGGAATTATAAGTATAGGAGCAAAAGATCTACGAACTCAGGAGTAAAATTATACAGTATTTATGGAGGTATATGTTTTGAGGCACAAAATACAATAACAGAATATGTACAGGTATGTTTTGAAATGATGAATTTAAGGAAATTTTTATTTAATTCAATAACAATTACCCAGCATTCATATTTTATCCCTTGAATCATGTATTTTTAATGGATACTAGGAAGTAAGTACAGTACAAAATAAATCTTATATAAAGTTGGCATTTGAAGTCTACTTAGTATACAAAAAGATGCTGGTTGTTTATAGCTCACAAAATTATTTCGTGTACAATTTTTTATTCTTCAAATGGCTTGAGAAATTGTTTTTTAAGCAACAAATTTATATATAACCAAAGAAACATTTAGAGTGAAATGTTTTTAGTAGGTATAAGTTGTATGGAATTTGTTTATTATAAATTACCTTTCACTTTTCCTGTAACTACTTTGTTGCTTCAAAGTAAAATCTTAACATTTGTTTCCTGCCCAATTTTATTTCTGCTTTAAATATAGTTTGCTAATCATCATCATGCTAATGATTTTAATGTTTTATGAAGTTAATTATTTATGGATGTAATTAGGTTATAACCTTTAGTAGTTACATTTTTTTGAAAATCTAGATGAAACATATCACAACGGAAAGATATTTTAAATGCTTGCCTTAGATTTTTTCACAGCATATGTGTTGACCTGATTTGTATTGTCTTTGTATTATTTTCTTACATGGCAACTATTATTCCAACTAAGTACTGTATTGTGTCAAAAGTGGATTTATTTTTCAATGAGTTGTATTTTATACTGTATTATGCATAGTATAGGGTTTTGATAACAAATAGCCCAAATTCCATAAGTCCTTTCCCACTTCTATTTTTTTAAATATGCAAGGAAATATTGGGTACATAATCTCTTGCAATATTAATTTGAATGCTCGTGATTTTTTTCCCATTAAATGTACAAATAGTGAGTGCTTCATAGCATGCACTCTGTGCAATATTGAACATATTTGTGCTTTTTTACAAAGCGTTATTGTTATAATATCCCATTTTATGGGGGGTGACTATTATTTTAATAGACATCGTATGAAAGGCAGTAGCATTACTATTGGATGTTGAAAACTTTAAATTTCTTGGATGCTGCATGTGTTGTATCTAGAGACATTGAGTAAATTATTGATGATGAATTACATGTTAAATAATACAACATAATTTTGTGATTTTGTTCTTTTAAAATTAAGGATGTTCATATGATTTTCATTGGAAAATTTAGTTTATAGATTTGTATACTATAGTGTTGTATTTTAGTCAAGATTCAGTCATGTTTGCTCACATTGAGTTTGTTCTTACAGTAGAAAGAGGAAAATATGATGGGAGCAATTAAAGGTTTTTGAAAGTGGTAATACTTTTCAAGGATCTCAAAAACTCACTTTCCGTAGGCTTCAAGCCAATTTATTGTTCAGGTTAAGTAGCATTCCAAAATCCAGACACTTGCAATTGTTTTTGTTTTTTTGGTTCTAGATCGTTAGTGCAATAATTATTCTATGTGTACTTGTTAGTGTGTGTAATAGCTGATATATCAAGCTTATTTTGTATGTTTATGAGCGGACATTTTATTTTTTAGATTTTATTGCTCGGTTATTATCGTGAATTATTGTTTTCCGCTTAAGGAACACAGTGAACACGTGATGTTCTGTAGTACTAGTCCTCTGTCATGTATTTATTCTTGTTACTTTCAAAGTTGTTGGTAGTTCCTGTAATTTGGTGTTTATGATTTTGTACTTTGGTCAATTATGTGTATCTAGCAAAAGCTTCACCTCTTTTATATTGTTTCCTTCTGAGACTTAGTTTGTTGAATTTTATGTTGAAGTTTCCTTTTCAGGTGAGAGCCTATGGTTTGCTGTTGTAAAATCTGTCTTGTGAAGTGATTAGTATCTCATGATTGCACAGTAAAGATGAAAAAATGTGCCAGTTTTACTTTTAGGTGTGGTACAGTATTTCCTTTTTGTTATTATTCACTATGAGTGAGCCTATACCTTGCATTAGTTGTAAGAAAGTGGCAGTCACAAAAGTTCCACAGATATGGGACGTGATGCCAATTTTTTCCCTCTTTTTCTTAGAATGATGTGGTAAGTGTTTAAACACTTAGGCTGATCAATTGTTTTGTAAAATTGTATTAATTACGGGCATGACTGAATTTTCTAATGTTACAATTTTCATGTGTACAGTATATATACTAGTGTGGTCTTTCCAGTAATGTCAAATGATGACAGTTGTCTTTGTGAAATTATACACAGAGAAGGGTAAAATTGTAAAATTTGAGCCAAGGGTAAGTATGATAAAAAAGCAGATAATTTATGAACTATGTTGTCTTTTGCTATTGGACATGATAGTACCTAGAAAACAATGGCTAAAATATTACCAAAGCCACAGGTTGGATTCATTTGTATCCATAGAATTTAAGGGATAGAATTTAGGAGATGCTTGGATATTTTTTAGTTCTTAGTTTGTTGTGCTTTATATCATTTATGAGTAGATACTAACCAAAGAACTAACTTGCATGTGAAACTTCAGTGTTATTCAAGTACAAATGAACTTCAGAGATTTTTTTTGGCTATCACAAGTGTAGAGTAAACATTACCATTTTGCTATTTATGGGCATTTAGTATTTAATAGATCATGTACCCTTACAGTTACAACAGCCTGTACCAGATGTTGATGTCTATTACACTTAATGATGATACTATAATAAAAAAAAAAAAAAAAGTTATCCACATTGTTGGGAATGTAACTTATTTTAGTATGAAGCTGTTTTTTTTATTGAATTTCCAAAATACAATTAAAAGAGCAACAGTAGTTTTAATATACTCCCTGTACTCGTAGAATCCTAGAAAATTTAGAATGGACTAGTTTTGCCAATTTATTGAACTGAATGAAATTATATACCTACACAAGTATGGACACCCTTTTTTTATACAAGCATTTACTGCAGAAGGCAACAGTGGATGTACTTCAGGAAATGGCAAGGCTTGTGTTTACAAGTATACAAACTTTTTGTCTTTTAAAATAAGATTGTCTTCAGTGTTTCTGAAATGGCTGATAAAACGGATTTTGAGCTAAGCGAAAAATCTATTTTTGGGTGATATGGCCATGTCCTCCTGATGGAAGATTCCTTTAGGTAGCTTTTTATGGGATATTTGGCTACAGTGATACTTCCAGAGAATTGACCACAGGTCTCCAGAATTCTAACTCCTGGCACGAGTATCCTCAATATAACTTTTAAGGATATCGCATAATAGAAGGGGACGTATTTCTTGATACGACACAGCAATCTTCACCCCGAATAGTTTTCGCCTTGAGGGGGAAGAGTGGCGAGTTTGAAGGGGAGCTGTTATCGAGGTTACCCGGTGGATCCCCTCCCCGTACTACTATGGCGTAACTATTCCTTGTTGCATTTAAGCATGGATAGCCGTAGATATGAGTAGTTTCGGGTGGGGTCTTTCGTTACATAGTTGTATACTCCTTTTCGAAAGAAGGGAGGGTCCATCAGGACGACGTGGCCATATCAGCCAAAAATAGACTTTTCTCTTTGCTAAAAATCCGTTTTTTTGGGCTTAGCCATGCCGTCCTGATGGAAGTATACCAGAGAATTACTTGAAAGTACTATATCTGTGGATTTTTTGGGCTCAAGCCATGTCGTCCTGATGGAAGTTCCTCTAAGGTAGCTTCCTAGGGTATATTACAACTACGGCGATATTCCCAGAGAATTTACCTTAAGGTACCCAGAATTCTAACTCCTGGAGCAAATATCCCTAATAAAAGAGCCAGGGATATCGTATAAATCAGAGGACGTATTCTTGACACGCCACATGGCAATCTGTACCCCGAACAGAGTTAACACTTCGTAGGGGTCAAATGGCAAGAAAACGAAAACGAGAAAGAAAAGGGGAGAGCCAATCGTAAGGCCCTCTCTTCTCCCGTTTCGTAAGCGTGCCCTGCGCCGATTCTGGCGCCATCTGCATTCCTTTTTGCGTAGCTTTACAACTCGGTGTTTTTCCTGTGTTTCTACCAAAATCTTGGATTTTCTCTCATATTATGCTTTCTCCAACTTCTTCTGCTTCGGATAAGTTGAGTACTATTTCTTTTATGTATAAATGTAGGCTCTTGTTTAAAATTAAAGTAATCAAAAGAGTTATCTTTGATACAAGAGCTGTTGCCTGCTGGAGGCGTCATGGACGCTGTCGCTCGCTAGAATAGGATTTATTTGTTAGCAAGAGCGACGTTCCCAGCCCCCTGCGCTTTAATATTAGCTGCTTAGCTTAATTAGGAATTCTGTTATGATGCGATAGTAGTGCGCCTGGCGAAAGATTTGCCTAGGCTGACCAACACTAGTCTTCGTAGCCTAGTTGTTGGTCCTTGTACTTCCTGCATGATAATTAGTCTTCCAAGTGTGATTTTATATTGCTTAAAGCGTTAGGCAACGTTATACATATAAGCCCTTTTCGAGTAATTTCCAAGATAGTATTGGAGTGAGTTTCGGTGATTTAGGTAATCGATTCTCTTAGTGCCTAGGCTAGGTTGTCTTAGGTCTTTATAATATTATCTGTTTCCCCGTTTGCTCCCTTCTCTTCGGGGAAGGGGCAAACCCTTTCCCTCTGTTTAAGCCTTAGGCTTAACTCTAGTGGTTTGTTTGAATTAATTTTCAAATATAACTATGCTGGAGTAGTACTGTACCTTCCTGCTCCAACTGAATTGGTTCAGAGGGGGACAGTACAGCAGTGTATTAGTCTGAGTCCGTGTTGGTCTAGCGTGGGGCAGAGTCTCCCTTGCTGCCTGACACGGGCATAGGAGGTTTATCCTCCTTGAATCACCTTGGAAGGTTTCGGTAATTATGATCCCTTCGCTCGGTGACCCCTCAGACTTGTCCTCTTTGCTGTTCCGGGTTCGGGATATGTTCCCTTTCCGGAATAGCAATTCCTTCCTTGCCTTGGTTTTAGGGAGGCAGCCAGTAGTGCCGGCCTCCCTCCCTGGATCTCTCTGGCTGAGATGAGCTTTCTTAGTTTGGAATGATCCTTAACCAAGGCAAGGTTGGACAGGACCCTCTGTCCTTCCCTTCTATTTTTCAGTTTCCTTTGTGTCAGTCGTCTCACATCCGTACCTAGCATAGGTTGGGATGGGGAGCTGACGTGGTCCCCTGTCGGCCGGCAGAGTGTGCCGACCGGCAGAGGCCCTATCCTTTGAGTGCTGCCCGGTCCTTCCTTGGTCCCTCAACCGCTGCCGTCTGTAGTTTCAGTAAGCAGTGGTTAGGAAGCCTGACTTAAGTGTCTCCCCTTCCTCTCGGCACTCTTTCGGGTGTCGGGCGCGGAGGTACATAGCCTCTTAGCCCGGCACCCATTCTGTTGTCTTCTCTTGTGTTGTCCTTGCCGTCTGCCGGCCTAGTGGCCGGCCGTCGGTAGGGGGGTGTTCGCTAGTTCTCTTGCTGTCGGTCGGCGGTGGTTTTATGCCTTTGCTGGCCGGTCTCCATGCTCACCTGCCGGCCGCTATGAGTGGCGGCCGGCAGCCGGGCGCTACCTGGTGTGGATGCCAGCCGGCAGGGTTTATTCACCGCTGCCGGGCCGGCCTGCTACATCACTCGGTTGGCCGGCCACTAAGAGCGATGGCCGGCAGCTGGGTGCCAACCGGGTAGCTACGGACCGGCAACCACTACCGGCCGGTTCAGGCATAGGAACTGGAGTTCTCCCCCGTCTGGGTGATCCTAAGTTGCATACTTGAGACCTACCTTTGGAAAAGGGGGGGGGGTACTGACCGGCAAGAGCCGGCCGGCACACCACCCTCATGTACTGTATCAGTTCTTCCCTGTATAGTGTTTTCTACCAGGGGAGACCATGATATAGTAGGTTACAACACTGTCTTTTCTAACTTACTTGTGTTGCCTTGTGCAATCACTTGGTGTTGCCTTACAGGGATGAAAAGAGAATTCTTTTCATCTTTAGCCAGAATGGTAAAATCTTACCTTAGGTGTGAGCTACACCTAATTTCCCTAGGGAAATATGATCTTTGGTTATTCTAGCAAAGACTAACCATTTGATTTTAATGGCTGGTGGGCTTCCACAGGTGATTGTGGGGGATTCACAAGTATGTGTCTTTTCCTTATTCTTTGTGGTCTTGCACGACCCGTTGCTGTTGGCCTTACAGATAAGAAAGTGAGTTCTTTCTTGTCTACTATCCGGTATTTTAAAATCATTCCTTAGGCGAGGGCTACACCTATTTCCTTTGGAAATTTTCCATTGGTTAATCTGGCATAGATTAACTATACGATTTTATTATCTGGAAGGCTACAACAATTGGGTGTGCGGGAAATACAAGGATGTGTCTTTCCTTTCCTTTCCGTTTTGTTATGCTACTGTGCATATCCAGTGATACGTAGTTCACTTGATACTCATGGAAATTTCTTCTCTTTACAGGAGGACCATCCGTAGTGCGGATGTATTTTCTGCAACGTCCGCAGTAGGACTTCTGCGGACATGGTTCTGAAGGAGGCGTGTGGCATGCGCTGTCTCCACGGATGTTCTCCGGTATTGAGTCCCCCAGGTATGTTTCATATGCACTAACCTATCTATTGAGGCTTTTTCTTTTCGCTTCGCTCAAAATCCGTTTTTGTCTCCCCTACAACGGTGGATTCAAGGGATATAGCTAGGGAGAAGCTTCGTACCTGGGTGAGGGGCTTTCAGAAGATCACCTCTGGACCTTATCTTCCAAATGAGAAGATGAGGGCTTTCCTTTTCCCTAGGGCATCAACTGTTACAGTGATTCCCCAACCTCAAGAGGAGGTCCCCTTAAGTCAGATCCCGTGGATGCTGAAGTCGCGGTCGCCTTGCTTAGCATCCAGTTGGACGACAGGATGGCAGACGTGTCCGAACGTCTGGAGGAAGACCTCCTGGCAGAAGGCCAGGATGAAGTTCGAGCTCCGGACAGGGTAGCGGAAGAGGCCGAGAGAGGTCGGCTGCTCCGGTTCAGGTCCTTGAACCTGCTCCCTCAACATCGTCTGCTCTCGCAGTAGAGCAGGCCCTCCCTCCATTGTTGGCTTGATCCAACAAAGGCAGAGGGAGAAGAATGGGAAGGCAGCTGCATTGTAACTGCAGGGGCATATCCGGACTGCTATGTCCGGTTGAAGGAGGTACCAGCTTCAAAGGAAGAGACAGAGCCGGAGGAGGTCGTAGTGATAGACCATGCTAGGCTCATGCCTTGCTTTCATCTTCGATGAAAGAGAGGGGCTTCATGAACTCAAAGGTAGTTGTATTTGAGTAAGAGGCTCCCTTCCTTTGTGTCCTCTCCTGCCACAGCCTTCCCCCTTTTCGCTGAAAGGGTTTGCGGCGGTTTTGAAAACAGTCGAGGCTGGCAAGCCTTTCCCCTCCCTGGTGGAGTGTAAACTCTTGTTGCTGGCCTTTAGAAAGGAAGATTTAGTAAGCAAAACAAGGACTGGAAGGACGTCCATCCTACCTTCTCAGTCCAGATGTGGGAGGCGGATTTTGCCGGATGCCGGTTCGGCGAGATCCTCTCTAAGCTGTCTGGCTTTCTTTTGCGGAGAGAACTCGAGACAAAAGAAAGACTGGCTGCCTCTTTGTCTCTTCAGTCCACTTTTGAGACGATGACAAGTGATCCCAAGGTCCATGAAACGTTCATGGTTGTGATCAAGACTCATCTGGCCACTGTGACGAAGGATCTCTACAGCTCCGTCAGGGCGAAGAGAACCTGTAGGGAATTCGTGTTCGCCCGGGCTACGATGAGGCACGAGCCAAGGAAACTAATCTCCTCCAACAGTTGGGACAAAGACCTTTTCCTTAGTGAATCGGTCAAAAAGGTTGATAGGGCCGCCACGGACGATAGAAATCTTCTCCAGGAGTGGGGCCTGTCTACCAAGAGAAATTCTTCCCCGGATGGGGTCCCCAACCTTGGAGGAAGACTAAAAGGATTAGGATACTTTCTCGGCCAGCTAAATCAAGTAGACAACTGCAGCAACGGCATTTGCTGATGCCCTCAGTGCCCCAGATGGTGGCAAAAACCCCGACCACACTTCAGTGGGTTCCCCAATTCGTGTCGACACAGTCTCCGGCATTCAACCCATCGTTCGAAGGTCAGTCAACTGCCTGTCGAACAAGCCTAGAGGAGCAGCCAGAAGTTCGTCTAGGCGCCCCTCAAGGAGAAGGGGTTTCATGGGTGGTCGCGGTCAGAGAGGCAAGACCTCAGGACAACAGTCCGAGCGAGATGATATTGGTAGAAGGGAGTCTCCAACGCTTTTGGGATCGGTGGACCTTCGATCCCTGGGTCCACAGCCTACTCAAGAAGGGACTGGGCTGGAGCTGGTACAGCACTCCATCCCCATACCCTCGGCGTTTTTCCGATACTCCACCCCCGTTCTGGAGGAGTTCATTCAAGAACTGTTAGAGGAAAAGTGTTCCGAAGGGTAAAGTCCATCTAATTCCAAGGGAGGCTGTTTTGTGTTCCCAAGAAAGACTCGGAAAACTCGGAGTCATTCTGGACTTGTTGCCACTTAACAAGTTCATAGCGAACTACAGGTTCAAGATGCTAACAATGCAACACATAAGGACCTTACTGCCCAAGAGGGCATTTACCGCCTCCATAGTTTTGTCAGACGCCTATCGGCACGTTCCAATCTATTGTCGATTCTCCTCCTACCTAAGGTTAAGGCTACAACGAAGACTATACGTCTTCAAAGCCATGCCTCTCGGGCTAAAAATAGCCCCAAGGATTTTCACGATGCTTGCGAACGTAGTTCTCAGTCAATTACGCCTAAAGGGAATTCAGGTAGTAGCCTACCTGGATTTTTGGCTGGTGTGGGCAGCACCCAGGACAGAATGCTTGCAAGCTTCCCTGTATGTGATCCATTTCCTAGATTATCTAGGCTTCAAGATCAACAGGAAAAGTCTCAACTTCCTCCATCTCTAAGTTCCGGTGGGTGTGAATCCACTGGGACCTAATGTCACACCGTTTTCTCCGTCATGGCGGAGAAAAGAAAGTAGATAGCTGGTTCTGTCAAGAGACTTCTAGATTCCGTATGGATATCAGATGCGAACTGGAGAGTGTACTGGGGTCTCTCCAGTTTACTTCGGTGACAGACCCGGTGCTAAGAGCACAGCTAAAGGATGCAACCGGAGATTGGAGTAGTTATGCATCAGATGCGCGAAGAGATCTGAGAAAACCAGTTCCGCTTCGTCGAAATACTCTTCTCAGGTCTTGGTCCCAAGCCAGACTCCTTAGGAAGTCGGTTCTTCTTCATCCACCTCCCCCGTCGGTGACGAGTCACTCAGACGCCTCGAAGGAGGGATGGGGAGTTCACTCTCATCAGAAAAAGGCCCAAGGGTCTTGGTCCAGTCTATTCAAGACCTCTCACAGTCATTTTCGAGAGACTATGACAGTCCTTCTTTCCTTAAAGAAAGTCTCCCCGCATCGCTCGATCCACATTAGGTTGGTGCTGGACAGCGGGGGAGTTGTGAGATGCTTGAATCGACAAGGATCAAGGTCACCACCTCTCAACCAGGTGATGTTGGCCATCTTCTGATTTGGGGGAAGAAGAAATGGTACCTGTCAGCAGTTCACCTTCAAGGAGTCCGCAATGTGACAGCGGACGCTCTATCCAGGTTCACACCGATAGAGTCGGAATGGTCCCTAGACGCAGGACCATTCTCCTTCATTCTGAGTCAAGTCCCAGAACTGCGGCTAGACCTCTTTGCGACGAAAGACAACAAGAAGTTGCCCCTGTATGTGTCCCCTTACGAGGACCCCTTGGCGGAAGCAGTGGACGCGATGTCCCTCGACTGGAACAGATGGTTCAGGATTTATCTGTTCCCTCCTTACAACCTTCTGTTGAGGGTCCTCAACAAACTGAGATCATTTAAGGGAGTAGCGGCAGTAGTGGCCCACAAGTGGCCGAACAGTGTGGGGTTCCCTCTGGCATGGGAACTACGATTGGAGTTTCGACCGCTACCAGATCCAGTTCTGACCCAGTGAGTCCAGAAGTCAATTGTCTGCGCTTCATTACAGAAAACCCGGACCCAGCAGCTCATGATTTTCTTTCCTTAACAGGTGAGAAAGTGTTTCGGGATTTCGAAAGCCAGCATGGACTTCCTAGAGGATTATAAGTGCAAACCTTTTAAAAGGCAATATGAGTCATCTTGGAGAGAATGGGTAGCCCTTGTCAGACGAAGATTCCGCAGGAGATCACGACGGACTTCTGCTTATCTTTCTTCATCCATCTCCATGGTTATGGATCGGTAACTAACACGATTTTAACATGTAGGTCTGCTTTGACAAGACCCATTCTATATGCCTTCCAGGTCGACCTCGCTAACGAGATCTTTTATAAAAGTTCCGAAAGCCTGCGCTAGGCTCAGACCTTTAGCACCTCCAAAGCCCAATTCATGGTCTTTAGAAAAGTTCTTCATTTTGCTTCGCTGTTGAACAATAAGGAGTGTGCGTTAAAGGATTTGACCCATAAGTTATCCTCCTTTTTGCACTCGCGTCCGGGGCCAGGGTTAGTGAGATCATACCCCTCTCGAGAGAGGAAGGTCGTGTTCAGTTCCTGGATGGGTGAACTGAACCTATTTCCGGATCCTACGTTTCTCACCAAGAACGAGTTACCCACCATCAGGTGGGGTCCCTGAAGAATCTGCCCTCTGAAAGAAGATGCATCTCTATGTCCAGTAGAATGCCTAAAGGTCTATCTTCGTAGAACTTCAGACTTCAAGGGTGGCCATCTGGCCAGGGGAGAAACGTCAGGCTCAAAATTTATTACTGAAACAACTCAGGGCGAAAATCACATATCTTATTCGCAGAGCGGATCCTGACTGTTCACCCACAGGTCACGATCCGAGGAAAGTTGCTTCATCCTTAAACTTCTTTAGTTGTAGGGATTTTGGACATCTTCGTTCGTACACTGGCTGGGAGTCTTCCAGAGTGCTCTTTCGTCACTATGCGAAGCAAGTGCAGCAACTAAGAGGTTCTGTGGTAGCAGTGGGTTGCGTCGTTAACCCTGCTGTTTAACTCTGCGAGGAACAGTAGCTTAATTGGGACAATTAATTCCAGGGTGAGTATGTAGTCACATGTTGTACTACAAACTATGTGAGGGTACTGGGTGACCCACGTTGACTGTTCCACTTTCAAAGGTGAACCCAGCATAAGTGCAAACATGCGTGCCGAGCGTTTCTAACGCTAATGTGACTGATTAGTAAAACAGACTTTTGACTTTGATACTTTGGTATCTTAAAAGTGGCTCCAATGTTTTTTCTTTCAGATAAACAAGTTTCTGTTTACTATCATACTTATGCTTAAAGTTTTAGTTATCCTCCTCTTATATATAGATATATATATATATATATATATATATATATATATATATGAGTGTGGTTAACCTGTTTGTTTATTGTCTGTCAATAAACTGGTTCTTGAGAACCTTGCGTCTCCTTCACCTGTGAGCATTCATTCTTTGTATATTTACCCGGGGATAATTCTAATAGAATGTTCCCTTATGCAAGCTAATATTGCATTGGTTTATGCTTTCCCTTAGCTGGAGGACTCCATCCCATAAAGGGATGGTGGCGGATTTACGAGTTTCCTCCTAAGCGGATATAAACCTTTGTCCAATACGTGTTTTGAGCGGAGGACTGGTCGATATTTCATATTGACACAGTGATTCTTTTCGAACTTCGCTCTACCCAGTATGGGGTGAGACCACTATACTCGCTTGCCTGGGGTTCATACTTAGATATATGTACTCTTCGAGACTTTCCCAGAGTCTAGTAAGACTCTTCCCTGTTGGGGGCAGGAAGCTCTATCATGGTTTATGATTAGTTGAAAAGATGTATGACGGTAACATCTTAGGTCTCTAGGTCGCGTCGACTGGGGGAAATACTTCTGAGGAGTACGGCACATTTTGAGAATCCACAGATACAGTAATGCTCTGGTATACTTCCATCAGGACGACATGGCTTGAGCCCAAAAAACGGATTTTGAGCGAAGCGAAAAATCTATTTTTGGGTAAGATGGCCATGTCGTCCTGATGGACCCGCCCTTCCCTTTCAATGAAAGGGCCGTAGGACCCCTCCCTACATACAGTATCTGTAGCACCTCGTGTTTCGCTACAAGGAATGCAGATGGCGCCAGAATCGGCGCAGGGCACGCTTACGAAACGGGAGAAGAGAGGGCCTTACGAACGTCTCTCCTCTTTTCTTTCTCGTTTTCGTTTTCTTGCCATTTGACCCCTACGAAGTGTTAACTCTGTTCGGGGTACAGATTGCCATGTGGCGTGTCAAGAATACGTCCTCTGATTTATACGATATCCCTGGCTCTTTTATTAGGGATATTCGCTCCAGGAGTTAGAATTCTGGGTACCTTCTTTAATAGAATGGAGAGGTGGTGTGACTGCAAGTTCCCATGGATTCCTAACCATTGAAACTTGTGAGCTGGAGAAAGGCGAGACTTCTAGCGATTGATCTTGAGACACAGGTGTTACAGGAACTAGATCACCTTTCTGGCCGCTTGCAGACAAGAAACCTTGGATGCTGTCCGCACCCGCCGATCGACCAGTTATGCTACTACCTGTACTCCTTCGGAGCGTAGGTGCTGGACGATCGTGTCCGTTAGCTTTGCGAATACCTTTGCGGCTATGTTCAGTCCAAAGGGCATGGCTGCGAAGACAAATTTTGTCTTCTGTAGCCTGAATCCTAGGTAAGAGGAGAGGGGGCGACTGACTGGTAGGTGCCAGTAAGCAACTGCCAGGTCTATTGAGACTGTATATGCCCCTTTTGGTAGAAGGGTCCCTATGTGTTGCACTGTAAGCATCCGTAACTTGTTGAGTGAAGACAAGTCTAGAATGACTCTGGGTTTGTCCGAGTCTTTCTTGGGAACTCAAAACAGCCTTCCTGAATTTAGATGGACTTCGCTTTCCTCATTACCTTCTTGTTCAAGAGTTTTGAGGTATGTTTTTCCAATAAGGGGGAAGTGTTGGAAGAATTTTGGAAATGTGGATTTTTGTTCCATTTCCAACCAAGTCCATTCGTAACTTGGCTGTGGACCCATGGATCGAAGGTCCAATGATCCCGAAAGTGGAAAAGTCTACCTCCTACCTGGAACCTCTCATTGTTTAGAGGTTCCTGAGGATACGTTTCCATGGCCACGTCCTCCTCCACCCTTGGGGGAGATTTCCGGAGGATCCTCTTTAGGGGCAATCAGTTTTCTGGGGCGTGATTAAAATCCTGCACACATTTCTAAGCAGTTCTGATGAGACAAGGAGGTGGTAAGACTATCTTTCATCTATTGTTCCCTTCTCAAAGGATGGTTAGGCAACTTTGGAAGGTTCTCATTAAACTGCTAGCCTGCTATCTCCGGATCCAACCTCGAGACGGAGAAGGTTAGATGTACTTCTTTCCACTTCTCCTCGCAGGTGGGCGTAGCTAGAGATAATGGTTTGTAATCTCTAAGATTGGGCAGGGTTTTCCCTCTTCGACTGCTCTCATGACACAATCTAATGCTTTCCCCGAAAGGCGGAAGGCTCAGGAGGAAAGAGCAATGAAGGTTGGATGCTTCTTGCTCAATACTGAGACTTTGGAGTTAGTATATCCGGCCCCTTTCCAGGTCTTTGGTAAGGATGGCTTGAGCCGTCATGTTCGTGGACAATGATTTCCTTCAGTATAGTCTCCTCACGGGATGTAGGTTCATCTCGCAGTCTCACATAGCAATCTGGGTATGCTGAAAGCTGGGCCAGAGTTGAAGCTCTTCAAGGGGATTGGATCCCAACTTGTAGGAGATATAAAGCTTCCCATTCAACATGGGCATGTATTCTGTCTACCTCCAGGGGTTGGTTTGGAGCAGTGAGGGAGGTCAGATATTTTAAGGGGCTTAGTGGAGCCCGTGGAAGCGCCAGGGCGTTTCATTCCCTGTACCTCTCTCTTCATCTCTTTGAGATCTTGCTTATTCTCTTGTTCCTTCCGGAACAGTGTCAACGTATGCTGGATCGACTCTAGGAGCGTTTCGCTCCTGCCGACCTGTCTAGCCAGTTGGGGAGTTGGGGGTGAAGAGGTTGAGGGCATAAGTTGATATGCCGGCACAGTAAGCTGAGGGACCTCAGTCACCGTCAAATCGGATCCTTCGTCCTCTGTGGGTGGTTGAACCACTCCTTATTTAGGGCTTTCTAGCAGTAGGTCCTGTCCGGTGTCAGTGGACACATCCTATCTTGGTGGATGTCTAAGCTTTGCAGTGTCTGTTGATATCCGTGTCCACTGTCCGTTGGATAGAGGGATGCTGGACCTATGCCTGAGGCACAAACGTATTCGATTGAGCCTTAGGGAACAGTAGGTACTACAAAGATTTGTAGGTAGGTAGGGTCCCAGAGAGTTCTTCTGGAAGCCTCATACTCACCTTTGATGGGTTTCCCTTGCTGTATCCCTTGACTCCGTAATGTCAAGGATATATTTTACAAAGCCGTCGGTCAGCAAGGTCAGGTGATTGGAGCAACCCTTCGGGTCCCAGAACCTCAGGGATCCAGATATGATGCAACAGGGGCATAAAACCTGTACACCGTATGCCCACAAAAGTCCTTACTCTTGTGGTTGCAGAGTAGAATTGTACACTTCGCCATTGGCTCCTCCTGTAAGGGAGAAAAAAGGGTGAATGAATACTAGATTGTTTATATCACTGATATAATATATGTTTAAAAATACGGGTCCCAGTACCTCAGGGATCCGTGTACGATGCAGCAGGGGGCATGAGACCTGCACATCTTGTGGCCACAAAAGTCCCTACTTTTGTAGTTGCAGAACAGGACTGCACACTTCACCTTAGCTTCCTCCTGTAAGGAAAGAAAGAGTGAAATGAGTATAGGGTAATTTATCTCACTGATAAATATACACATGCATAAATAGTAAGCTTTACTATTATTTATCATAGCTTAGGATATTAAGCTAGAAAAGAAGTAGAAAAGACACGTACCTGTGTTTCCCCTCCAGGCAATTGCTGCGACCTACAATATCAATATTTTTATTTTCCTTATCAGGAAATTACAGAGTGGAATAACTCTCGTACATAGAGCTGGAGTAAGTGGATAGTAAAACTAACTCCACCACTTGTAAAATATTAATACTGATAGGTAATCATTGGTGTTCCGATGATCTAGGATTCATCAGAATGTTGAAGGAATACTTCACCTCAACATTTTTTAAAACAGTCTCAGCAATGGACTGTGAAAGGATACACAGAGTATGTTGGAAATTTCATACTACTGTATCATTATATACTGTAGTTTTCTAACTGCTGTATTGTTATACTGCAGGAATGCTGGCTACTGTATTGTCTTATACTGTAGTTTTGCCGGTATGCTACCGGGTTAGGCTAGTACCTGGCGGCACTAGCTGACAGAGAGAAAGAAGGAAAGAAGGACTACCGTATTATTATAGTTTAGTATAATAATTAGGGATGTAGGGACTACTGTCTCTACTGCCTTCTTTTCAGAATGAGGATTCAAATGGAAAGGAAGGAATACATTGCTTCTAGTTTCCATCCAGCCACAATTTCTGTTGCCGGTTACAGGGTTTGTGGATGGCAGTCAAGAGAGGACTGAAGAATACTCAAAAGTTGCAATGGGTTTCCCACCGGCAGCCATCAGGGCCGGCCTTACCTTCCCCGGAGCATTGCTTCCGTTAGGGAGATGGTCGAAGCGGCAACATAACCGCCTTTGAAGAAGCCCAGCCGGTAACCTAGTCTGCCCGGCAAGCGGGGTGATTGCAGAATACCGGCCCCAGGAATCGTGACGGCCTAGAAGGACAGAAGGGGAAGGGAAAGGGTCTTATATTTTACAGAGAAAGTTGGCGGCAGGTATGCGTCCTACTTTCGGCTGCAAATCAAGGAAACAAAGTTTCCTATATCAACGCCGTCTTGGCCGGCAGAGGAATAACGATTCCTTAGCCCGAGACATTGCCGGATATAAGACATGTCTTCTAGACCACAAGGGAGAAAGGTGGCGGCAACTATACTACCCACTTACGGTTGTGGACTAGGGAGTTGGTATCGTATGGTGAAAATGTCATATGGCGGGCAATAGAATAGCTAATGCGTGCAAAACCCCAGGTAAAAACATTGAAAATTAGTACGTAACAAAATAGTATAGTAAGCACTGTACTACAGTATACTTATATATAATATACATGTACTATATATACAATATATAATTAAATAACATTACAGGTATAAATAAAAATTATATACTGTACTGTAAAGGAAAAATTAAATTTTGTTTACCTTTGGAGTGACGTGACTTGAGCTGGTAGTGGGTGGAGGCAGAGGGGGGAGGAGACGGTAGATATAAAAACATATCAATGCTAATCATGTTATGTACACTTAATAATAAATTTATTCCTACTATTAAACACTTAAAATTAAAAATGTTTTTTTTTTTTATTATTTTTGTCTTTTGAAATTTTTTTTTATGATGTTATTTTTTTAGAACTTAAAAAAATTACTCTTTTTTAGCTTTTTTAATAGAATCACTTATATCATCTTTGCTTTCTGACACTTATCTTTTGGAGAAATATCTATCCAAAGAAGCCTGTTTCTGACGATTCCTCGACATACTGTATTTCTAAAATGACTCATACACTTGTCATTAACACTCTTCATAAGACGACCTGTGTGAAGTTTTTCTGGTGTTTTTTTTTTTAATGAAACTCGTAAGGTTTTCATACCAACCGATAGCTTCCCTTATTTCTGCCGATGTCGTTTCTTCAGTTTCGCCCCCGTCCTCGCCACCACTAGAGCTGTGCTCTTCTTGAATGATGGTCAACCGCATTGCCTCCAACTCCTTCAAGCCTTCAGTCGTAGGCTCCTCCCTGTGCTCCTCGATAAGGTTATGGACGTCAGCCTCATCGACAACAAGCCCCATGGACCTCCCGATTGAAATTATTTCCTCAACATCACCCTCAGGGGCAGGATCATCAACGGCCTCGTCTTTGGTTGAGGGATCGAAGCCTTCGAAGTCTTGTTCTGCCACAACAGCTGGCCACAGTTTCTTCCATGAGGAGTTCAAGGTGTGCCGTGAAACCTCATTCCAAGCTTTGTCAATCATCTTCAGGCATTGAACGATGTCAAAATGCTCCTTCCAAAATTCACGTAGGGTGAGTTGAGTGCTTTCGGTCACTTCGAAGCATCTTCTGAACAGATGCTTCGTGTAAAGCTTCTTAAAGTTGGCAATCACTTGCTGGTCCATAGGCTGGAGGAGAGGGGTGGTGTTTGGTGGTAGATAAGAGAACCTTGATGAAGGAGAAGTCAGGATGAATGATGTCCTCGAGGCCAGGAGGGTGAGCAGGGGCATTGTCCAGTACCAGGAGACATTTGAGAGGAAGGTTGTTCTCTTCTAAAAAGTTCTTGACAGCAGGACCGAAGCGGACGTTTATCCACTCAATAAATATGGTCCTCGTGACACAGGCCTTGACATTAGACCTCCAAAATACCGAGAGCCTCTCCTTCGTGATATTTTGTGCCTTGAAGGCACAAGGATTCTCTGAGTGGTATACCATTAGGGGCTTAATTTTTAAGTCCTCACTGGCATTTGCACAAAATGCGAGCGTAAGTCTGTCCTTCATCGGTTTATGGCCATCAAGTTTCTTTTCTTCAGCTGTGATATATGTACGGTGGGGCCTTTTCTTCTAGAAAAGGCCAGTTTCATCACAGTTAAACACTTGCTGAGAAATGCAGCCTTCTCTGGAAATTAATTTCTCAAACTTCTTGAGTAATTCTTCTGCTGCTTTCTTGTCAGAACTGGCCGCCTCTCCATGCCTGACGACTGAGTGAATACCAGTACTCTTCCTAAAACGATCAAACCACCCATGAGAAGCCTTGAACTCTTGGGGGGCTTGCTGCGACGTTCCTTCGTCTCCGGCGTCTCTCTGGGCTTCCACGAGATCGGCAAAGATGGCGATCGCCTTGTGCGAAATTACCGATTGCGTGAGTGTATCACCAGCGATTTCCTTCTCTTTAATCCATAGTAGAAGGAGTCTCCACATCTCGTCATTGATTGAGGTCCTTCCTCTGGCAAGGACAGTCATGCCTTTAGAAGACTTACTTGCTTTAATGGCTTCCTTGTTCTTGATAATTGTACCAATTGTGGACTGGTTACGCCCATACGTACTAGCAAAGGTAACGATGCGCATGCCTTTTTCGTATTTCTTTATTATCTCCAGCTTCGTTTCCATAGTATCATCTTCTTACTTCTCACTTTAACATCACTAGCAATCTTGGGACCCATGGCTAACGAATTAAAGTTAGAATTAAGCACTAAAATGCACAAAAAATACGATATCGCAAGCACTCACACAAAATCAAGTCTTTACGAAACGCACACGAGATTCTGAACTGAGTGCGCGTATAACAAAGAGAGAGAGAGGCAGCATCTCTCTCAGGCATTGTGGGAAGGATTTCGGCCAATAGTGTATTGGCATCTTAGTGACGCCGACCAATAGCAGACCAGCAATACCCGTACACGTAGATGGTACTCATAGCGCCGGATATATTTTTTATTTCCGCCGATAGAAGGCAGCATTTCTACCTGGGAGGGATCCTCAATTAGCGTGGCTTGGGACATTCCTCTGTTCTCGTCGGCTTCGTGTGGTTGTGCCCTGTGCGTTCTGCTATTAACTGTGTTTTAATCGTGATTTTTTACGTTCATCCTTTTACGATATTTTACGTAAATCATGGGTCCTAAAAGGCTTAGTTTCGCAAGTGGTAGTGGTAGTGGTGAGAAAAGGAATAAGGAAATGCTTTCTTTAGAAGTAAAGCAAGGAATTATTGAAAAGCATGAGCTGAACTTGCAAAAGAACATCACGACGAACTTACTACAGAGGAGCTCAAGGAACTCCATACTATGTCGGAGCACATGAGTGATGACAAGGAAGGGATCGAGGAGGTAGAACATGTGTTAGGTTCGGCGCAAATAAAAGAGGTGCTAGGAAAATATCAAGACGTGGTTGACTTCATCGACAAATACCATCCAAAAAAATTGCAGGTTTGTCATGTAGTTGCGCAGTTCGATGATGTTTCCCTAACTTATTTTCGAAACATTCTGAAAAGCTGTACCAAGCAACTTTCTATCGACAGCTTCTTTAAAAAACTACGAAGCGAACTCGTGATGAAGCGAAAGAAAGTGAAACAAAGAAAACGGCAAAGATTGTAGAGAAAAAAATTCAATCAATTTTAAGTGTAGAGTGAAAGTGATTAAAATTAATCATCAAAAAGAAAAAAGAAAATGTAAAAAAAAAATAAAATATAAAAATAAAAAAAATAAATTAGCTAAGTTAGGTTAAAGTTCACTTAGTGTAAGTTAGAATAAGTTACAGTAGTGTACGTTTATCGTAGTCACCCTCTCTACCTCCTCGCCGCCCGTCCGTCTCCTCTCTGCATAGCAAGACCGACACCTGCGCTGGACTCTAAGGTAAAGTGACGCTAAAAACCCGTTTCTTATTTATTATTTCTTTATAATTATTCTTTTTTACATGTCTATTATCTAATTTAGTGTGCATTATTGTCATGTGTAATTATGTGTAGTAATTTATTAAGGAGTTATCATAGGTTTTTGGGCTCAACCACGGATTAATCCTATTTCAATGTACTGTATTCTTATGGGAAAATTCGTTTCTACAACCGAACATTTTCTACACCCGAGGTCGGTTGTGGAACGGATTAAATTCGTAATTAGAGGTGCCACTGTACTCAACTTTTCAGAGGATGAAGATAGTGGAGATTGCATGGTAATATTCCTTAAAAACAGTAACGACACCGAGAGCAAGTGGGAAAAACACCGTGCTTAAATGGCTACTTTTAAAGGAATAGTTACGCCATAGTAGTACAGGGAGGGGATCCACCGGGTAACCTTGATAACGGCTCCCCTTCAAACTCGCCACTCTTCCCCCTCAAGGCGAAAACTCTATTCGGGGTGAAGATTGCTGTGTGTCGTACCAAGAAATACGTCCCCTTCTATTATGCGATATCCTTAAAAGTTATATTAAGGATACTCGTGCCAGGAGTTAGAAATCTGGAGACCTGTGGTCAATTCTCTGGGAGTATCGCTGTAGCCAAATATCCCTTAGAAAGCTACCTAAAGGAACCTTCCATCAGGACGACATGGCTGAGCCCAAAAAATAATTAACGAGGTAGTAAATAACAGGTGGAGTGTAGGCGAGTAGCCTTGGCCATTCTCCTGTAAAAGACTACATTTTTGTCGGACCACAATGAATACATGTACTGTTGTGTCCTATCCAAGAATTATTTTTGTCGTTACTTACAATAACGACATGGAAAATCAATTGTTATTGAACATCTATGTTCATGTTGTACAGTGAACCCTCGTTTATCGCGGTAGATAGGTTCCAGACGCGGACGCGATAGGTGAAAATCCGCGAAGTAGTGACATCATATTTACCTATTTATTTAACATGTATATTCGGACTTTTAAAACCTTCCCTTGTACGTAGTACTGTTAACAAACCACCCTTTAATGTACAGAACACTTAATGCATGTACTACAGCACCCTAAACTAAAACAGGCACAAATATTAAAGGCGATTTTATATCATGCGTTTCCTAAACACCTAAAAAGCACGATAAAAAATGGCAACCAATGTTTTGTTTACGTTCATCTCTGATCATAATGAAGAAACAAACTCATTTAGTGTACACATATATGTATAGGTTAGTTTTTGCATCGATTATATTGATTATACAGTACTGTATGTTGATTTTTTTATTACCAATGTTTTAGTTTACGTATTTTTCTTAGGACTTCCAAATGAAATGTTTTTCTTTATGACGCCGCCTGAAACGACGGCGTCATAAAGTACTGTACGCTCAGTAAACAACCACGCTCAGAACAAACAAGGCATTTAACATGCATGATGATAGTGATAAATAATGATACAGTACATACAGTATTTACAGTAAAAGCATTTACAAAATATGTTACCTTACAAATATAATTTACCGTATCTATATAAAATCATACAGTACTGTACAGCACATACAGTATTGTACGTAGCAAAGCAGGAAAACAATTTACGAGAGAGAGAGAGAGAGAGAGAGAGAGAGAGAGAGAGAGAGAGAGAGAGAGAGAGAGAGAGAGAGAGAGAGAGAGAGAGAGAGAGAGAGAGAGAGATTGTTTTATGTACGTAAATGTAAATTTTAAACAAAAAAAATATGATAGGTTACAACATGTAGACTTTTAAAACCTTCCCTTTAACTTAATGCATACAGTACGCACAGTACTAAACTATAAAACAGGCACAAATACAGTTTTAGAATGTACAGTAAGAATATTAAAGTAAAAAATAAAGATGGTTACTGTACTCACCACGAAAGAAGTTGAAGAAAAACTTGAATGATGATGGCGATGAATTTGCTGCACAGTAGAAATGATGATGATGAAGCTGATGATGTGTTCTACTGTGCAGCCAGGTAGTATTTTACGTCTCTTCAGACGGAGGTGTCTTTTCCTGGGACACCTCTTCAACTTCTTCCTGGGAAACTTCTTCAATTTCTTCCGAAGGCGTACTAGCAGGAGGAACTGGCTCTTTTTTGCGAGGCTGGAAGAACATTGTGATCGGAAGTTGTTGCCGCTGCTTCTTTTTTCGATCCAAGAGCATTTTGTAGGGAGTCATGTCTTCATCGATCTTGTTGCAGAATTGCATCGAGCGAACCATATCCTCGTCCCACTCTTACAACATTTCTTTCAACTCCTTCGCATGGTTGCAGGCCTTGGCAAGCCGTTCTAATGTTAAGCCCGTTTCTTCGACATTTTCTTGGGTCTCTTCCTGAGTTTCACTCTCTTCTTCGCTTGCCGATTTCGTCAGGTCTTCGAGGTCTGCGTCAGTTAGGGGCTGGGAATGGCAGTCCAACAACTCGTCGACGTCTCCAGTCGTCATGTCGCCAAACCCGTCACCTCCAATTATGGCAGCCAACTGCACAGATTTGCGTATTGCAGAGTGTTGGATTTCCGACGGAGTAAATCCCTTGTCGTCGTAAACAATATCGGGCCACAACTTCTTCCAGCTCGCATTCACGGTTGCAGGTTTCATCTCTTGAAGTGCCTTCTGAATATTCTGCAGGCACGTGGCTATGGTGTACTGCCGCCAGTACGCCTTCAAGTTAAATCTTCATCCTCATCATCTTGGGCAGCATCCACACACGCAACGAGGTCCGCCAAGGTGTTCTTCGTGTAGAGGGCCTTGAACGCCCTGATAACCCCCTGGTCCATCGGTTGAATTAATGACGTGGTGTTGGGTGGCAGGAACTCAACCTGAATGCCCTCATGCGACAGGTCAGTTGCGTGTCCACCAGCGTTATCCATAAGGAGAAGGATCTTGAATGGCAAGCCCTTCCATAAGAGATATTTGCTGACTTGCGGGATAAAACACTGATGGAACCAGTTGGAGGTCAGCATCTTCGTAATCCATGCTTTTTGATTAGGCCTATGCATCCAGTACACGGGAAGGAGATTCTTATTTTTATTTTTCAAAGCGCGAGGATTTTTCGACTTATAAATAAGCCCCGGCTTTAGCAAAAATCCAGCAGCATTGCCACACATCACGAGGATAACGCGATCCTTGAATGCTTTAAAGCCAGAGGCTTTGGCTTCCTCTTTGAACAGGAAAGTTCGCGACGGCATTCTCTTCCAAAACAAGCCGGTCTCATCCATATTAAAGACTTGTTCCGGCTTGTATCCACCTTCGGCGATAATATTCTTGAACGTCTGGTTCACGTAAGTTTCAGCAGCGGCAGTGTCAGCGGAAGCAGACTCCCCATGCAGGGAAACGCTTTTCAGGGCGAAGCGTTTCTGAAACTTCGCGAACCATCCTTTGCTGGCGGAAAAACGTTTCTGAGGCTGGGAATCAGTGGATGTCCCTGGTTGAGGATCATCTGCATCATCATCATCTTCAGCATGGTTGCCGTCGTCGTCTTTAGGTTCCTTTGCAGCAAAATTCTCATATAAGCTCAAAGCCTTTGTTTGGATGGTGTTCGTATCCAACGCTATGTTCTTCTTCCGGCAGTCGGCAATCCACACAGCTAAAGCACCTTCCATGCGTACGATCGTTTTATTACGCGTTGTAACGACTCGCTTCGCTGATCTGCTAAAGGTGATTGCAGCCGTCTTTCTAATGTTCGCCTCGTCCTTCTTGATATAGCGAACAGTAGATTCGTTGATGCCAAAATGGCGGCCAGCGGCCGCGTAACTTCTACCATCTTTTAACATGTCGAGAAGCGTAACCTTCTCAGCTATCGTCATCATCCTTCGGTGGCGTTTAGGCTCACTACCAGCCTTAAGAGAAGCAGAACGCTTGGGAGCCATTACAGTAGGATTTACAGTAACAAAAAGTTCAACTTAAAAAAGTCGCACACAGCACAGATTCACAAACTTAAGAACGTCTACTCAGCGATACGCGGTAACAGAGAGTGGACGATCCAGCCCCGCGAGAACCTAGATGCTCCGGGTAGGAGATGATGGCAAAACACCAATCACAGGCTAGATAACAAAACTTGAGTTCTGATTCGTCATCTATCAGCGCTTGAACCAATCACAACCCGTCTTACAGTACTATGATGCGTAGGTTACCAACTCATAGAAGATGCCCCGCGCATACCGAACGTATGTAGATTAAGTAATACCGTAATAATAATAAATAATGATAATAATACAGTACAGTACTGTAATAATAATAATAATGATAATAATAATAACAATAATAATTTTATTAACAACAACAACAATAATAATAATAATAACAATAATAATAATACAGCTTTACGTACGCTATTTTACGCTTTTGTTGTAGGATGTGTGTGTCTCTCTCTCTCTCTATCTCTCTCTCTCGTACGCTTATTCGAAATGTGATTTTTGCAACAAAGAATATTATTGGATGCAGTACTACGTACGTATACATACAAAAGATTCATGGAAAAGAAGCACATCCATTACATTTGTAGTACTGTACGTACAGTAGTAGTTAACAGCAGCCTTACTGTACACCATTCTAATACGTATTGTATGACTGCATCTGATTTGCGTTTCATGTTCGATTTAATTTTACTACGTACTGTATACAGTACATTATCGTATGATCACATTCTCTTTTCGTGTTTTATTTCTTTCTGTGCTGAATTATATATCATATGTAATGCAATGAACAATCAGTAAGAGCAGATATTACTAATTACAGTATTAATGGAATTACAGGTAACAAAATATCGTATTTGGTTGTCTTCAGATTTCGCGGTATTTTCGAATTTTCCGGAAAATCCGCGATATGTATATATATATATGGGTTATGGAAAAACCCCGCGAAGTGGTGAATCCGCGATTGTCGAACCGCGAAGTAGCGAGGGTTCACTGTATATGGAAAATGTTCCTTTATATTACATTGCGTTAAGTGGAAATGTACAGGTTTGTGTACAAATGAATGTTTTATTTATATTTAATTGTAATAAGCATTGTTACCAAGGAATATTGTCTTGTGAATAGTTGTATAATTGGTTAACAATGCAATGTAAATTGTTTGATAGTTTCGTTCGGTTCGTGTTGGTTTGTTGGCTTCGTTCGTTTTGTTGTTTCTTTTGTCGTGAGCGAACGAGGCCGAAGTCGTGGGTTTGGGTGAGAGAGCGAACAAATTATTTTCACGACAGAGGCAGCAGAGGTAACGGCCACGGTTGCTGTCTGTCGCTTCTCAAGTCTCAACATTTGTAGCGTGGTTTGGTAACAGGAGAACTTAATCAGAGTGAAGAGAATTTCACTTTGATTAACGATGCTGTTCCTTCCCAGCATTTAATGAAGTGGATGAATTAGTCAACCGAAGTTTGGATGAGTATCATATATTATTTATTTGCCTTGAATGGGATAAATCGCTAGGGATATGCATATCTATGCATGGGATTCCGTGACTGGGTAAAATTAAATATATATTAATGGTATCGTGGTTTACCCGTGCCTATTGTAATCCGAACTCGGCAAGAACTTCATATGAAACTATTAAGTAATAATTGGGGGGGGGGGGGAAGGACAATAGAATATAGTACAGTATGTCCTTTTGTCTTTGTAACACAATGCAATGAATTCTTTATGTAGAGAAAGGGTCTTGAGTTCTCTTAAACGAATCTGGTAATTAGTAATTTCTGTAATTGACTGAAGTCATTATATGTTGTTGCTTGTTTGACCCTAATAAGTAACGATAATTTGGTGCCGTGACCAGGATATGTCGGCAGTATATTTGGTGTTGTGAGCCAAGTTGGTAAAAGTTTGTAGTTGTACCAACCGTGTTTCACACAATTGTACATAATTCCTTTTGTATATATTATGCTTGTATCTTCGCTCTTCCCTCGCACTAAAACGAACATGAAAATTCATGTCTGGTTTTTCCTCTGTAATATTGTCTGTCTTGTGAACTTGTTATGTCCTGTTGCCTTGAGGTTTTGTATATAAGGAGAGTGTTCTACAATAATATAACTCAGTCGTTTCCAACCTGCCTTTGAGTTCACAACCTTACTCGGCGCCGTCACATTGGTGACCCCGGAAGTCGACTCGCTCCCACTGCCTTCCACCCACACCTCCCTCGCCCCTCCATCGTTGGTACTATGACGGAGACGGACTCTACTACAGCAGTTGGCGCTGCGGCCGCCCCATTGAAACTTTCACCGTTCGCCACCGGAGAGGCGTTTGCTTGGTTTCAACGCGCTGAAGTCCACTTCCGTATCAGGGGCGTGACTCGCTCAACCACCAAAGCGGATTATGTTCTCGCGGCGATACCCGAGGACACCTTCCCAGAAATATCCGACTGGCTTTGTGAACAAGGAGACACCCCAATAGCGTATGACGCCCTCAAAACATACCTTCTGCAGCAGTACTCGCCGTTGCCAGCCGCCCGTATAGCAAAGCTTTTTCAGCTCTCTCAACAACCGTTGGGGGACCAAAGGGCTTCGCTTGCCCTCAGGGAAATGACCAGTATCGCTCGCCTTCAACCTGCCGCAGACGGCTCTCCTCGTGAGGTGAACCTACTTCGTGCCCTTTGGATACGCCGTTTACCCGCACCTGTACGCGCTGCCATACCCGATGTCGATAGTTTACCCATAAAGGACTTGATGACCAAAGCCGACGCCCTTATGGACAGCCACTTCAAGACCTCCATCAACGCCTCCACCCGACGACGAGGATGCCTATTCAACGTCAACCGAAGCTGACATGAATGCCGTAGGACATACACGCCTACCCCGTGACGTGCCGAAGCGGCGACAAAGCCGCCCACCACCCACCAATCGCTCGCGCCCCAACGAACGACTTCTACAGCCACTTACTACCTCCCATCCGCCGCAGTTTTGCTACTACCACTTCAGATTCGGGGCAACCGCGAAGAAATGTGCCAAGGATTGTCAGTGGCCAAAAAACGTGTAAGTAGGCCATCGCTTGTGGCGGTGGCCTCTCATGTTTCTAATCTTTTCTTTTTACAGGATGCAGGAACGGGCGTGCGATTTTTGGTAGACACGGGTGCTTGTCGTTCTCTTTTGCCAAGGAAACTCTTCAAGGCACGACGTAGTCTGTCTACATCTGCCGACGTCCGCTTAGTAGCTGCCAACGGATCTGCGATACCCACCTACGGTTACGAGAACCTAACATTATCGTTTGGAAACGGTAAATTCAATTGGAAGTTTCTCGTTGCTGACGTCACAATGCCAATCCTCGGTGCGGATTTCCTCTCTCATTTCCACCTTCAGGTCGATGTCGCCCACCGACGATTGGTCAACGCAGACTTGTACTTGTCGACACCTCTTCAACCCGCCCCCTCTAACCTCGCTCTCCACATCAGCGCACCCACGGATGCCTACGCCCACCTCCTCACGTCGTACCTGGAAGTTTTCCGTCCAGAACTTCGCCAAACGCCCACGGTTCCTGCCAAGCACGGTATTTATCACCATATCAAGACGACGGGACCCCCAGTCTTCGCAAAATTCAGACGTCTGGCACCGGAACGATTGGCAGCCGCCAAACAGACGTTCGCCGAAATGGAGAAAATGGGACTTTGCCAAAAAGGCCTCCAGCCCATGGTCGTCGCCCTTACACATCGTTCTGAAGAAAAACGGCTCCCTCCGTCCGTGCGGGGATTACAGGCGCCTGAACATGCAAACAGAACCGGATCACTACCCCCCTCCCAAATATTGCCGACGTGACCTCCTACCTGCACAAAGCGAAGGTTTTCTCTACGCTCGACCTCCTGAAGGGGTATTATCAGGTGCCTATGAACCCAGAAGACATCCCAAGACCGCCATCACCACTCCGTTTGGTACATACACCTTTAATTACTCCTGTTTTGGCCTTCGTAATGCTGGGGCAACGTTTCAACGTCTCATGGATGTCATCTTAGGGGACCTCCCTTTCTGTGTATGTTATGTGGACAACATACTTGTGTTCTCCTCCTCAAAAGAGGAACACCTCCGTCACCTGCGCATCGTGCTCGACCGCCTGCAACAAAACGGCCTTGTAGTCCGGTACGACAAGTGTACCTTTGGCGCCAACGAAATGTCGTTCTTAGGGCACCGCATCACTCCTGAAGGTGTCCACCCCCTCCCTGAGAAGGTAGCAGCCGTTCAGAACTTCCCCGTGCCCTCGACCGTCAAAGCTCTGCAGGAATTCTTGGGCATGATCAACTATTATCACCGTTTTCTGCCAGCCATTGCCGCCACTCTTGCTCCCCTCTACGCCTCCCTTAAGGGCAAGCCGAAGTACCTGAAGTGGGGTCCCCTTCAAGAAGCAGCCTTCTGCAATGCAAAGAAGGCCCTATCAACTGCTGCGGCTCTCACTTTTCCTATCCCACACGCCCTTCTCCTTCTCTCCACCGATGCCAGCGACGTCGCTATTGGTGCAGTACTCGAGCAGGTGGTCAAAGGCTCGCCCCGCCCATTGGCCTTCTTCAGCAGAAAACTGTCCAAGGCAGAATCGGGTTATTCTACCTTCGATCGAGAATTGCTGGCGGTGCACTTGGCTGTCCGTCACTTTCGCCATTTCTTAGAAGGTACGCCCTTCGTCATTCGCACAGACCACATGCCTCTGGTGCACGCCTTCACTCGACAGTCTGACGCCTGGTCCGCCCGTCAACGCCGACATCTCTCCGCCGTGGCTGAATACACTTGCACCCTCCAATACGTCCCTGGGAAAATGAATCCCGTTGCCGATGCCCTGTCAAGAAACACGTTGGCTGCCGTTCAACTGGGATTGGATTACAACGCCCTGGCTGAAGCCCAACGACAGGATCCAGAGTATCAAGCTTGTAGGACATCCTGCACGTCCCTCCGTTGGTAAGACTTTCCCCTTGAAGACTCCAACACCACCCTCCTCTGTGACGTCAGTACTGGTAGACCGTGACCTTGGATTCCTGCTCCCCTGCGCCGACAGGTGTTTGATTTAATTCACGGCCTTTCACATCCCTCGTGCCGTTCTACTGCACAGCTGCTGAAGGCAAAGTTCATTTGGCACGGCATTTCTAAGGATGCTAAGGGTTGGGTCCGCGCCTGTACTTCTTGCCAAACTTCCAAAGTACATCGACACACGGATTCAGGAGTGGGCACCTTTCCTCAACCTCAGCGTCGTTTCGCACACATTCACGTTGACGTTGTAGGCCCCCTACCCACATCACAAGGACATTGTTACCTGTTTACCGTCATCGACCCCTCCACTCGTTGGCCTGAAGCCATTCCCATGGAAACTGCAACGTCCGCCTCATGTACATCTGCCATACTCTCTGGATGGATTTCAAGATTCGGTATCCCTGAGCATATTACTTCTGACGGGGGAACCACTTTCACCTCTCAATTGTGGACGTCATTAGCGAATCTCCTGGGCATCACCCTACATCAGACAACGGCCTACAACCCCGCTGCCAATGGAATGGTTGAACGTTTTCATCGCACCCTCAAAGCAGCTTTGATGTCCCGCTGCAAGGATTACAACTGGTTTACTCAGCTTCCCTGGGTCCTCCTGGGACTAAGGACCACTCCTAAAGACGCCCTCGACGTCTCGGCAGCTGAAATGGTGAATGGCGACCCGTTGGTCGTCCCTGCCGAATTTTTTCCTTCTACAACCTCCTCCGACGATCTCCAGCGCATACGTCATGTCGTGGGAAAATTTACTCCGTGCCGCCAGACTTACAAACCCCCAGCGAAGCATCACATACCAACAGACTTGCACTCTGCAACGCACGTCTTCCTGCGCAACGACACCAGCAAGCCACCACTAACGCCCCCTTACACGGGCCCTTTCCTTGTGATCCGACGCAGTCCGAAAGCATTCCTCCTAAACATTCGCGGCAAAGAAGACTGGGTCTCCATTGATCGTCTAAAACCTGCTTATCTGCTGCCAGATGACCCGCCTACAGTTCGCCTCTCTAGATCAGGGCGCCCTATTTAACATGTACAGTATGTCATTTTTATGGGGGGAGCCATGTACCAACCGTGTTTCACACAATTGTACATAATTCCTTTTGTATATATTATGCTTGTATCTTCGCTCTTCCCTCGCACTAAAACGAACATGAAAATTCATGTCTGGTTTTTCCTCTGTGATATTGTCTGTCTTGTGAACTTGTTATGTCCTGTTGCCTTGAGGTTTTGTATATAAGGAGAGTGTTCTACAATAATATAACTCAGTCGTTTCCAACCTGCCTTTGAGTTCACAACCTTACTCGGTGCTGTCACATAGTACTTGTCCGCGGTATATATGAAGTCGTAAGCCGGTTTGATGAATCTTTAGTAGAAGTCCGCAGAAATATGTTACTGTGTTAACCAGGTTTATGTGAAATTTGCGAGATTTTTCGATAATTTCTTAGTTTTGAACGTCGATCATATAATAATTCTTTGGTTTAGTCACATGTACGATTAATACCCTTGGTGATTCTATTGGACATTTACGCAGGGTTTTCTTGCTATTAACTATGTTGTGTTGATGTTTTGCTGGATAATGCCTACTCTCCCTAACCTTGTTGAATCCTTTCGTTTTTGCGCGTTTCTTTAAATTGTATGCGGTATCCTGCCTACATAACCAGACGTGGGTAACCCGTCTCCCTTTCTCTTTGTGAGGTGCCGCAAGAAACATTAAATACTTTTTTTCGTGCTATTTGTAGGTTAGAGGCACTTCAGGCTTGATTAAAACGGTTTCGAATAAAAGTTTGATTAAATTAGTAAGGCCTTGTCCTGCTTGCCTTGTCTTAAATTTGGTTTTGTTATTTTCCCTTACTTTGAATTAATGTAAATTTTTTCTTGTTAGAATAATTCTCGTTTAACAATTTAATAATGAAGCGTAAAGTAGCTATTGTGGGACATTCTCATGTCACCCATATGGAGAATTGTTTTCATGGTGGTAGATTGGCATTATTGGAACCCTTAGAATATAAGACATTTGGTAGACCAGGGGCTGTTACAACCAACCTTATGACACCTGGCCTGATAACCGAACTTACTACCTATGGGCCTAGTATCACTATCTTGTTCATAGGTAGCAATGACTTAGATGTACCAGGAGATAACCCTAACCTGGTGAATAGTATTCACAAAAATATTCTGGGATTGGTAGAGAGTCTACGTACAATCAATAATTCAGAGGTTTTTGTTATGTTAATAGATATACGTAAAACACCATCTAGAACCTCTGCCGGAAAGTATCAAAAGAGAAAAAACTGTTTAAACAAAAAATTAAAGCGAGATACAAGCGTTAAGGTGATCCCTACTTTATTATCAGAAGGTGATTTAGCCAGAGATGGGATTCATTTCAATCATAAAAGTTACAAGGCGTTGGCTCAACGTATTTGCATTGAGTCAAACAAATATGTGAAAAGTAAAGGGTGGTAGAAGGTGAGTAGGATCGTGGTTACCCCGTCCTTCCCCTTCAGATTTAGGGCTGGGTTAAGTATAGGTCAGGGCCTACACATTCCACTACGCACGTATAATAAAATTTCTCCTTTTCATTGTTTAATTTGGGAGAAAATTATTGGGTGATGAGTCACCTTTGTGAAAATTTGCTAATTTAACTTTTGAACCCAGTTATTACAGTTGGATGCATATTTATTAATTATTGAAAATTTGAATATATTATATTTGTATTTTCTAAGTTTGGTCTTGTCACAATGGAGTCGTTGAAGCGTAGACGTGGCGGTTATAAATCCGTTATCACACGTTTTATTGGGAAGATGACCGAAGTGATCGATTCAACTGATATTGATGCTATAACTTCCCTTAGGGATTCTATTTTAGATAATCTGAACAAAGTTCTTGCTTTGGATGAACAAATTTTGGATTTAGTTAAAGAAGAAATGTCTGATGAAATGATAAATCTAGCTGAATATGCAAGAAACGTCCATACACATATCGGCAAACTCAATAGCTCTATTACTAACAATTTGAAGTTACTAAATCTGCTAACGCAACCACCGCCACTACCTACAGCCAGTATTAGATTGCCCAAACTGGATCTTCCGCAGTACTCTGGAGAAATATTATAATGGAATTCCTTCTGGGAACTATACGATGTGTCAGTACACCAGCGGAAAGACTTGGAACCAATTCAGAAGTTTTCATATTTACGAAGTTTGCTCATAGGAGAAGCTTCGAAATTAATCTCGGGATTTAAATTTGAGGCCGCCAATTATCTACAAGCTGTAGCTCTTCTCCTATCTACTTATGGAAAGAGAGATGAAATTAAGCATGTTATGGTGAGAAGATTGCTAGAAATGGAGTCTCCTGCTGCCAATTCTGAATCATTGCAAACTTTCAGAGCTAATTTCGAATGCTCAATAAGATCGCTTCAAAGTGAAAGGCTGGAATTAAATGAGCTTAATGTTATTTTGCTCTATACCAAATTGCCTCAAAGCGTGAATGAGACTGTGAAGCGTGGTGTGGAGACGATTGGTTGGTATTAGACACCTTTAAGAAATGCCTAGAAGAGGAAATTCGCAATCTAAGAACTTTTGTTTCAACTGATGTGAATAAAACTGAAACTCTGTCGTCAATATCTACATTCACGGTAAATCAATCCCAAGCTGTTAGACAGAAAACCAAGGAAAATGTGAATAAGTCCAGTGATCAGCAATCCACAAGATGTGCTCTTTGTGATAAAGAACATTGTTGGACACAGTGCAAAACTTACGCAACCAGAGATGAAAGGTTGAATCGCACCAGAGCTTTACAGTTATGTTTTGTGTGCCCTTCTAAGAGGCATTTTAGTGTGGACTGTGACAAATCAAGTTGCAATAATGGTTGTAAGATGAGACATCATCACATCTTGTGTGATAGAGACCAAACAAGAAAGCAAAGCAAGAATAAACAAAGTGGTGTACAAGTGGGAACGCTATCAGTAAATGAGCAGGACAAACCAAATAAGTCAGGTAAGCAATCCATATTGCCAACAGCAACAATTCCCCTCAAAGGGAAGAAAGGTCGCAGGGTACGACTTAGAGGGCTGTTGGATACTTGTGCCGAGAGGACATTAGATAAAAGATCAGCTCTAGAGAGACTGCAATATAGGTCCAAAGGAGTTGAAAAGATAGCCTTGAGAGGTTATCTAGCTAGTAAACCTGTTCGACGTTAAGAGACGTTTAAAGTCGTTATGTAAAACTAAGATCAGCTTGGCTGATAAAGATTTTGATTTGCCTGTTGAGAATCAATCAACTATTGAATTGTTAATAGGGGTTGATAATGTTTACAATATTTTGCATCCAGGGTTCAAAAGGGTTAGAAACTTAATATTGCTGCCGACCATATTCGGTTATGTGGTGACAGGCACATGTAGTGCTCCCCCCCCCCCTCAGGGAGACTCAATTGACAATTTTGAAGCTAGCTGTACAAACTGAAGAAATAGAAGCTACTCATAATGAAAATCCCAAGACTGATCTCGACGCATTGGGGAGTTTGGACAGACTGGGAATGGATTGCAGTGAGTTGCGAGAACAAGACCAGAGGGTCTTAAAGGACTTTGAGAGCAATATAACCTATTCTGAAATTGATAAACAGTATGTTGTCGCATTGCTGCGGAGAACCAATAGATTCATATTGAAGACAAATTTTGGTTTAGCCATGAGTAGACTTCGACAGCAGAGCATCAAGTTTCAGAAGGATGTGGATTACTTGAATCATTATCTGAAAATCTTGCAAGAGCAAGAAGATAGAGGATTCATTGAGAAGGTGATCTATAATAAATCTGATGTGGATTGTCATTACTTGGCACATCATGGAGTGCTTAAAGACAGTGCCACTACTCCAATAAGAATAGTGTTTGGTTGCTCATCAAAACAAGGTAAAAATGGATTAAGGTTTGTACGTAGATAATTCACAATTTACGGCTAATAGTGAATCTGAGTTGATGGATTTATACTTTAATGCCAACAAAATATTTGCTCAGGCTCACTTATATTTGAAGGAATGGGTTGGCAATAGCGAGTCTATACAAACTATTGCTGCTGCTTATCAAATTGAAGCCAAACAAACACAAATTCATAAAGTATTGGGATTGAATTGGGATATAATTAAAGACATCCTATCTATCAATCCAACTCATATTAACCCTGGATAGGTACGCTCCTCGGACACCCCTTTAAGGGTATACTCGGACGCGAACGACCCCGACGCCAAAAAAAATTCTTGAAAAATCAGTTTTTGCAGTAATCTCTTTTTTTCTTTTGCCAAAAAAAACTTCAATGAATGCTTAAAACAACTGTAAAGATAAATACTACTCATCTGCAGAAAAACTATTTATTATAAATATTTTAAAAAATTAAGTAGAAAAAAAAAGACCTGACATAAAAATTCATAAAAAAAAAGTTTATACATATATACACAAATCCATTTAGGAATTGATTCTTGAATGTTTAGGACACATCTTGATGTATTTTGGATGAAGTCAGACCCATGGAGGTGAAGATCTGAAATGAGAAAAAAAGGGTAATTTTTTTTGGCCAAAAAAATTTGTCCAAATTTCATGAATTTTTTTGGGTACCCAAATGAAATAGGAAGTGGCTAATTTTTTTAGGGAATAAACATATGTTATCCTAAAATAGAAATATGTAAAAAAATCTTCATTATTTTGTAAATTACATTTATATCAGGGGCCATATCTAAAGGTAATTTTTTGAGTACTTAGAAATTTCGTAAAAAAATACATATATCTAATATATAATATGATATTTATGCAGGTAAAAATATACCAAAATATCACAAATTCTATAGGGAACAAGAATATATATAGATAGGGCAGCTTACGCTTCGGATATGTCCACAAAATGGCCGCCAACCACACTGACTCAGACTCCCTAATCTGCCACTTGAAATGTAGGAAGGGTATGTCAATTTCAAGGTGTTATTTACTAATCTAATTATTATTGGATATGCATAAAAATTGTATGGTGGGTTGCTGGATAATTGTCGATTATTTTACGACTATAAAATTAAAATTCTGACCCAAAAAATTTTTTTTGAAGGGAAATAAAATCGAAAAAAAAAAAATGTAAAACAATATAATATTTTAGCTAAAAAAATTTGATGATATTCAATCAAAAAAAAAAGTAAACAAAATTTTCCGACAAATAAACATCTAGAGGAATCATTACTCTGTGATAGTTCCTTAGTACGTAGTAATTTTGAAAGAATTGGGAAAAAACGAAAAAATGGCAATCACCGGAAAATCGAACACATACCTATATATACGCCATATCTGGCTAAAAAAAAGATAGGCATGGGTAGCCAGATCATCTAGAAACACTTTCCAACACTATAAAAATATAAGTTTTGCGACACTACTTGCCAATTCCTTACGGTAACATGACTAAGCAAAAAAATGCAAAACAAATAAAAAGGGGCACTCGCGGAAAAATGGCTAACATTCTAATATACGGCATTTCAGAAAAAAAAAAATTCAGCCACGTGCTAGGCAAACCATCAAGGCACATTTTCCGACAAATAAACATCTAAATGAATAATTACTCTGTGATAGTTCCTTAGTACGTAGTAATTTTGAAAGAAATGGGAAAAAACGAAAAAATGGCAATCACAGGAAAATCGAACACATACCTATATATACGCCATATCTGGCTAAAAAAAGAAGATAGGCATGGGTAGCCAGATCATCTAGAAACACTTTCCAACACTATAAAATTATAAGTTTTGCGACACTACTTGCCAATTCCTTACGGTAACATGACTAAGCAAAAAAATGCAAAACAAATAAAAAGGGGCACTCGTGGAAAAATGGCCATTCTAATATACGGCATTTCAGAAAAAAAAAATTTCAGCCACGTGCTAGGCAAACCATCAAGGCACATTTTCCGACAAATAAACATATAAATGAAATATTACTCTGTGATAGTTCCTTAGTACGTAGTAATTTTGAAAGAAATGGGAAAAAACGAAAAAATGGCAATCACAGGAAAATCGAACACATACTTATATATACGCCATATCTGGCTAAAAAAAAAATAGGCATGGGTAGCCAGATCATCTAGAAACACTTTCCAACACTATAAAAATATAAGTTTTGCGAGACTACTTGCCAATTCCTTACGGTAATATGACTAAGCAAAAAAATGCAAAACATAAAAAGGGGCACTCGCGGAAAAATGCCCAACATTCTAATATACGGCATCTCAGATAAAAAAAAAAAAGACATGCACGTGTTAGCCCAACCATCAAGGCACACTTTCTAACACATAAACATGAAAAAAAAATCAATAATATACGGCAATTCCTTACTACGTAGTAAATTTTTACAAATATTGAAAAAAAACAGAAATTGGCAACCGCAGTTAAATACCCAATATACCAATAACTACGTCGTATCTGACAAAAACAAAATCACGCATGGGTAGCCAGATCATCTAGACACACTTTCCAACACTAAAAAAGCAAAAGTTTTACGATACTATTTCGCAATATCTTACGGAAAAATAACTTGGCAAAAAAATGAAAAAAAATGAAAAAGAGACACTCGCGGTAAAATGCCCGACATTCTAATATACGGCATCTCAGATAAAAAAAAAGACATGCACGTGTTAGCCCAACCATCAAGGCACACTTTCTAACACATAAACATGAAAAAAAAAAGAATAATATACGGCAATTCCTTACTACGTAGTAATTTTTACAAATATTGAAAAAAAACAGAAATTGGTAACCGCAGTTAAATACCCAATATACCAATAACTACGTCGTATCTGACAAAAACAAAGTCATGCATGGGTAGCCAGATCATCTAGACACACTTTCCAACACTAAACAAGCAAAAGTTTTACGACCCTATTTGGCAATATCTTACGGAAAAATGACTTGGCAAAAAAATGAAAAAAAATGAAAAAGGGGCACTCGCGGTAAAATGGTCCTCGTGGTGATGAACGACATTTTAACTAAAAAAAAAAAATCATGCACATGGTAGCCAAACAATCCACCAAGACTTTCCACAACTGATAACCTATACAAGTTGCACCATTCTACGACAATTTCATAATACGTAATAACTTTGATAATTATGCAAACTACCTTAGAAGGGTAAACTCGGACGCGAACGACCCCGACGCGTCTCAGAAATCGGGGAAGGAGTACAGCTACAGCAATGCACATCTGGACACTACTAGAGCGTGTAGGGGAGACACCTCCTGCAGGTCGATCACCCACAAATTCAGTCACGGGGGTGAGTCACGTGAGAAAAACCTGTTTTTTTTTGACGCTCGGGGTCGCAAACGACCCATCGTACCTATCCAGGGTTAATAGATCGAGTCAAACAAAGAGAGAGATTCTCAGTACTGTTGCTCAAATATATGATCCATTGGGATTGCTTCTCCCTGTTACTATGAAAGCAAGGATATTTTTGCAGAAATTGTGGAGGCAAAATCTGGATTGGGACGAACAACTCACCAACCCGCTACAAGAGGAATGGAGTGAAATACGCAAGGACTTGGAGAAGTGTTTTGAAATATCTTTTCCTAAGAGTGCTAGCCTAGGAATTGGTGATACCTTACACATATTCTGCAATGCTAGCGAAACTTCATATGGTTGTGTGGCCTATAGAGCAAATGGTGAAAGCTCTAATATAATTTTAGCAAAGGGTAGAGTGGCACCCATCAAGGAATTCACAATTCCGAAATTGGAATTAATGGCATTGTTGCTAGGAGCAAGAATGACCAAATTTATTATTGACTCCTTTGATGAGAAGGAGTTTAAACAATTATATGTCTGGTCAGACAGTAAAGTTGCCCTTACTGGATTGTGTCCAGTAATGTTCTGCCTGTGTTTGTGGAAACAGAGTAATTGAGATTAACTCTTTGATTCCGGGGTCAGTCCTGTGTTACGTACCCTCATCTGAAAATCCCAGTGATTGGTTGACACGGGGAAAGAGTGCTAAGGTGTTAGCAAAAAACTCCTTTTGGTGGGAGGGACCTCCTTGGTTAAAAAATCACACTCTGCCAATTGATAGGTCATGGGTGGGGTGTACACATATACAGGGTAAACAGGACATTGTGGTCAATGTTGTAGGGGATATAGATGCAACACGCCTGCTGGATTGAGAAAGATTCAGCAGAGCTGACAAGGTCTTTAAGACCATAGCTTGGATAATGCGATTTGTAAAGAATTGCAAACTATCAACCAATGACAGAAAAACTGATAGTTTGACTCTGGAAGAGTTACAAGAATTAAAGGTCAAAACAATTGTTCTCCTGCAGAGAGAGTACTTTCCAGAAGAATATAAAGGCCTGAAGAGGGAGGAAACAAACCCAAAATTGACATTAATTCGCCAGTTGAATTTGTTTTTGGATGATAATGTAATGAGATGTAGAGGCAAGTTGGAACACGCGACACTGCCTGAAGAAGTCAAATTTCCTACTTTACCGCAAAGGGTTGTGTTCTGAGTAAGTTAATAATAAGACAACATTATGTGATGCAAGCACACATGGGGGTGAACGCTACTGTAGCTAGTGTAAGACAGGAGTTCTGGATACCACGGCTGCGACAACTGGTCAAGAGCGTGTTACATTATTGCGTGATCTGTAAGGAAAACCATATAGAACTAATATAATGACCCCATTGCCGGAATTCCGGGTACAATGGAAACAACCTTTTAGCGTTACAGGGGTGGATTACACCGGGGCGTTATGGATAAAGGAAGGGAAGCAAAATCCAGAGAAAGTGTATGTCATACTATTCACATGCCCGATCACTAGGGGTATACATCTGGAAGTAGTCAGAAATCAGTCCGCTGACTCATTCCTCATGGCCTTCCGGAAGTTTAGCAGCCGTAAAGCCTTTCCTTCACTAATGTTGAGTGACAACGCCACTACTTTCGTAGCAGCATCTGAATATCTGAAAACGATGGCAGATAGCCCCCTTTTTCAAAACCATCTGGAGAAAATAGAGTGTAAGTGGAAATTTATACCAGCAAGAGCACCTTGGTTTGGTGCAATCTGGGAGAGATTGATCGGACTATTGAAAACCTGTATGAAGAAGGTAGTCGGTCAAGCTCTTCTCAGTTATGATGAATTATCCTGCATTTTGGGGGAATTGGAATCTATCATAAATGACAGGCCACTAAGCTACACATCGGGGGACCTTGATCAGAAGGAGATTTTAACACCTAATCACCTGATCTTGGGTAGAAAATTAAGATCCTTTCCCAAGGAAACGATTAATTGGGAGGAGGTATCTGAAGATCCATTGTTTAGTAAAACTGAGAATGTAGAAAAGAGATTCCTTTACATATCCAAATTGTGTGATCAATTATGGAAAAGAGGAAAAGATGGGAAAATGAATATTTGATTTCTTTAAGAAACTCATCGAATTGGAGTCCAACATAATTCTTGGCCCAAAATAGGAGATGTCCTCGTACATGATGAAGGGCCAAAAAACAAATGGAAGTTGGGTCAGGTGATTCAGGTGCATGTGGGGTCTGATAATGTAGTTAGGGTAGCTACCCTCAAAACCTCCCATGGCCAGATCATGCATCCCAATGTGAAGTTGTACCCGTTAAGAGTTGTGGCAAGAAGTTGAGACTCCTGATCCTGCCAAAATTCCTGAAGTGAGTACCCGACCATCCAGGAAGGCTGCTCGGGTGGCTGCAGAAACTAGAAAAGATTTGATTCAAAAGGGACTGTTGTAAATACTTGTATATTATAATTTTTGTGGCGGAGAATATGTCGTTACTTACAATAACGACATGGAAAATCAATTGTTATTGAATATCTATGTTCATGGTGTATATGGAAAATGTTCCTTTATATTACATTGCGTTAAGTGGAAATGTGCAGGTTTGTGTACAAATGAATGTTTTATTTATATTTAATTGTAATAAGCATTGTTACCAAGGAATATTGTCTTGTGAATAGTTAAACAATGCGATGTAAATTGTTTGATAGTTTCGTTCGGTTCGTGTTGGTTTGTTGGCTTCGTTCGTTTTGTTGTTTCTTTTGTCGTGAGCGAACGAGGCCGAAGTCGTGGGTTCGGGTGAGAGAGAGAACGTATTATTTTCACGACAGAGGCAGCAGAGGTAACGGCCACGGTTGCTGTCTGTCGCTTCTCAAGTCTCAACGTTCGTAGCGTGGTTTGGTAACAGGAGAACTTAATCAGAGTGAAGATAATTTCGCTTTGATTAACGATGACGTTCCTTCCCAGCATTTAATGAAGTGGATGAATTCGTCAACCGAAGTTTGGACGAGTATCATATATTATTTAATTGCCTTGAATGGGATAAATCGCTAGGGATATGCATATCTGTGCGTGGGATTCCGTGACTGGGTAAAATTAAATATATATTAATGGTATCGTGGTTTACCCATGCCTATTGTAATCCGAACTCGGCAAGAACTTCATATGAAACTAGTAAGTAATAATTGGGGGGGGGGGGAAGCACAATAGAATATAGTATGTCCTTTGGTCTTTGTAACACAACGCAATGAATTCTTTATATAGAGAAAGGGTCTTGAGTTGTCTTAAACGAATCTGGTAATTAGTAATTTCTGTAATTGACTGAAGTCATTTTATGTTGTTGCTTGTTTGACCCTAATAAGTAACGATAATTTTAATCCTTTTCTCATACTTAAAATCATGAATAGTTGAGTGGATTCATGTTAATGAAAAAAAAAAAAAGAATTTGCAAGTGGTTGAAGTGATGGACACTTAGGTTTATGGCTAAACCGGTGATAGATACACACTCACTATGCGGTTTTAGAGGCATAATTGTTCCGAATTATCCCCATGTGCAGAGTGTTGATTGTGGCCTGTTAAGAGTGGGTGTATTCTTTAGGAGAGGAGGAGGAAGGCTAAGTCTTCTCTGGCATCTTTCTAGGCAAAGCCCAAAACATTCCCGGAGAAACTAATTAGCACTTTGTTCCTGAGTGTATGCACCGTCAGCCGGAGAACATGGGATCTATGTTGTCAAGTTTTTTCAAGGTTAGAATGGGATGTGATTGTCACACTCCAACATGTGCCAGAACCTTTTCCTGCAGACGAGTTTGACCCAAGTAACGCTTGATTCTTACAGAGCCGGCCGAATAAATTGGGGAGAAATCCTGAATCTAATAAAATTTTAGACTTGGTTTTTTGATAAAAACTAATTTATTTTTCTAAAAAAGACTGCATTCACACAATATATTTTATTGTTAAAATCGTGATACACTGCATTGTGAACTATCTCATTTGGTGTGCACATTAAAAACCCATGGGTCAATCAAAGATGATCAAAATACAATCTTGCTAAAATGACTTTCTGGTATGATGACTCCCATGGAAACATGGAAAAATTACAGGTTTTTTTTCAGTGTATTGCATGTTTCTACACAAATACAAAACTTCGTTCTTTAATAAGAGTAAGATTTCAGTGAAGCTGGAACTTTGCGGTTAGAATTTATAATGAGATGGCGGTAGTTGGTGGCGGATATGCTCGACCCACCCGATAGAGATTGCCTTGATCTAAGTCACTAAATACAAAATGTAATATTTCCGTGTTGAAGCCTTGCGACAGGCAAGAAGGCGCTCGGACTGTGAAAAATTTTTCCCTAGTTTCACGGGCAATTTCTCTTATGCTTATTATTACTTCAACCTACTTCATGTTTTATCAACTTTCTCCCACCTTGCTGTCCAGCTTCTCATTCTCTTTATCACTGTCTAGATTTTCTGGAAGGGATATCATTGCTGGGATTGGGATTTTATTTTTCAAAGACAATTGTGGGAGGTGTGGTGGTCTTGCCAACCACCCAATAGCGTTTGGACCAGAGGAGTGTCAATATTCCCATGTGGAACTATCTCATGCTGAAAATTGGTCTTTGGATTACATGGGTGGGCCGTTTTTTTGAGAGAGGACTTTCGGTATTCTGTCCGGTTTACCTGCCAGTAGGATTAAAGTAGGGATGAAATGCTTTGTCTCAAGTGGATTCGGCTTACACTTGAGCCACTCTAATAGTAGTACCATCCCATCGTGGTAGGGTAATGAGTGGATATTTGGGAGTCAGTTCTCACATGTCATTGGTGGAGGAAGTACATGTAATTCCATGAAAGGCTAGTGGGGTTTCTTTCAGGACAGTCTAAAATTGTCTTTCCCCTAAACTTATTATTTTTTTTTCATTATTCCCTTCCTCTTAAGAAAAATAATGAGAAACATTGATAATGTTCATACACCCCTGGATCCAATGGCGAACTCCAGACATTACAGATGACCTCTGCTAATTCAAACAAGAAAATTTTGTTGACCTAGGGAATGAAAAGGATCACTCCACCAGTATTTGTGTGTAGTTTTACCACATTGGAACCTTTTGTTCTCTCTTCTCAGGAACTCAAAGGTCAAAAACTTTGGTGATAAAAATATGGTTTTATATTGTGCAGGTATTTCCTGTATTATGAATTGCTGTATAATATAAATAACTTTTAATATCTTTTGGTAAAATTGAAAGGATGAAATTAAAACGAAGGACAAGCAAATTTTGAGACCCATGTCACTTTTGATGACCCTTCCAAGGCTAAAATTGCTTTCATAAAAGTTAAAAATAAGGAAATCCCTGGCCTTTCTAGCCATGTAAACCTGTATAATAACCAAAATATTAAAAGCTTAGAATTTGACTTTTTGGGCTCAGGCCATGTTGTCCTGATAGAAGGTTCCTTTAAGTAGCTTCATAGGGTATATTTGACTACAGTGATATTCCAAGAGAATTTGACTTAAGGTCTCCAGAATTCTAACTCCTGGCGCGAATATTCTTAGTTTCTTTTTAGGATATCGCATAATATCAGGGGACATATTCTTGACATGCCACATAGCAATCTGCACCCCGCATAGCGTTTAAGCTTCGAGGGGGAAAAATGGCAAAATGAAAGAGGAGCCGTTATAGTTCCTTTCCTCCGTTACTGTTTGAATACTCAGATGGCGCCATAATCGCCACCATCTTTATTCCTTTTTCTGTAGCGATCTCGCTCGGTGGTTTTCCCAGTGCTCTCTCGCTAATTGGATTTATTATGCAATCTCCAGCCTCTTCTGCCTCTGGAAAGTTGAGTATTTGATTCTTATGTTGTATAAATTTAGCTCTGGCCGTAAAGTAAAAAATTGAATCGAATAAATCTATTTTTTGGCAGAGCTATTGCCTGGACCAGAGGCGTCTTCGGCGCTGTCGTTCGTAACGCATGAGTTATTTAGTTAGCCAGAACGACTTTCCCGGTATAATAGCTTAATTAAAAATAATTAGCTATTTAGTCTTCATTGCTAGGAATTAATTATATTATGCCGATAGTATTCACATTAGTTTCGGCGAATTAGGTAGCCGATCTTGTTTACGCTAGGCTTCCTAGCCTAGGCGTTTTAGTTTACTTTCTTGCATGATATACTAAGTGCTCCTGGTACTAATAAAATTAAATGAAGACAATAGGCAATTTATACATGCAAGATATATTGATTGCATATAAAATTTCCTCTTCTAAGATAGTATACGAGAGAGCTTCGATGAGTTAGGTAGTTGATCTCACTGTCACTAGGCTAGTAGCCTAAGGGCTTTAGTATACTTTCATACAATCTCCCCGGTTACCCTCATATATAGGGTAATCCCTACTTCCCTCTGAGTGTAGCCTATGGCTACAATCCTAGTTGGTCTTGCCTCAAGTTGTCATTCAGGCAAGACTAGGCTAGGGTTTTTTCTGCCCCTTCCCCTAGCTACAGATGGTAAGCTTTGGGTTTAGGCCAGAACCTCAGAGTACTTGTCGGGTGCCGGCAACTGGTCGACAGGGTGAATACATTCCCCTGTCAGGTCTTGGTTGTTAGCATAGGAGGCTTTGCCTCCCTAGACTGCACTTGAAGGGGTCATGTGACTCCCCCTTCTCCCAGTGGTTTAGTCGACTAGTCCTGTGCTCGCAGACCCTAGGCTGAAGAATAGAAATTATTCTGCTGCCTAGGATGGTGCCGGCACTAGAACTCTGTTTTTCTATCATTAAGGGTGGCGGCTAGATGATGCCGGCCCCTTTACTGTATTGGCAGACCCTATGCTGGGGAATAAATTCTCCGTCCGCCTAGGATGGCGCAGATACTGAAACAGAGCTTCCTCAAGGTGTGGTAGGACCGGCATTCTGCCGGCTCCTCTCACATCTTATACAGGACCCTTTTCCCTCCCAACTCTGTCCTTTAGTGATGGCTTAGCCATCATATCACTTTGGCCGTCGTCCTGCAATCTCACTGCTTGCCGGCAGGTTGTAGGGCCGGCTTGGACTTTTGCTTGTATGGCCTATAGTCCATTTCTTTTAGCGATGCATATTTGCACCGACTCGCGGCGGTGCCCTTTTATCTCGGAAAAGTTTCCGGATCGCTGATTGGTTAGACAAGATAATTCTAACCAATCAGCGATCAGGAAACTTTTCCGAGCTAAAAGGGCACCGCCGCGAGTCAGTGCAAATATGCATCGCTAAAAGAAATGGACTATAGTCGTTCAGCTTCCCTATCGGACACAGAGCTCCGGGATAGCTGTGTCGGCAGGACCAGATGCCGGCATTAGATCCATTTACTTTGGAGTGTTCTTCAGTCCTCCCTTGGGCTGCCATTTACATCCTATGACCGGCAGGGAGCTGGCAACGGAGGTGGATGGGTGGAAGCTTGATTATCTTATATTCTCCCCTTCCATTAGAACCCTCATTCCGGAGGAAGGAAGTGAGTCAGTGCTCTTACATCACCCTTCACTCTTTGCTTTCTCTCTCTCTTGGCTAGTGCCGCCAGGTACTAACCTAACTGGCGACTGCCGGCCACTAACCTAGCCAGCAAGATACTGGCTAGACTTGTGGACCAACACTGATACAACTGACTTAGCCGGCAAGAGCCGGCCAAGTTTGGTCTACCGGCCACTACCCTGTCACATTGAATGCTGTCTGGGCTAGTGTGCCGACAGCCGGTGACCCGCTGGCGTCTGGTAAGCCGTCGGCAATCCGGTGGGCCGCCGGCTACTAAATTTTTCAATATTGTGTCAGTTGAACTGTGCCTTAAGTACTATCCTTGCCGGCTACATGCCGGCGGCAACTACAGTATATGTATATACAGTAGCCAGTACATCTGTAGTATAGAGTATACTGCAGACAGAAAACTATGGTATAAAAGTATACAGTAGTTAAATTTTCCAACATACTCTGTGTGTCCAGGTGCAGTCTATTGTTGAGACCTTATAAGATTGGGAAAGGAATTCCCTTTCTATATACTGATAGATGATCAGTTTTTAATGACCCTCATTATTAATCCTTTTGGAAGTTAGTGTTAGTTACACTCTTCTATCTTTATAGGCTAGACTCTTCCATCGGGCCTCCTGAGGAGGATAACCCTAGGGTTAATATTGAGGGAGGTCACAGCAATTGGCTGGGCGGGAAACACACATATGTCTTTCCTAATTCATTTCTAGCTTATCTATCCTAAGCTATATGCAATAAAATAAAATGGAAAATATTATTATAATATTTATTAGTTTATCTAATGAGATGAACTACTTTATACTCATTTTATTTTCCTCTCTTTACAGGAGGACCATGTGAAGTGTGGCAGCGTCTTCTGCAATGTGCGTAGCAGGGACTTCTACGGCCACCTGGAGTGTAGGACACACTCCCCTTGTTCCATCACCAAGGGACCTCTCAAATACTGGGAGCCCCAGGTATGTACTGTGTGCAAAGACTTGGTGTATGAGGCTTTTGAAAACCCCAAGACAACGGAGTCAAGGGATGCAGCTCGGAACAAGCTGCGCAGATGGGTTCGTGGCTTCCAGAAAAATGCCAAGGGCCTTACCTCCCCAATGAGCATAGGAGGGCCTATCTATTCCCCAAAGCATCTGCAGATGCTGTCATTCCTCAGCCTCACCCTGAGATCCCTTGCATCCAGATAGCCGTGGACATGGATGTCTCGGATGCGATGAAGGACATCCATCTAGAGGATGAGAGGATGTCAGAGGTGTCAGAGGACACCGAAAAGGACCTCCTGGCTGAAGGTCAAGAAGGGGAGTCAACGTTGGCTCCAGAGACAGAAGAGGATGAAGTCGAAACAGTGTCTGTTATGTCGGTTCCTGCCCCAGAACCAGTGCCCTCTACGTCCTCCGCTTCTCAACCTGAAAAGTCGGATGACACCCTGTCTGCCATCAGAGCCATGATGGAGACCTTTCAAAAGAAGAGCGAAGAAAGGGAAGATGCGCTAAGGAAGGAGATTCACCAGCTTGCAGCGGCCCGTGGGTCTCATAGAAGACTTAATGTGAAGGATCTTCCCTCGTGTTCCGAGGTAAACCCATGGAGGCATGCTGAGTACATGCCAATAACAAATGGCAAGAGATTCATCTCAGAAAAGCTGGGAGCTGTCCTTATCGAGGACATTGAGTTCTGACCCAGCTTTGAGTCCTATCCTGACTGCTTCGTTCGTCTAAGGACGGAACCTGTATCCAAGGAGGAGACAGAGCCCAAGGAGGTCATAGTGCTTGACCATACAAAGGCTCAGGCTTTGCTAGCCAGCAGTCTGAAGGACAGGGGCTTCATCAACTCTAAGGTGCCAGCCCTGAGCAAGAAACATCCTTCCTTTCTTGCTCCAGCAACAATGGCCTTCCCCTTTGTGGAAAAAGGGTTTAAGGCAGTGATTAAAGCAGTGAAAGCTGGGAAACCTTGCCCTACACTGGAGGAGTGTAGGCCCCTTTCCCTAGCCCTGCCAACGGATCACAAAGACTGGAAGGATATCCAGCTTACCTTCTCAGTCGGGAAGTTGGAGGCCGATATCGCTAGACATCAGTTTAGCGAAAACCTCCCCAAGTTGTCTGAATTTCTCCTGCGCAGGGAGCAGGATACGAAGGAAAGGCTTGCTGCCTCTCTGTCCCTCTAGGTGACCCTGGAGGCAATGGCCAGTGAACAGAGGTCCCCGGATATGTTCATGGTCATAGCCAAAACACACTTGGCATCCCTAACTAAGGATTTCTAAAGCTTTGTTAGGGCTTGCAGGGAGTTCGTGTTTGCCTCGGCTGCGGTCAAACACGAACCCAGGAAGTTGATATCTTCCAATATCTGGGGGAAAGACCTCTTCCCGAATGAAGTGGTAAAAAAAATAGTCGACAAGGACGCCACGGAGAATAGAAATCTTCTCCAGAAGTGGGGCATGTCGGCTAAGAGGAAGTCTTCCCCGGATGAGGGTCCCCAACCGAAACGGAAGACAAAGAGGCCAAGAGTGCCCTCTCGCCCTGCTAGACAACAGCAACTTCCCATGACCGCGGTGCCCCAGATGGTGGCACAGCCCCAACCCACCTACCAGATGGTACTCCAGCAGGTGGTGACTCAGTCACCAGCCTTCACTCCCACCTTTGAGAGGCAGACCACTACCTTTCCCCCTAAAGGTAGGGGGTCAAATAGAGATTCCTCTAGATATTCCTCGAGAGGAAGAGGGGGTAGGGGAGCACGCGGTCAAGGAGGCAAGTCCTCCGGAAACCAGAAGCAATGAGATGCTTCCAGTAGGAGGAAGACTCCGACTATTCCTGGATCGTTGGACCTTTGATCCCTGGGTCAACAGCCTAATCAAGAACGGACTAGGTTGGAGCTGGAGGACAGCTCCACCATCATTTCCCCAATTCTTCCAACACTCCACCCCCGTTCTGGAAGAATACACCCGAGAACTCTTGGGCAAACGAGTGATAAGGAGGGCAAAGTCCATCAAATTCCAAGGAAGGCTGTTTTGTGTTTCCAAGAAGGACTCAGACAAACTCAAGAGTCATTCTGGATTAGTCGCCACTCAACAAGTTTATAAGAACGACAAGTTCAGGATGCTGATCCTTCAACACATAAGGGCCCTGTTGCCCAAAAGGGCATACACAGTCTCCATAGACATGGCAGATGCCTATTGGCACATTCCGATCAATTGCCAACTCTCCTCCTACCTGGGATTCAGGCTACAAAAAGGAAAGTACGCTTTCAGAGCCATGCCCTTCGGACTAAACATAGCCCCAAGGATCTTCACGAAGCTTGCAGAAGCAGCCGTTCAACAACTACGCCTACAAGGTGTCCAGGTGATATCCTATCTGGACGATTGGCTGGTGTGGGCAGCATCCAAGTCGAAATACATGCAAGCATCCAAGAAAGTGATCCAGTTCCTAGAACATCTGGGATTCAAGATCAACACCAAAAAGTCTTGACTGTCTCCAGCTCAGAAGTTTCAATGGCTAGGCATACATTGGGACTTACAGTCACATCGCCTCTTCATCCCATTAAAGAAGAGGAGAGAGATAGCGTGATCTGTCTAAAATCCAACAGGATTTCAAGACGCCAACAGGCGAGAGTGCTGGGCTCCCTTCAGTTTGCATCAGTGACAGACCCAGTGCTAAGAGCACAGCTAAAACATGCAACAGGAGTCTGGAGAAGATACGCATCAAACGCTCGAAGAGATCTAAGAAGACCGATACCGATCCAACTACGATCACTTCTCAAGCCATGGTCGGAGACCAAGAACTTTAAGAGGTCAACACCTCTGCAACCGCCTCCACCCTCAGTCATCATCCACACGGATGCATCATTAGAAGGATGGGGAGGTCACGATCATCAACGGAAAGTTCAAGGAACTTAGTCCTCTCTATTCAAGACCTTCCATATCAACCTTTTGGAGGCCATGGCAGTCTTCCTCACACTGAAGAAATTATCCCCTCGCCCTTCAGTCTACATAAGACTGATTCTGGACAGCGAGGTGGTAATGAGATGTCTGAATCGTCAAGGCTCGAGATCACCTCAACTCAACCAAGTAATGTTGGCCATCTTCTGTTTAGCGGAAAAGAAGAGATGGCACTTATCAGCAGTTCACCTTCAAGGGTTCCGCAATGTGACAGTGGACGCTCTATCCAGGCTAACTCCAATAGAATCAGAATGGTCCCTAGACGCAAGATCATTCTCCTTCATCTTACATCAAGTCCCGGAACTGCAGATTGACCTCTTCGCGACGAGCAACAACAAGAAACTTCCTCGATACGTGGTCCCATACGAGGACCCTCTAGCGGAAGCAGTGGACGCCATGTCCCTTGACTGGAACAGATGGACCAGGATTTATCTGTTCCCTCCATCCAACCTGCTGATGAAGGTCCTCAACAAGCCGAGATCTTTTCAAGGAACAGCAGCCCTAGTGGCTCCCAAGTGGCCCCGGAGCAACTGGTTCCCTTTAGTATTGGAATTACAACCGAGGCTGATTCCACTGCCGGACCCAGTTCTGTCTCAACAAGTACAGACGACGACTGTCTTCGCTTCATTGCAGAAAACCCAAGACCTTCATCTCATGATTTTCCCTCCCTACCAGTAAAGAAAAAGTTTGGGATCTCGAAAGAGAGTATAGACTTCTTAGAGGAATATAAGTCAAAGTCTACCAGAAGGCAATATGAGTCGTCTTGGAAGAAGTGGGTGGCCTTTGTCAAGGCAAGAAATCCAAAGGAAATCTCGACAGATTTCTGCTTATCTTTCTTTATTCACCTTCATGAACAGGGTTTAGCAGCCAACATGATAACTACATGCAAATCTGCCTTGACTAGACCCTTGCTTTATACTTTCCAAGTAGACTTGTCTAATGAGATTTTTAACAAAATCCCTAAGGCCTGTGCTAGGCTCAGTCCTGCAGCACCTCCAAGGCCCATTTCATGGTCTTTGGATAAGGTACTACATTTTGCCTAAAGTTTAAACAATGATAATTGCTCTCTGAAAGATCTGACTCAAAAAGTTATATTCTTGTTTGCTCTAGCCTCAGGTGCTAGAGTTAGTGAGATAGTGGCCCTTTCTCGGGAAGAGGGCCATATCCAGTTTGCTGAAACGGGAGAGCAGAATCTCTTACCGACCCAACGTTTCTTGCAAAGAATGAGCTACCCACTAAGAGGTGGGGTCCCTGGAGAATCTGCCCTCTGAAGGAAGATGTCTCGCTGTGTCCAGTGGAGAATCTAAAGGTCTATCTTCGTATAACTTCAGACTTCAGGGGAGGACAGCTCTTTAAAGGAGAAACATCGGGCTCAAACTTATCCCTGAAACAACTAAGGGCGAAGATCACCTACTTCATTCGCAGAGCGGATCCTGACAGTACACCCGCAGGTCATGATCCTAGGAAAATTGCTTCATCGTTAAACTTTTTCCAGCTCATGGATTTCGAGAACCTTCGCTCGTTTACTGGATGGAAGTCATCCAGAGTGTTTTTCAAACACTACGCGAAGCAAGTGCAAGAACTAAAACGATTCGTGGTGGCGGCAGGTAGTGTACTAAAACCTGTCGCTTAGTGCTGCGAGGAACAGTGAATTATGTGGGACTATAATTCTAAAGGGTGTACATGTTGGCACATTATAGGGCAACATGGTAAGTGAAATGTTATCAAGGTGACATTATGGACTGTTCCAGTGTACAAAGGTGAAGAAACATAGACTTAACACCAAGTGCCGTGTGTTTTGTACACAAGTGTAAATAGACAGAATTCTCAGAAAGACATTGGAAAATTTATTAAATTTTCAATTGAGTGGCAAAAAATTTTGTTTTCAGGTAAAACAAATATTTATGATTTATTCTGTATGGTCTATGTTTGTAAATTCTATTTCACTTGCATTTTTATATTATGATGAAATGTATGCTGAACTTTTATTTATTGTTTGACAATAAATGTTTAATTGTTTTGCACGTCTTATTTCACCCTAAACATATTTTAATAAAGTTATGTGTGAGCATTACTTTTATTCCTTACTATTCTGCATAATTATATTAAACAAAGGTAGTAACTTTGTTCCTAAACGTAAACAAACCTTTCTAGCCAGGCTTACCTTGTTTCAACAAAGATACAAACTTGTCTGTTGTGGTATACAGCTGAGCTGATATACCTTAGATGCTATGGTGGCTGACATGAACCTGTGTTCGTTTTATAAATACAAACTTTGGCTAAAGGCATACAGTGAGACCTGTATGCCCTTTTGATTGCTAGATTGGTCATATGAAATATGCAAACTTAAGAGACTTTTTCCCGAGTCTAGTATGACTCTTCCCTGTAGGGGGCAGGAAGCATTAACATAGTCTATGATTAGAAGAAATGACATATAACGGTAATGTCATAGGTCTCTAAGGTCTAGATGACCAAGGAAATATTGTCTTGAGGTTTAAGGCACAACTGGGAAATCTACGGATACATTAATGCTCTGGTAACCTTCCATCAGGACGACATGGCCTGAGCCCAAAAAACGGATTTTGAGCAAAGCGAAAAATCTATTTTTGGGAAGGGAACTTTATAACAGCTCCTCTTTTATTTTGCCACTTTTCCCCCTCGAAACGTAAACGCTATGCTGGTTGCAGATTGCTATGTGGCGTGTCAAGAATACGTCCCATCATATCATGCGATATCCTAAAAGGAAACTTTGAGGATATTCGCACCAGGAGTTAGAATTCTGGAGACCTTAAGTCAAATTCTCTGGGAATATCACTGTAGTCAAATATACCCTAGGAAGCTACTTAAAGGAACCTTCCATCAGGATGACATGGGTATCTCACCCAAAAATAGATTTTTCGCTTCGCTCAAAATCTGTTTTGTACCCAAGGACGATCTCCATAAGGGAATGAGAAAGAGATTGCTTCAAGACAAAGCCAAACCAGTCTAACATGTAGCTTCCTACAAGAAAGGGCCTAACAATATTATTAAGGGCTATGAATGTCTGGAAAAAAGTTGGCACCATGCCTCAAGGCAATTTGAAAAGATATGGTAATGGTTTGCTAGTTGAAGCTAGCAATGAAACAAAAACAGTGCTCCTAATTTTATATCTTTCCCATCCAAGTATCTCATCACAAGAGGACATATTGAAGAGGTGACCTACCATTATTTCTAGAGTTGATATATGCCAATAAATGGGGGTATAGGAAGAAAACATAAAATCCTGAAAAAATTCACTGAGCTTTGTATGGCAATGGAGAATGCATATACGAAATATTTTGTCAAAATTCCTCTTACTTTCATAGGTAACAGGGTAATTAGTTAAAGTAACTTAATAAACCAAAAACATTGTTCCCTTCAAGAAAATGCAGTATTTCTTGTTATCGTAAATTTTTATAATTATTACATTTTAAATATAAAGCAAAGTGTGAGCAATGGCATCTGTATAGATTCCATGAGTCACAAAACGATATGTTACATGGTAATTACACCCTTGGGCCTTCAGTCCTAAAACAAACCTCATTGAATACACGTTCGTTTGAGTTTAACCTCTGACATTCATTCGTTTTTATAGCTTTTTCTCGGTTTTGGCAAGAATTTCATCATGCCAAAGAGGAAAAGACAATTTCAACATCTCGCTAATAAAGAGTTCAGAAGTGGGTAATATCAGCAAAATTAGCGGAGTTAGTTAAAGGGAGAGATGATGAAGGATTGACCGTTTCGCCTAAAGAAGCAAAATATTGAGCAATGGGATCTTCATTTATGATTGAATTATGATAAATAAAATAAAATAAACATGATTTTTCAATATGGTCTTTGTAAAAGTACAAAGAAAAACTTTGAATGCCTGTATCTCAAAACTATACTTATTAACCTTCCAATGGTATCCTATCTCTTAGTTTTAAAGATATAGCATTGAAATTTGGCATATAACTTAAAAAGACATTATATAACAATCAAATGTTGCATTTTTTCCAATTTTTGTTTCCTATTTTTTTCCTTATTTTTTCCCCTGACTTTTATAGTTTATTTCTTTATTATAATGAAAAAATTCATAACTGGCAAAAAAATGACTAGGGGAAAAAAAAAAAAAAAACTCATTTTATTGGAGGTTAATATAGGGAAGTAATCCCAGGTGTTGATAATAATTATCAAGGGAGGTGATAGAATTTGAAAAACACTCCTTTTCAGGATAAATCACCCTAGCGTCACAAAACCGAAGGTCAGAGGCAAAAATCCTATACAGTTTGGAGATGTCCTAAGTCACCTTATTAAGTGGCAAAGTCCTGTCTTTAAAAACGTCATTAGCCGCCTGGCTCCCTTAAAGGAACAAATAAAGCAATCTTGATTGCATTTACCTTGACTTATCTGCCACAATATATAAACATTTAACATTTAAATATTACTGTTAAAATTTACTTTGTACCAACCGTGTGTCATACAATCGTGCATAGTAACAACATTTCTCGTTTTTGTATATACTATCCTTTGTATCTTCGCTCTACCCACTGTTTTTCTTATCGTTAATTGTTAATAAAACTGGTTGCTGGTTGGACATGAAATAGCCTGTTGTATTTTGTGACCTTGCCCAGACTTGGTGTATATATAAACTGGATGTTATGTAATAAAGTTACTCAGTTGCTTTCATCTTGCCTTTTGAGTCACAACCTCCTCTTGGCCTGTCACATTGGTGACCCCAGAAGTCGACTCGCTCCTCACGCCTTCCCCACCCTCACTGGTACTATGGCAGATTCCACGGAAGTTGGCGCCGCCCCATTCAAACTTTCATCGTTTGCCAGCGGAGAGGCGTATACTTGGTTTCAGCACGCAAAAGTCCAGTTCCGCATCAAGGGCATGACTCGCTCAACCACCAAAGCAGATTATGCTCTCGCGCCGATACCCGAGGACACCTTCCCGGAAATCTCTGACTGGCTTTGTGAACAAGGAGACACCCCAATAGCATATGACGCCCTCAAAACATACCTTCTACAGCAGTACTTGCCGTCGCCAGCTGCCCATACAGCAAAGCTTTTTCAGCTCTCTCAACAACCATTAGGGGACCAAAGGGCTTCGTTCGCCCTCAGGGAAATGACCAGTATCGCTCGCCTGCAACCTGCCGCAGACGGCTCTCCTCGTGAGGTGAACCTACTTCGTGCCCTTTGGGTACGCCGTTTACCCGAACCTGTAGTGCTGCCATACCCGATGTCGATAGTTTACCTATAAAGGACTTGATGACCAAAGCCGACGCAATTATGGACAGCCACTTCACGACCTTCAAGACCTCCATCAACGTCTCCACTCCTGACGAAGAGGACACCTATTCAACGTCAACCGAAGCTGACGTGAATGCCATAGGACATACTCGCCTACCCCGTGAAGTGCCGGAGCGGCGACAAAGCCACCCATCACCCATCTCTCGCTCGCACCCCAACCAACGACTTCTACAGCCACTTACTGCCGTCCATCGACCGCAGTTTTGCTACTACCACTCCAGGTTTGGGGCTGCCGCAAAGAAATGTGCCAAGGATTGTCAGTGGCCAATAAGCGTGTAAGTAGGCCATCGCTCGTGGAGGTGGCCTCCCGTGTTTCTAATCTTTTCTTTTTACATGATGCAGGAATGGGTGTGCAATTTTTGGTAGACACGGGTGCTTGTCGTTCTCATTTGCCAAGGAAACTTCAGGACACGACGTAGTCTGTCTAAGTCTGCCGATGTCCGCCTGGTAGCTGCCAATGGATCTGCGATACCCACCTACGGTTACGAGAATCTCACATTATCGTTTGGAAACGGTAAATTCAATTGGAAGTTTCTAGTTGCTGACGTTACATTGCCAATCCCCGGTGCGGTTTTCCTCTCTCATTTCCACCTTCTGGTTGATGTCGCCCACCGACGATTGGTCAACGCAGACTTGTACTTGTCGACACCTTTTCAACCCGTCCCCTCCAACCTCGCTCTCCACATCAGCGCACCCACGGATGCCTACGCCCACCTCCTCACGTTGTACCCGGAAGTTTTCCGTCCAGAACTTCGCCAAACGCACACGGCTCCTGCCAAGCACGGTATTTATCACCATATCAAGACGACGGGACCCCCAGTCTTTGCAAAATTCAGACGTCTGGAACCAGATCGATTGGCAGCCACCAAACAGACGTTCGCCAAAATGGAAGAAATGGGACTTTGCCAAAAGACCTCCACCCCATGGTCGTCACCCTTACACATCGTCCTGAAGAAAGACGGCTCCCTCCGTCCGTGTGGGGATTACAGGCGCCTCAACATGCAAACAGAACCGGATCACTACTCCCTCCCAAACATTGCCGACGTGACCTCCTCCTACCTGCACAAAGCGAAGGTTTTCTCCATGCTCAACCTCCTGAAAGTGTATTACCAGGTGTCTATGAAACCAGAAGACATCCCCAAGACCACCATCACCAATCCGTTCAGTACATACACCTTCAATTACTCTTGTTTTGGCCTTCGTAATGCTGGGGCCACTTTTCAACGTCTCATGAATGGCATCATAGGGGACCTCCCCTTCTGTGTATGTTATGTGGACGACATACTTGTGTTCTCTTCCTCAAAAGAGAAATACCTCCGTCACCTGCGCATTGTGCACAACCCCTTGCAACAAAACGGCCTTGTAATCCGTTACAAGTGTACCTTTGGCGCCAACGAAGTGTCTTTCTTAGGGCACCGCATCACTTCTGAAGGAGCCCATCCCCTCCCTGAGAAAGTAGCAGCCGTTCTACCTTCCCCACGCCCTCGACCATCAAAGCACTGCAGGAATTCTTGGGCATGATCAACTATTATCACCGTTTTCTGCCAGCCACTGCCGCCACTCTTGCTCCCCTCTACGCCTCCCTCAAGGACAAGCCAAAAGACCTGAAATGGGGTCCCCTTCAAGAAGCGGCTTTCTGCAATGCAAAGAATGCCCCATCAACCGCTGCTGCTTGCACTTTTCCCATCCCACATGCCCCTCTCCTTCTCTCCATCGATGCCAGCGACGTCGATATTGGTGCAGTACTCAAACAGGTGGTCAATAGCTCGCCCCGCCCATTGGCCTTCTTCGGCAGAAAACTGTCCAAAGCAGAATTGAGTTATTCTACCTTCGATCGCGAATTGTTGGAGGTGCACTTGGCTGTCCGTCACTTTCGCCATTTCTTAGAAGGTACGCCCTTTGTCTTTTGCACAGACCACATGCCTCTGGTGCACGCCTTCTCTCGTCAGTCTAACGCCTGGTCCGCCTGTCAATGCCGACATCTCTCCGCCGTGGCTGAATACAATTGCACCCTTTAACACATCCCTGAGAAAATGAATTCTGTTGCTGATGATTACAACGCCTTGGCTGAAGCCCAACGACAGGATCCAGAGTATCAAGCATGTAGGACATCCTGCACATTCCTCCGTTGGGAAGATGTTCCCCTCGATGACTCCAACACCACCCTCCTCTGTGATGTCAGTACTGGTAGACCGCGACCTTTGATTCCTGCTCCCATGCGCCGACAGGTGTTTGATTTCTTTCACGGCCTTTCACATCCCTCGTGCTGTTCTACTGTACAGCTGCTGAAGACTAAGTTCATTTGGTACGGCATTTCTAAGGATGCTAAGGATTGGGTCCACGCCTGTACTTCTTGCCAAACTTTCAAAGTACATCCACACACGGATTCAGAAGTGGGCACCTTTCCTCAACCTCAGCGTCGTTTCGCCCACATTCACGTCGACGTTGTAGGCCCCTACACACATCACAAGGACATTGTTACCTGTTTACCGTCATCGACCGCTCCACTCGTTGGCCTGAAGCCATTCCCATGGAAACTGCAACGTCTGCCTCATGTACTTCTGCCTTACTCTCAGGATGGATTGCAAGATTTGGTATACCTGAGCATATTACTTCTGACAGGGGTACCACTTTCACCTCAATTGTGGACGTCATTAGCGAATCTGCTGGACATCACCCTACATCAGACAACTGCCTACAACCCCGCTGCCAATGGAATGGTTGAACGTTTTCATTGCACCCTCAAAGCAGCTTTGATGTCCAGCTGCAAGGACTCCAACTGGTTTACTCAGCTTCCCTGGATTCTCCTGGGACTAAGGACCACTCCTAAAGATGCCCTGGATGTCTCAGCAGCTGAAATGGTGTATGGCGACCTGTTGGTCGTCCCTGTCGAATGTTTTCCTTCTGCAACCTCCTCCGATGATCTCCAGCGCATACGTCATGTCGTGGGAAAATTTACTCCATGCCCCCCGACTTACAAGCCCCCAGCGAAGCATCACACACCAACAGACTTGCACTCTGCAACGCACGTCTTCCTACGCAACGACACTAGTAAGCCACCGCCCCCTTACACGGGCCCTTTCCTTGTGATCCGACGCAGTCCGGAAGCATTTCTACTAAACATTCGTGGCAAAGAAGACTGGGTCTCCATTGATCATCTAAAGCCTGCTTATCTCCTGCCAGATGATGACCCGCCTACAGTTCACCTCTCTAGATTAGGGTGCTCTATTCAACATGTACAGTATGTCACTTTTTTTTTTGGGGGGGGAGCCATGTACCAACCGTTTTCACATGATTGTACATAGTAACGACATTTCTCTTTTTTGTATATATTATCCTTTGTATCTTTGCTCTCCCCTCGCACTGACAGCAACTTGTATCAACCTGTCTGTTTTTCTTATTGTTAATTGTTAACAGAGCTGGTTGCCGGTTGGACATAAAATAGCCTGTTGTATTTTCTGACCTTGCCTGGACTTGGTGTATATATAAACTGGATGTTCTGTAATAAAGTTACTCAGTTGCTTTCATCTCACCTTTTGAGTCACAACTTCCTTGGTCTGTTCAGCATTATAAATGTTATGATTTTGGCACAATAATTACCTCAGCCAACGAAGTTGGAAGGAGGTTATGTTTTCGCCCCTTTGTGTGTTTGTGAACAGCTTCCTGGCCACAATTTTATTTGTAGAGTATTGAAACCTGCAAAGGATTAACTTATGTAAAAAGCTATAAATGATTAAATTTTGCATGGTCAAGGCCAAGCAAAATGTCCAATTCACGTAATCAGCCATAAGTTTTGACGTTGTCACAGAGACTTCAAACTTGGTTCATTATTTGAGTGTATGCAAATCCACGCCAATTAATACATGCCAAAGTTAAAGGTCAAGGTCGAGAAATAAGCTGCCGTGGTGGAGGTCTGGGCTCTACTGAGTGCCCCTCTAGTATCAAATGCATTAATGGCCAAAGATGTTTCTACTTGCTCATTCCATTTCTTATCAGCAGATTGTTTAGAATGTAAATTTTGTTTTGATTGTACAGCTCACTTGCCAAATTCATGACAATGTCCTAAATATAGACTGGGACGAGCAATCATTGAAACCGTAAATAAACATAACATTTGGTGCAGCCAGGAAAAAACTTTAGTGTAATAATAATGTCAAAGTATTGGCTTACTCATGCATTCTGTCTAATCCAGGTCTCTAGCTGCAAACTGTCCATGCTTTCATATGTCCTAGTTTATGGAATTATGATTAATTCATTCTAAACCATTGCATTCTAGTGCTTCTGCCATTATTCCTAAATATTCAGCTAAACACACATATGCTAATAGGCTAAGTGAAAATGCTAAAAGCACTGGAACTCAAAATCATCTACATAAGTAAGAGACTCCGATTCCAGTAAGAAACAGGTTTGACACTCGCCACTTTCGATATCTCCAAAGAAGTAGAAAGTCCTTGTGAAGTAGAGATGATTGATCATGCACCCCTAGAATCTAAATCAGAGAGAGAGAGAGAGAAAAAAAAAACAGGTACTTGAAAACAAAATTCCTCCAAAATAAAAGAAATCATGAAGATATCTGAGTAAGCCTGAAGAGGTTTCTTCTAAATATAACATGAAGATTCAATGGCTAATTTAACAAATCAAATTGTAACAGGAACAATGCATCTGCTCCGTCTCCAAATCTGAACTAGACATAGCAATTAATCAAACTTCCAAATGTGTAGTAAAGGTGGAGGAGGTCCACAGAACTGCTATGATGGCAAAGGAGCTGAAGGAAGCCCAACTGATTATGCTCCATTTGAAATAAAATCCATCTACAACTAAAGGAATCACTGGTAAAATGATGATTTTAAATAACTACAAAAGAGAATAAAGCAGCCTACAAAATTTCCTTTGACTGCAATGATTGTTTCCTTTCTGTATTTCATAAAGGTGGTAATGTGATAGTTAACTTTTTCAAGAATAAAAACAACAACCAGTATGGTAAATTAGCAACCCACAATGGTGGTTATATGTTTTAACCATCTAATAATGAAGTATGCAACAGGCACTTTCCATCTTGGAAAATTTCTAGAAAACTTAATCCTAATTAAAATGATAATCAGGAAACAAATCATAAAACAAAGAGATCAGGCGTGAGCTCTTCTCAGCAGAAATCCATCTCCATTGCCTTAAATAGGTATGCTAAAGGTAATCATCTGTTCCCTAGTTTGCAATTTGCTGCTACCCAATTTCCATAACTTCCATATTATCTAATGTTTTTTAATGTCTTGTGGCAAAATGTCTTAATAGGTGTGCTGAAGGTAATCATCTGTTCCCCATTTTGCAATTTGGTTTTCGTATAGGCCTTGGAACATGTGATGCCCTTCTTACAGTACAGAAATCCCTTGACTTTGGTCAGGAACTTTGTATGATCGGCCTTGATTTTAATGCTGCCTTTGACTGTGTCAATCATGAGGCCCTTATTTTCAAACTCAACCAGTTAGAAATGGGAGGGTCTTTTCTTAGAATCATTATAGAATTTTTTAGTAGATCATAAACAGCTGTTGTTCATGGGCACCATAGCGAGTATAGGAATGTGATATCTGGTGTTCCTCATGGTAGTGTTCTTGACCCATTACTTTTCACTATACTGTATATACATGACATGTGGTTTGGCTTAGAAAACAAGATTGTTGCATACACAGTTGATGCTACCCTCTTAGTATCAATTCCATCTCCCGAGTGTAGATCTGGGGTTGCTGAATTCCTTAGTAGAGATCTAGCTAAAATTAGTGCATGGTACATATTATGGGGCATAAAGTTGAATTCTTAACAAAACTCGAAGTATGATTGTAAGTAGGTTGAGGATATTGGCTCCTCAACATCCGGATCTCAGCACTGATGTTTGTTTAACTGTAAAACTTAAAAATTGTAAAGTGTGATTCTCAACAGCAAATTCACTTTTGAGAAACACATTAGGTCAGTGTCTATTTCAATTGTACAAAAAATTTTCTTATTGAGTCTTAAGATTTTCGGTGACCAATCTCTTCTGAAGAGCTTTAATTCTTTCATTTTAATTTATTTCCAGTATTGGTCTCCTGTCTGGTCTTTAACTGCTGATTCTCATCTTAATTTGTTGGACAGGAACTTCCTCATCATCTCCTCCTACGCCTATTGACGCAAAGAGCTTCTCTTAGATTTTGCCAGTCATCTCTATCTTGAGCTTTTAAATCTATACTTCTCCATTCATCATCTACTTCACATCTCACAGTCCTCAGTCATGTGGGGCTGGGTCTTCCAACTCTACTAGTACCTTCTGGAGCCCAATCAAATGTTTGGTTGGTTAACTATTTAATCTCTCTTGGGGGAGTGCAAAGAGCATGACCAAATCATCTCCATCTTTCACTCACCATGATCTCATCTATATATGGCACTGATAATTTCATATAGTTTCATTTCTAATCCTGTCCTGCCATTTCACTCCCAAGATTTATTTGAGGGCTTTGTTCTCAAATCTGCAAAATCTCTTGGATATTGCTTCATTGTCATACCACAACTCATGTCCATGCAGTAACTGAACTAAACTGATATATAGCCTGATTTTTATATGTAATTTCAGGTGATTTGATTTCCAAATTTTACTGAACCTAGCCGTTGTCTGATTTGCTTTTTTCAATCTTTCATTAAATTCCAATTCTAAAGACCTTGTATTAGATATCATAGTTCCTAAATATCTAAATGATTCTACCTCATTAATCTTTCTCCTTCCAATGTATTTCCAATTCCATTGTATATTTTGTTGTCACCATCTCTGTCTTTCTCCTATTTATAGAGTCCAACTTTCTGTGATATTTCATGCATTCTGGTAAGTAGACATTGCAAATCCTGTAGTGTTCTGCTAATAATGACAGCATTATCAGCATACTCTAGGTCGGATAATTTCATGTTACCAATCCAGTCCAATCCTTTTCCACTATCCCCAAATGTTCCATTCATTACAAAATCCATGAGGAGGATAAACAACGTAGGTGACAACACATTCCCTTGGAGTACTCCACTGTTCACTGGAAATTCATTTGATAGGACTCCACTAACATTAACTTTGCACTTACTATGCTCATGAAGACTCAATCAAATTTACATATTTAAGAGGAACTCCATAATAATGCAGGACTCTCCACAAAATTGGCAAGTACACACTATCAGAGGCCTTTTCTTAGTCCACAAATGTTATCAAATGTGGATTTCCATATTCTACACATTGCTGTGCATCTTAAAATGAAAATTTCGTCCAGTGCAACTTCTACCTTTTCAAAAGCCTACTTTTCATCAATCCTTCTCGCTAGTCTCTTTAGAATAATTATACTATATATTTTTATGACAACCGGCAATAAGTGTGATGCCTAAGTAATTAAGGTCCATTAAATTTCTTATTCCTGATCTAGACATTAATCTTTGGCACCGTTGTTCTATTAGTTCATTATGCATGTTGCATAAGGTTTTTCATAATTCTGCCCATCCTTTACATTCAGATCTTCCCGGACAATACCATCCTGTTATAATACTAGATATGCAGTCAATTCTAATAGTCATGCCTTCTCCATCAGGAGGCTCAATATTACACAGTATTCTAGATTTATTCCAGCTGTCAAGTTGTGGATTGATATTTCTAATCGAATAGTTGAATTGGTAGAACTTCAAACTTTAAGTAATGTTTTTATGTTGAACAGGCTGAAACATGCCTCTTTTTATAGTTTATATATGAAAAATTAAAAAAAAAATTTTTTTCTCAAAATATATTATTCAAATTGTTCATTACTTCTTATACAGTCTATTTCCTTTCCTCACTGGGGTATTTCTCCATTTTAGGGCCCTTGGGATTAAAGCATTTTGCTTTTCCAACTAAAGTTGTAGCTTAGCTAGTAATAATAATAATGCTCAACTCACATGCAATTCTGTGGAATATTAAGGGTCTTAAAACCCATTTGCATCTCCTGGAAATTCAGACTGAAAACAATTATAATCCTATTACATACTAACAATACTATACCATCAATAAGAAATTACACTCTAGCATCTTACCCAACCCCTTCTGCTGATGCATTAGGGACTGTCTATATTCATAATGTAACTTAGGATGCTGTATATTAAACGAGGGAGATAATAGCGCTATTAAAAAAAAAACTTTGTTCCAACGATATTATTGATACCAGGATCCACTTAGTCTCATGTTTACAATGAAACCATACAAGATTAAAAGTTTCTCGAGCTCAATAATCCTTGGGATAATATGGTTTTAACCTTAAGTATATGTAATTATTTCAATTCCTTTTAGGATTCTCTTGGCTTATTCAAATCTACAATTTCAGTTTCATTCCTAAAAACAAAAAAAAAAGTGTTTGATTTCTTTCAGGCATAAACCAATGTGAGTCTACACAACAAAGTTTATACAAGTAATATCAGGGTTCTTTTTCCTGATGATTCAATTTAGACCAAATAGCATTTGTGAAATAAGATGAAAGATAGGAAAAAGAGGTTATTTAAAATCAATGATTACTTTATCCTAACCTATGAGTTTATTCACAAAACAAAATTTACATAACATTATAAGGCTAACTTAAAATGTGCATAGCTAGCTATTAAAATACTATTAGTTTATATAGTAGATTAATACAGTTTTAAATACAGATCAAACACATGGTTATTCTGTAAGCAAGGGGTTAGTCAAAAACAATTATAGGAAATATGAACGGGAATAACCAATCAATACAGACTTCAGCACGCACCCCCAAATGTTGATAGAGATAAAATATATATGTAAATGATAGGTGCATAGATATTTAAGGGTAGAAGTTTAGACACCTTTACTGCCTCACATGTTTAGAGAAACGGCGTTCGGTCCGGAGTGCTGCTTGAATCCTTTGAAGTGACAATTGTTGGGTCCTATAGATGGTATTGTCCTACAAGGTTCAACTGCAAACCTTTAAAGCCTCAATCTTTGTGACCCTTTTCTATTTTAATTTATCAGCAATCGTCGTTAGTTGGAAGGCCTGTTTGCAGGGACCTTTTAATGCCATTTCAATCCTTTAAGGTACAGAATCAAAATGGAGCGGCATTACATATATTCTTGTCGTAAATCAGGTCATCCTTCACAACACAAAGATAATTTTGTACATTATTTACAGCTGTCCTGTCTCGTCTCAATTAAGTTTTGTCAGACGTGCAGCAATCAAAACGAGCCACCTTGATTGCTGCACAAGTCAGAAAAAACTTAATTATCAGTCTTCCATCTATGACTGTATTTACTGGAGATTCTGCTGTGCAAGTCTGACAAAACTTAATTTTTGTTGGTCTTTCATCAGAGGCTGTATTTACTGGAGATTCTTCAGGCTCTTTATCCGCACTTAATTCTAATGGATACAATTCAACAAGAGATATGTTAAATTATTATATTATTGAGGGGGAACTTTGTTCCGGTTATGTCTCCCTACAACATGCAACAGAGATCAACAGTGGAGGATAGGAGCACAAAACCCTGGTAATAACTTTGATGATGCAGTTCACGCACTTTCACTTTAATAGAAAAGTTTCCTCTGTCCTGAGACCTAAAAACCCTACACATGACAAAGTAGTTCATTGATGGTATACCTTAGCTTTGTCAATTCTAAAGCCATCTCACTCTTAGGCTCTATCTAGGCTCTGTCGTAAGGACCCACGAGAGATGCTGGATAGGAATTTATGTTATGAATGAAGAAAAAGGCAACCTTATGAAAAATAACTTTGTTCCGATATTGATACCAGGATCCACTTAGTTTCCTGTTTACAATGAAATCATACGAGATTAAAAGTTTCTCGAGCTCAATAATTCTTGGGATAATATGGTTTTAAAGTTAAGTATATGTAATCATTTCAATTCCTTTTAGGATTCTCTTGGCTTATTCAAATCTACAATTTCAGTTTCATTCCTAAAAAAACAGGTGTTTGATTTCTTTCAGGGATAAACCAATGTGAGTCTACACAACAAAGTTTATACAAGTAATTTCAGGGTTCTTTTTCCTGATGATTCAATTTAGACCAAATAGCATTTGTGAAATAAGATGAAAGATAGGAAAAAGAGGTTAGTTAAAATCAATGATTGCTTACCCTATCCTATGAGTTTATTCACAAAACAAAATTTACATGACATTATAAGGCTAACTTAAAATGTGCAAAGCCATCAATTGAAAATACCTTTAGTTTATATTGTAGATTAATACAGTTTTAAATACAGATCAAACACATGGTTATTCTGTAAGCAAGGGGTTAGTCAAAAAACAATGATAGGAAATATGAACGGAATAACCAATCAATACACACTTCAGCACGCACGCCTGAATGTTGCTAGAGATAAAATATATATATGTAAATGATAGGTGCATAGATATTTATTTAGTTAAGGGAAGAAGTTTAGACACTTTTACTGCCTCACGTGTTTAGAGAAACGGCATTCAGTCCGGAGTGCTGCTTGAATCCTTTGAAGTGACAATTGTTGGGTCTTATAGATGGTATTGTCCTACAAGGTTCAACTGCAAACCTTTAAAGCCTCAATCTTTGTGACCCTTTTCTATTTTAATTTATCAGCAATCGTCGTTAGTAGGGAGGCCTGTTTGCAAGGACCTTTTAATGCCATTTCAATCCTTTAAGGTACAGAATCTAAATGGAGTTGCATTATATATATTCTTGTCGTAAATTAGGTCATCCTTCACAACACAAATACAATTTTGTACATTATTTACAGCTGTCCTGTCTCAATTAAGTTTTGTCGGACTTGTGCAGCAATCAAATGCTTGATTGCTGCACAAATCAGAAAAAACTTAATTCTCGGTCTTCCATCTATGACTGTATTTACTGGAGATTCTGCTGTGCAAGTCTGACAAAACTTAATTTTTGTTGGTCTTTCATCAGAGGCTGTATTTACTGGAGATTCTTCAGGCTCTTTATCCGCACTTAATTCTAATGGATACAATTTAACAAGAGATATGTTAAATTATTATATTATTGAGGGGGAACTTTATGTTCCGGTTATGTCTCCCTACAACATGCAACGAAGATCAACAGGGAAGGATAGGAGCACAAAACCCTGGCAATAACTTTGATGATGCAGTTCACACACTTTCACTTTAATATTGAAGTTTCCTCTGTCCTGAGACCTAAAAACTCCACACATGACAAAGTAATTCATTGATGGTATACATTAGCTTTGTCAATTCTAAAGCCATCTCACTCTTAGGCTCTATCTTGGCTCCGTCCTAAGGACCCAAGAGAGATGCTGGATAGGAATTTACGTTATGGATGAAGACAAAGGCAACTGATGGGAGCAGGGATGTAATTAAGTTAAAATAATGATCTTTACCTTTGAAGCACTGAGAATGAATACTGTGTAAACTTGCTAATTCTCTTCTTGAAGTTATTTAGATAAACTTACACTTTTCCATATATTAGGTATAACTATCCTGAGATAAATACTTATACTACACACAACCAATCAAATAAAGGGAGTAGAGACACAAACATGTACAATCCAATCTAATTACTTTATTATATAAATTTACAATACTGAAACAGAAATCTGAACATCGGCAAAAAATGAAAGCAAACAATTATAAACAATCAAAGAAATGCAAAATGGTACTAAAAAAAATATTCTTGCTCTAGACTAGAGGTCTGTTGCAATGGTAAATGGTTAAATTGGAGTCGGATACATGGTCCTGTGACCCGAGATTTCCGACTAGTATCTAAAAGCAAAAAAAATATTCAGTTTGTACAAAAAATACCACAAAGCCTGAATTGTGTAAAAAGTCAACAACACCTAAATAACGTAAAATGAAAATCTAACTTAAGAATGGGGAAAATTTAATGTTGGCCCATGTAATTACCGGCAATCACTTCCAAGAACTTAAGGAGTACCCTTTGTCCACAACATGGCTGTTGTTATAGCTTGTTTGCACCTTTCGTTGGCTGGCCCCCCTCTCTTTGTTTCTTCCATCTTGGCCGATTGGGATGCAGCTTCAAGATTTGACTTCCTCTTTCGAGCCATCAAGACACCAAGACTCGTCCGGCCTCTTCGGGGTGGTGGGGATGGAACTGGGGCGAAACAGACAGGTGCACAGAAACCTATCTTCTCAGGTTGGCATCTCTCTAGCAAATGGGCCCTTCTAAGAGTGGAACCGGTTCACCTGGGTCCACTTCCGACAGGTGAGTCTTGTTGAGTCAAGGTGCCAAATCAGGAATTTTGGCCCGGGCATTATATCAATGCAAGGAATGAGGTGGAGGCGAACATACATAACAATCTTACCTATTCTGGCATACTAAAAATCAATAATTTAAAATAGTAATTGGCAAAATATACTAAAATTAATCAGACCTGAACTGGTACAAAGAGATAAAAGCTAGTTTCAAGTCAGCAATACTGAAATTATACTCAAACCAGTGTAATAATTTATCTCAAAATGACAAATTCGTAGATAATTTGTATTTTTCCTAACTATACAAACCTTAGTTATTTAATAGGGGTTTTACTTTCAGCGTAGCTGAAATGATGAGCTATCAATTTTTAACGAGGGTTTACTACCAACACCGCTAGTTAGCAGGGGTAGGAGGGTAGCTTGCTACCACACCCCCCCCCCCCCTCACACACCTGTGCTTGAGCTCACTTTGCTTGAAGGTAGGACTTCAAGGGGGATAGGGCTGACGGGCAAATTTGGTTAAATAGCTAATTATCTACGAATTTGTCATTTGTTCCGTAACTATAATACAAACCACGCTATTTAATAGGGGTGACTCACCCATTAGGAAGGGTGGACGTCCCAGCCAGTCTGGCTTTTGGCTTTGTCCGGGGGCTCCTTATTTGAGTGTGTAAGCACCTAAGAAATAAGGAGCCCCTGCACCTCGCTAAAACCTTTCTACGCAAGGTCTGCGGCCTACGCAAGCTGTGTGTGAAGGTATGAAGAAGTGTGACTCGTCCTAGAAAGTTGTTCTGAAGTTCTTTAGATGGAAACTTGTAGTCTAGGACTTTCCCAATACCACCTCGTCTGGGTATGGGGACGTAACAGTATTAATCTTAACACTAGGAACACAAGGGAGCATGGTTTACCTGCAGTGGTTTGAGGCCAGCTATGCAGAAAACCCAGGATGCTGCTTTCCCCAAGAGAGGGGATGATGAGGAAAAGAATAAGGGCCAGTCAAACCTTTTCATTCATGCTGAATAAAACCGGGTAACAATGCCCCCAACCTTCTGCTACTTGTCCAATAAGGAGCTTGAGGTTTTAAACCAGCTGTTGTGCAGCCACCACAGGACTGATAGAGAACGTATCGAGTCTCCTGTGGGTCACGTCTTGCAGGTAGTGGGATGTGAACATTGTTTGATGTTTCCACATCCAAGCTTGAAGAGCCTGAGTCACTGAAAAATTTCTTTTGAAGGCCAGGGATGTAGCTATGCCCCTGACATCATGAGCTCTGGGGCCACGTGACGGAGGAGGGTCTGGATTCAGTGCCAGGTCAATGACCCTTCGAATCCATGCAGGGATGGTGTTCTTGGTGACCCTCCTCTTAGTCCTTCCTGTGCTGACGAATAGTGCTGGCACACGAGGACGGGCTGCGGCTGTTCTTTTGAGGTACAGCCTCAAGCTCCTTACTGGGCATAGTAAGAGATGGTCTGGGTCATCTGTTACAGTACGGAGACTAGAAATCCGGAAGGAGTCGAATCGAGGATCCGCTACTCCTGGATTCTGAGTCTTAGCAATAAAACTCAGGGACGAAGCTGAACGTTACCTCTCCCCATCCCCTTGAATGGGCAATGTCATACGAGAGACCATGAACTTCACTGACTCGCTTGGCCGAGGCCAAAGCTAGCAGGAACATCATCTTCCAGGTTAGGTGGCGATCTGATGCCTGGCGTAATGGTTCATATGGAGGTCTCTTAAGAGACCTCAGAATTCAAACCACGTTCCATGGGGGAGGTCTCACTTCCGACTGAGGGCAGGTAAGTTCATAACTACCTATGAGTAGAAAAAGTTCTAGCGATGAGGAAATGTCCATTCCTTTCAGCCTGAAGGCGAGACTTAAGGCTGAGCGATAGCCTTTCACTGCCGAGACTGAAAGGCGCATTTCTTCACGCAAATACACGAGGGCATTTCTTCACGCAAATACACGAGGGCATTTCTTCACGCAAATACACGAGGAACTCCGCTATTGTTGGAATAGTGGCATAATTGGAGAGATACCCTTCCACGACACCAACCACAGAAGACTTTCCACTTTGCCTGGTAGACTGCTGCTGAAGACTTTCACAGGTGTCCAGACATCCTGATAGCAACTTGTTGCAAAAATACTCTCTCAGAGAGGAGATGCTGGATAGTCTCCAGGTGTGAAGCCGTAGTTAACCTACGGCTTTGTGAAAGATGTTGGCATGTGGTTGTTTGAGTAGATTGTGTCGTGGAGGGAGTTCTCTTGGTGGCTCCGTTAGGAGTTGCAGAACGCCCGGGAACCATTCTGCATGATGCCATAGCGGAGCTATGAGGGTCATTGAAAGAATGACCGATGTTCTGGTCTTGTTGAGTACCCTCCTCATCAGACAGAACGGGGGAAATGCGTAAACGTCAATGTTGTCCCACCGTTGTTGGAAAGCATCTTGCCAGAGAGCCTTGGGGTCTGGGACAGGGGAACAGTACAGCGGGAGCCTGAAGTTCAGGGCCATTGCGATGAGGTTCACAGTCGGAGAACCCCACAAAGTCAGGACTTTGATGGCTACTAGATGATCCAAAGACCACTCGGTACTCACTATCTGAGATGCTCTGCTAAGGTTGTCGGTGAGCACATTCCTTTTGTCCGGAATGAAGCGCGCCAATAGTGGTATTGAGTGGATTTTGGCCCATCTCAGTATCTCTACTTCTAGATGGGATAGTTGCTGCGAAAAAGTACCTCCCTACTTGTTGATGTAGGCCACTACTGTTGTGTTGCTGCTCATCACCACCACAGAGTGACTTGCCAGGTACTGTTGGAACTGTTGAAAGGCTAGAAAGGCGGCCTTCATCTCTAGGAGATTCATGTGGAGGTACTTTTCTGACTCTGACCAGAGGCCTGAGGTTGTGTGGTGCAGCACGTGGGAAGAAGTTTAGACACTTTTACTGCCTCACGTGTTTAGAGAAACGGCATTCAGTCCGGAGTGCTGCTTGAATCCTTTGAAGTGACAATTGTTGGGTCTTATAGATGGTATTGTCCTACAAGGTTCAACTGCAAACCTTTAAAGCCTCAATCTTTGTGACCCTTTTCTATTTTAATTTATCAGCAATCGTCGTTAGTAGGGAGGCCTGTTTGCAAGGACCTTTTAATGCCATTTCAATCCTTTAAGGTACAGAATCTAAATGGAGTTGCATTATATATATTCTTGTCGTAAATTAGGTCATCCTTCACAACACAAATACAATTTTGTACATTATTTACAGCTGTCCTGTCTCAATTAAGTTTTGTCGGACTTGTGCAGCAATCAAATGCTTGATTGCTGCACAAATCAGAAAAAACTTAATTCTCGGTCTTCCATCTATGACTGTATTTACTGGAGATTCTGCTGTGCAAGTCTGACAAAACTTAATTTTTGTTGGTCTTTCATCAGAGGCTGTATTTACTGGAGATTCTTCAGGCTCTTTATCCGCACTTAATTCTAATGGATACAATTTAACAAGAGATATGTTAAATTATTATATTATTGAGGGGGAACTTTATGTTCCGGTTATGTCTCCCTACAACATGCAACGAAGATCAACAGGGAAGGATAGGAGCACAAAACCCTGGCAATAACTTTGATGATGCAGTTCACACACTTTCACTTTAATATTGAAGTTTCCTCTGTCCTGAGACCTAAAAACTCCACACATGACAAAGTAATTCATTGATGGTATACATTAGCTTTGTCAATTCTAAAGCCATCTCACTCTTAGGCTCTATCTTGGCTCCGTCCTAAGGACCCAAGAGAGATGCTGGATAGGAATTTACGTTATGGATGAAGACAAAGGCAACTGATGGGAGCAGGGATGTAATTAAGTTAAAATAATGATCTTTACCTTTGAAGCACTGAGAATGAATACTGTGTAAACTTGCTAATTCTCTTCTTGAAGTTATTTAGATAAACTTACACTTTTCCATATATTAGGTATAACTATCCTGAGATAAATACTTATACTACACACAACCAATCAAATAAAGGGAGTAGAGACACAAACATGTACAATCCAATCTAATTACTTTATTATATAAATTTACAATACTGAAACAGAAATCTGAACATCGGCAAAAAATGAAAGCAAACAATTATAAACAATCAAAGAAATGCAAAATGGTACTAAAAAAAATATTCTTGCTCTAGACTAGAGGTCTGTTGCAATGGTAAATGGTTAAATTGGAGTCGGATACATGGTCCTGTGACCCGAGATTTCCGACTAGTATCTAAAAGCAAAAAAAATATTCAGTTTGTACAAAAAATACCACAAAGCCTGAATTGTGTAAAAAGTCAACAACACCTAAATAACGTAAAATGAAAATCTAACTTAAGAATGGGGAAAATTTAATGTTGGCCCATGTAATTACCGGCAATCACTTCCAAGAACTTAAGGAGTACCCTTTGTCCACAACATGGCTGTTGTTATAGCTTGTTTGCACCTTTCGTTGGCTGGCCCCCCTCTCTTTGTTTCTTCCATCTTGGCCGATTGGGATGCAGCTTCAAGATTTGACTTCCTCTTTCGAGCCATCAAGACACCAAGACTCGTCCGGCCTCTTCGGGGTGGTGGGGATGGAACTGGGGCGAAACAGACAGGTGCACAGAAACCTATCTTCTCAGGTTGGCATCTCTCTAGCAAATGGGCCCTTCTAAGAGTGGAACCGGTTCACCTGGGTCCACTTCCGACAGGTGAGTCTTGTTGAGTCAAGGTGCCAAATCAGGAATTTTGGCCCGGGCATTATATCAATGCAAGGAATGAGGTGGAGGCGAACATACATAACAATCTTACCTATTCTGGCATACTAAAAATCAATAATTTAAAATAGTAATTGGCAAAATATACTAAAATTAATCAGACCTGAACTGGTACAAAGAGATAAAAGCTAGTTTCAAGTCAGCAATACTGAAATTATACTCAAACCAGTGTAATAATTTATCTCAAAATGACAAATTCGTAGATAATTTGTATTTTTCCTAACTATACAAACCTTAGTTATTTAATAGGGGTTTTACTTTCAGCGTAGCTGAAATGATGAGCTATCAATTTTTAACGAGGGTTTACTACCAACACCGCTAGTTAGCAGGGGTAGGAGGGTAGCTTGCTACCACACCCCCCCCCCCTCACACACCTGTGCTTGAGCTCACTTTGCTTGAAGGTAGGACTTCAAGGGGGATAGGGCTGACGGGCAAATTTGGTTAAATAGCTAATTATCTACGAATTTGTCATTTGTTCCGTAACTATAATACAAACCACGCTATTTAATAGGGGTGACTCACCCATTAGGAAGGGTGGACGTCCCAGCCAGTCTGGCTTTTGGCTTTGTCCGGGGGCTCCTTATTTGAGTGTGTAAGCACCTAAGAAATAAGGAGCCCCTGCACCTCGCTAAAACCTTTCTACGCAAGGTCTGCGGCCTACGCAAGCTGTGTGTGAAGGTATGAAGAAGTGTGACTCGTCCTAGAAAGTTGTTCTGAAGTTCTTTAGATGGAAACTTGTAGTCTAGGACTTTCCCAATACCACCTCGTCTGGGTATGGGGACGTAACAGTATTAATCTTAACACTAGGAACACAAGGGAGCATGGTTTACCTGCAGTGGTTTGAGGCCAGCTATGCAGAAAACCCAGGATGCTGCTTTCCCCAAGAGAGGGGATGATGAGGAAAAGAATAAGGGCCAGTCAAACCTTTTCATTCATGCTGAATAAAACCGGGTAACAATGCCCCCAACCTTCTGCTACTTGTCCAATAAGGAGCTTGAGGTTTTAAACCAGCTGTTGTGCAGCCACCACAGGACTGATAGAGAACGTATCGAGTCTCCTGTGGGTCACGTCTTGCAGGTAGTGGGATGTGAACATTGTTTGATGTTTCCACATCCAAGCTTGAAGAACCTGAGTCACTGTAAAATTTCTTTTGAAGGCCAGGGATGTAGCTATGCCCCTGACATCATGAGCTCTGGGGCCACGTGACGGAGGAGGGTCTGGATTCAGTGCCAGGTCAATGACCCTTCGAATCCATGCAGGGATGGTGTTCTTGGTGACCCTCCTCTTAGTCCTTCCTGTGCTGACGAATAGTGCTGGCACACGAGGACGGGCTGCGGCTGTTCTTTTGAGGTACAGCCTCAAGCTCCTTACTGGGCATAGTAAGAGATGGTCTGGGTCATCTGTTACAGTACGGAGACTAGAAATCCGGAAGGAGTCGAATCGAGGATCCGCTACTCCTGGATTCTGAGTCTTAGCAATAAAACTCAGGGACGAAGCTGAACGTTACCTCTCCCCATCCCCTTGAATGGGCAATGTCATACGAGAGACCATGAACTTCACTGACTCGCTTGGCCGAGGCCAAAGCTAGCAGGAACATCATCTTCCAGGTTAGGTGGCGATCTGATGCCTGGCGTAATGGTTCATATGGAGGTCTCTTAAGAGACCTCAGAATTCAAACCACGTTCCATGGGGGAGGTCTCACTTCCGACTGAGGGCAGGTAAGTTCATAACTACCTATGAGTAGAAAAAGTTCTAGCGATGAGGAAATGTCCATTCCTTTCAGCCTGAAGGCGAGACTTAAGGCTGAGCGATAGCCTTTCACTGCCGAGACTGAAAGGCGCATTTCTTCACGCAAATACACGAGGGCATTTCTTCACGCAAATACACGAGGGCATTTCTTCACGCAAATACACGAGGAACTCCGCTATTGTTGGAATAGTGGCATAATTGGAGAGATACCCTTCCACGACACCAACCACAGAAGACTTTCCACTTTGCCTGGTAGACTGCTGCTGAAGACTTTCACAGGTGTCCAGACATCCTGATAGCAACTTGTTGCAAAAATACTCTCTCAGAGAGGAGATGCTGGATAGTCTCCAGGTGTGAAGCCGTAGTTAACCTACGGCTTTGTGAAAGATGTTGGCATGTGGTTGTTTGAGTAGATTGTGTCGTGGAGGGAGTTCTCTTGGTGGCTCCGTTAGGAGTTGCAGAACGCCCGGGAACCATTCTGCATGATGCCATAGCGGAGCTATGAGGGTCATTGAAAGAATGACCGATGTTCTGGTCTTGTTGAGTACCCTCCTCATCAGACAGAACGGGGGAAATGCGTAAACGTCAATGTTGTCCCACCGTTGTTGGAAAGCATCTTGCCAGAGAGCCTTGGGGTCTGGGACAGGGGAACAGTACAGCGGGAGCCTGAAGTTCAGGGCCATTGCGATGAGGTTCACAGTCGGAGAACCCCACAAAGTCAGGACTTTGATGGCTACTAGATGATCCAAAGACCACTCGGTACTCACTATCTGAGATGCTCTGCTAAGGTTGTCGGTGAGCACATTCCTTTTGTCCGGAATGAAGCGCGCCAATAGTGGTATTGAGTGGATTTTGGCCCATCTCAGTATCTCTACTTCTAGATGGGATAGTTGCTGCGAAAAAGTACCTCCCTACTTGTTGATGTAGGCCACTACTGTTGTGTTGCTGCTCATCACCACCACAGAGTGACTTGCCAGGTACTGTTGGAACTGTTGAAAGGCTAGAAAGGCGGCCTTCATCTCTAGGAGATTCATGTGGAGGTACTTTTCTGACTCTGACCAGAGGCCTGAGGTTGTGTGGTGCAGCACGTGGGCCCCCCACCCTTTTTTTGAAGAGTCCGAAAACAGCATCAAATCGGGGGGAGGGGGGGGGGGGAGGACGAGAAGATCCACTCCTTTTTGTAGGTTCTCGTCTGCCACCCACCACTGGAGATCCATCAGTTCTGCAGGTCCCATGGGGATCTGGATGTCCGGGGAGTCTTATGCTTGATTCCACCAGGACTTGAGTCGCGACTGGAGGGATCTCATCCTGAGGCGACCATTGGGAACTAGACCGGCTAGCGATGAAAGGTGACCCAGGAGACGTAACCACGATTGGGCTGGAAATTCTTCTCGTCTGAGAAAAGGTCTTGCAACCTTCCTCAGCCTTACTATCCTGTCGTCTGATGGGAAGGCTTTGTGGAGAGTGGTGTCTATAATCATGCCTAGGTATACCAGTCTTTGAGTGGGAAGCAGTGAAGACTTCTCAAGATTTACCATGATCCCCAGATCTTGGCAGTCTCAGAAGTTTGTCTCGGTGTTGAAGAAGGGGTGAGTCCGAGTATAATAGGATTAACCAGTCGTCCAGATAACGGAGGAGGCGGATGCCAATCCTTTTTGCCCAAGATAATACTAGGGTGAACACTCTGGTGGAGACTTGTGGTGCTGTGGAGATACCAAAGCACAGCACCTTAAACTGGTACTTTCTGTTTAGGCTGAATCTTAAGTACTTCCTTGAAGACAGATGGACTGGGATCTGGAAGTACGCGTCCTTTAGGTCCAATGTGCACAGGAAGTCTTGCGGTCTTACTGCTAGTCTGACCATGTCCGCCGTCTCCATGCTGAACGGGTTTGTTTGACAAACTTGTTCAGAGCTGAGAGGTCGATGACTGGTATTCAGCCTCCAGACGCCTTCTTCACAAGAGAGAGTCGACTGAAGAAGCCTGGGGATCCGTCGAGGACCTCTTGGAGAGCGCCCTTTTTCAACAGGGTCTGGACTTCTGCCCGAAGGGCTTGCCCCCTTGCCGATCCCATGGCAAGGAAGTTCAATGACACTGGATTCATCGTCAGGGGAGGTAGAGATGTTATGAACAGGACGCGATATCCTAGACTGATCACGGAGATTGTCCAGGAATCGGCCCAGAGTTGCTTCCACCTGTTTGAGCAACTTTGTAGGCATCCCCCCACTAATGGACATGCAGGGGGACTGCCTATCCTAGAGTTTGCGGCCTCGGCTGCTCCCTCTAGGATTCTTGCCTCCCCTGGACGACTTTTTGCTTTTCCTTTCTATGACAGGAAAGGGCTTAGACACCAAGGTCTTCGCTGCTGTTGTCGTCGTAGTGGTCTTGACTGGACGGGACTGCTGTGGTGCTGGAAGCTTATAGGGCTTGGATGTTAAAGCCCTAGGAAGGAGGGAGTCTTGATGAGACTTCCTCTACCTCTCAGTGGCATGTTCCACATCCTTAGGCTCAAACAAGATGGATCCCTCAAGGGAGGAATGTCTGAGCCTATTGATCTTGGCGCTAGGGACCTTCTGATAGAATCTCTCGGCTACTGCATCCCGACGTTTCAGGATGGTATTTGCCCATAAGTTCGAGACTTGGTGGGCCAGAAACTCAATCGTGCGAGTACCTGAGAGAAGGAAGGTTTCCATAGCTTTCCTGGTATGTTCCTTGGAGAAGTCCTCAGAACGTATCAGGATGCCTAAGGTCCCAAACCAGATATCGAGCAACGAAGTGGCTTGCATAGCACACTTCGCATCTTTCTCCTGGTTGAGGATCTCGGCTGCCAAGAATGAGACCTGCCAGTTGGAGAGTCTCTCAAGAGGGACTCCCCTGGTTAGCTCTTCCAGTGAGTGGTGAAGAGGAAGAGCTTAACAAGGGTCCTCAAGGATCTCGAAGTACCTCCTCTGCTGTACGCGAGGAGGTGAGAGGAGCTTGTTGGTGGCACCGGAACGGTTCTCCTCTGCTGTACGCGAGGAGGTGGGAGGAGCTTGTTAGTGACACCAGAACGATTGGAGGAGGACATCTCGGAGAGCTGTTGTGAGATCTTGTCCCTGGTACTCTTAACCCCCTGAGACCAGGGCAGTGCTGCACTGGTCTTGGAGGATTTCTGAGTACCAAAGACACCGCCCAAGACCGTGTCCTTGCTCTCTCGAGGAGGGATCTCTGGGTCGGAAAACCGGTTGAGAGCCCTCATTAGAGTCAGAACTTGCCAAAACGGATGTTCTGACTCTTGCTCGTGTCCTCATGCTGTAAGACTTGCAGCGAAGTCTCCTTCTATCTCCAAAGGCTCTTCTTGGGGAGAATCGCGGACATTCCCTGAGTGGCTAGCTGGCTCCATCCTAGTCCTAGTAGAGGACTTCGGCAATGTTTTGGAGTCCTACATTCCTTCCTGGGAAGGATGTAGAACTCCAACATTGATGAGGGTGGCGCGTTCCTTTCAATCCCCGACTGAGTAGACCCCTTGGCGCGGACAGAGGTTTCCCCCATTTGGTGAGATGGGGGAAAGTCTCTCTTCGCGTGAGGGAGGGAGGGAGGATACTGACGCTCGCGCAAGGGAGGGAGGGAGGGAGGATACTGACGCTCGCGCAAGGGAGGGAGGGAGGGAGGGAGGATACTGACGCTCGCGCGAGGGAGGGAGGGAGGGAGGGAGGGAGGGAAGGAGGATACTGACGCTCACGCGAGGGAGGGAGGGAGGATACCGACGCTCGCGCGAGGGAGGGAGAGAGGATACCGACGCTCGCGCGAGGGAGGGAGAAAGGGAGGATACCGACGCTCGCGCGAGGGAGGGACGGAGGGAGGATACTGATGCTCGCGCGAGGGAGGGAGGGAGGGAGGATACTGACGCTCGCGAGGGAGGGAGGGAGGGAGGATACTGACGCTCGCGAGGGAGGGAGGGAGGGAGGGAGGGAGGATACCGACGCTCGCGCGAGGGAGGGAGGATACTGACGATCGCGCGAGGGAGGGAGGGAGGATACTGACGATCGCGCGAGGGAGGGAGGATAGTGACGCTCGCGCGAGGGAGGGAGGATAGCGACGCTCGCGCGAGGGAGGGAGGATAGTGACGCTCGTGCGAGGGAGGGAGAGAGGATACTGACGCTCGCGCGAGGGAGGGAGGAAGGGAGGATACTGACGCTCGGGCGAGGGAGGGACGGAGGGAGGATACTGATGCTCGCGCGAGGGAGGGAGGGAGGGAGAAAGGATACTGACGCTCGCGAGGGAGGGAAGGAGGGAGGGAGGGAGGATACCGACGCTCGCGCGAGGGAGGGAGGATACTGACGATCGCGCGAGGGAGGGAGGGAGGATACTGACGATCGCGCGAGGGAGGGAGGGAGGATAGTGACGCTCGCGTGAGGGAGGGAGGGAGGATAGTGACGCTCGCGCGAGGGAGGGAGGATAGCGATGCTCGCGCGAGGGAGGGAGGATAGCGACGCTCGCGCGAGGGAGGTAGGATAGTGACGCTCGCGCGAGGGAGGGAGGGAGGATAGTGACGCTCGCGCGAGGTAGGGAGGATAGTGACGCTCGCGCGAGGGAGGGAGGATAGTGACGCTCGCGCGAGGGAGGGAGGATAGTGACGCTCGCGCGAGGGAGGGAGGATAGTGACGCTCGCGCGAGGGAGGGAGGATAGTGACGCTCGTGCGAGGGACGGAGGATACTGACGCTCACGCGAGGGCGGGAGAATACTGACGCTCACGCGAGGGCGGGAGAATACTGACGCTCGCGCGAGGGAGGGAGGGAGGATACTGACGCTCACGCGAGGGATGGAGAGAGGGAGGATACTGACGCACACGCGAGGGAGGAAGGGATGGAGGATGGAGGATGGGAGGGAGGATACTGACGCTCGCGCGAGGGAGGGAGGATACCGACGCTCGCGCGAGGGAGGATACCAACGCTCACGCGAGGGAGGGAGGGAGGGAGGATACCGATGCTCGCGCGAGAGAGGGAGGGAGGATACTGACGCTCGCGCAAGGAGGGAAGATACCGACGCTCGCGCGAGGGAAGGAGGGAAGGAAGGAGGGAAGGAAGGAGGGAGGGAGGGAGGGAGGGAGGGAGGGAGGGAGGGAGGGAGGGAGGGAGGGAAGGAGGGAAGGAGGGAAGGAGGGAGGGAGGGAGGGAGGGAGGGAGGGAGGGAGGGAGGATACTGACGCTCGTGCGAGGGAGAGAGGATACTGACACTCATGCGAGGGAGGGAGGATACTGACGCTCGCGCAAGGAGGGAGGGAGGGAGGATACTGACGCTCGCGCGAGGGAGGGAGGGAGGATACTGACGCTTGCGCGAGGGAGGGAGGATACTGAAGCTCGCGCGAGGGAGGGAGGGAGGGAGGGAGGATACTGAAGCTTGTGGGAGGGAGGATACTGAAGCTTGTGGGAGGGAGGGAGGGAGGGAGGGAGGATACTGAAACTCGCGCGAGGGAGGGAGGGAGGGAGGGAGGATACTGAAACTCGCGCGAGGGAGGGAGGGAGGGAGGATACTGATGCTCGCGCGAGGGAGGGAGGGAGGGAGGATACTGAAGCTCGCGCGAGGGAGGGAGGGAGGGAGGGAGGATACTGAAGCTCGCGCGAGGGAGGGAGGGAGGGAGGGAGGATACTGAAGCTCGCGCGAGGGAGGGAGGGAGGGAGGGAGGGAGGGATGGAGGGAGGGAGGGAGGGAGGGAGGGATGGATGGAGGGAGGGAGGGAGGGATGGAGGGAGGGAGGATACTGACGCTCGCGCGAGGGAGGGAGGGAGGGAGGATACTGACGTTCGCGCGAGGGAGGGAGGGAGGGAGGATACTGACGTTCGCGCGAGGGAGGGAGGGAGGGAGGATACTGACGCTTGCGCGTGGGAGGGAGGGAGGGAGGGAGGGAGGATACTGACGCTCGCGCGAGGGAGGGAGGGAGGGAGGATACTGACGCTAGCGCGAGTGAGGGAGGGAGGATACTGACGCTAGCACTAGGGAGGGAGGGAGGGAGGGAGGGAGGATACTAACGCTCGCGCGAGGGAGGGAGGGAGATAGGGAGGATAGTGACGCTCGAGGGAGAGAGGGAGGGAGGATACTGACGCTAGTGCGAGGGAGGGAGGGAGGGAGGATACTGACGCGCAAGGGAGGGAGGGAGGATACTGACGCGCGAGGGAGGGAGGGAGGGAGGGAGGGAGGGAGGATACTGATGCTCACGCGAGGGAAGGAGGGAGGATACTGACGCTCGCACGAGGGAGGGAGGATACTGACGCTCGCGCGAGGGAGGGAGGATACTGACACTGGCGCGAGGGAGGGAGGATACTGATGCTCGCAGGAGGGAGGGAGGGAGGGAGGGAGGGAGGGAGGGAGAATACTGATGCTCGCGCGAGGGAGGGAGGATACTGAAGCTCGCGCGAGGAAGGGAAGGAGGAAGGGAGGGAGGATACTGACGCTTGCGCGAGGGAGGGAGGATACTGAAGCTCGCGCGAGGGAGGGAGGGAGGGAGGATACTGAAGATTGAGGGAGGGAGGGAGGGAGGATACTGAAGATTGAGGGAGGGAGGGAGGATACTGAAGCTTGAGGGAGGGAGGGAGGGTACTGAAGCTCGCGCGAGGGAGGGAGGGAGGGAGGGAGGGAGGATACTGACGCTCGCGTGAGGGAGGGAGGGAGGGATGGAGGGAGGGAGGATACTGACGCTCGCGCGAGGGAGGGATGGAGGGAGGGAGGGAGGGAGGGAGGAAGGATACTGACGCTCGCGGGAGGGAGGGAGGATACTGACGTTCGCGCGAGGGAGGGAGGGAGGGAGGGAGGATACTGACGCTCGCGCGAGGGAGGGGAGGGAGGGAGGGAGGATACTGACGCTCGCGCGAGGGAGGGAGGGAGGATACTGACGCTCGCGCGAGGGAGGGAGGGAGGGAGGGAGGATACTGACGCTCGCGCGAGGGAGGGAGGGAGGGAGGGAGGATACTGACGCTAGCACGAGGGAGGGAGGGAGGGAGGGAGGGAGGGAGGATACTGACGCTAGCACGAGGGAGGGAGGGAGGGAGGATACTGACGCTCGCGCGAGGGAGGGAGGGAGATAGGGAGGATAGTGCCGCTCGAGGGAGGGAGGAAGGGAGGATAGTGACGCTAGTGCGAGGGAGGGAGGGAGGATACTGACGCTAGTGCGAGGGAGGGAGGGAGGATACTGACGCGCGAGGGAGGGAGGATACTGACGCATGAGGGAGGCAGGGAGGGAGGGAGGGAGGGAGGATACCGACGCTCGCGCGAGGGAGGGAGGATACTGACGATCGCGCGAGGGAGGGAGGGAGGATACTGACGATCGCGCGAGGGAGGGAGGATAGTGACGCTCGCGCGAGGGAGGGAGGATAGCGACGCTCGCGCGAGGGAGGGAGGATAGTGACGCTCGTGCGAGGGAGGGAGAGAGGATACTGACGCTCGCGCGAGGGAGGGAGGAAGGGAGGATACTGACGCTCGCGCGAGGGAGGGACGGAGGGAGGATACTGATGCTCGCGCGAGGGAGGGAGGGAGGGAGAAAGGATACTGACGCTCGCGAGGGAGGGAAGGAGGGAGGGAGGGAGGATACCGACGCTCGCGCGAGGGAGGGAGGATACTGACGATCGCGCGAGGGAGGGAGGGAGGATACTGACGATCGCGCGAGGGAGGGAGGGAGGATAGTGACGCTCGCGCGAGGGAGGGAGGGAGGATAGTGACGCTCGCGCGAGGGAGGGAGGATAGCGATGCTCGCGCGAGGGAGGGAGGATAGCGACGCTCGCGCGAGGGAGGTAGGATAGTGACGCTCGCGCGAGGGAGGGAGGGAGGATAGTGACGCTCGCGCGAGGTAGGGAGGATAGTGACGCTCGCGCGAGGGAGGGAGGATAGTGACGCTCACGCGAGGGAGGGAGGATAGTGACGCTCGCGCGAGGGAGGGAGGATAGTGACGCTCGCGCGAGGGAGGGAGGATAGTGACGCTCGTGCGAGGGACGGAGGATACTGACGCTCACGCGAGGGCGGGAGAATACTGACGCTCACGCGAGGGCGGGAGAATACTGACGCTCGCGCGAGGGAGGGAGGGAGGATACTGACGCTCGCGCGAGGGATGGAGAGAGGGAGGATACTGACACACACGCGAGGGAGGAAGGGATGGAGGATGGAGGATGGGAGGGAGGATACTGACGCTCGCGCGAGGGAGGGAGGATACCGACGCTCGCGCGAGGGAGGATACCAACGCTCACGCGAGGGAGGGAGGGAGGGAGGATACCGATGCTCGCGCGAGAGAGGGAGGGAGGATACTGACGCTCGCGCAAGGAGGGAAGATACCGACGCTCGCGCGAGGGAAGGAGGGAAGGAAGGAGGGAGGAAGGAGGAGGGAGGGAGGGAGGGAGGGAGGGAGGGAGGGAAGGAGGGAAGGAGGGAGGGAGGGAGGGAGGGAGGATACTGAAGCTTGTGGGAGGGAGGGAGGATACTGACGCTCGCGCAAGGGAGGGAGGGAGGGAGGATACTGACGCTCGCGCGAGGGAGGGAGGGAGGATACTGACGCTTGCGCGAGGGAGGGAGGATACTGAAGCTCGCGCGAGGGAGGGAGGGAGGGAGGGAGGATACTGAAGCTTGTGGGAGGGAGGATACTGAAGCTTGTGGGAGGGAGGGAGGGAGGGAGGGAGGATACTGAAACTCGCGCGAGGGAGGGAGGGAGGGAGGATACGGAAACTCGCGCGAGGGAGGGAGGGAGGGAGGATACTGAAGCTCGCGCGAGGGAGGGAGGGAGGGAGGATACTGAAGCTCGCGCGAGGGAGGGAGGGAGGATACTGAAGCTCGCGCGAGGGAGGGAGGGAGGGATGGAGGGAGGGAGGATACTGACGCTCGCGCGAGGGAGGGAGGGAGGGAGGATACTGACGCTCACGCGAGGGAGGGAGGGAGGGAGGATACTGACGTTCGCGCGAGGGAGGGAGGATACTGACGCTCGCGCGTGGGAGGGAGGGAGGGAGGGAGGATACTGACGCTCGCGCGAGGGAGGGAGGGAGGGAGGATACTGACGCTAGCGCGAGGGAGGGAGGGAGGATACTGACGCTAGCGCGAGGGAGGGAGGGAGGGAGGGAGGGAGGATACTGACGCTCGCGCGAGGGAGGGAGGGAGATAGGGAGGATAGTGACGCTCGAGGGAGAGAGGGAGGGAGGATACTGACGCTAGTGCGAGGGAGGGAGGGAGGGAGGATACTGACGCGCAAGGGAGGGAGGGAGGATACTGACGCGCGAGGGAGGGAGGGAGGGAGGGAGGGAGGGAGGATACTGATGCTCACGCGAGGGAAGGAGGGAGGATACTGACGCTCGCACGAGGGAGGGAGGATACTGACGCTCGCGTGAGGGAGGGAGGATACTGACACTGGCGCGAGGGAGGGAGGATACTGATGCTCGCGCGAGGAAGGAAGGGAGGAAGGGAGGGAGGGAGGGAGGGAGGGAGGATACTGATGCTCGCGCGAGGGAGGGAAGATACTGAAGCTCGCGCGAGGAAGGGAAGGAGGAAGGGAGGGAGGATACTGACGCTTGCGCGAGGGAGGGAGGATACTGAAGCTCGCGCGAGGGAGGGAGGGAGGGAGGGAGGATACTGAAGATTGAGGGAGGGAGGGAGGGAGGATACTGAAGATTGAGGGAGGGAGGGAGGATACTGAAGATTGAGGGAGGGAGGGAGGATACTGAAGCTTGAGGGAGGGAGGGAGGGTACTGAAGCTCGCGCGAGGGAGGGAGGGAGGGAGGGAGGATACTGACGCTCGCGTGAGGGAGGGAGGGAGGGAGGGATGGAGGGAGGGAGGATACTGACGCTCGCGCGAGGGAGGGATGGAGGGAGGGAGGGAGGAAGGATACTGACGCTCGTGGGAGGGAGGGAGGATACTGAAGTTCGCGCGAGGGAGGGAGGGAGGGAGGGAGGGAGGGAGGATACTGACGCTCGCGCGAGGGAGGGAGGGAGGGAGGATACTGACGCTCGCGCGAGGGAGGGAGGGAGGATACTGACGCTCGCGCGAGGGAGGGAGGGAGGATACTGACGCTCGCGCGAGGGAGGGAGGGAGGGAGGGAGGATACTGACGCTAGCACGAGGGAGGGAGGGAGGGAGGGAGGGAGGATACTGACGCTAGCACGAGGGAGGGAGGGAGGGAGGATACTGACGCTCGCGCGAGGGAGGGAGGGAGATAGGGAGGATAGTGCCGCTCGAGGGAGGGAGGGAGGGAGGATACTGACGCTAGTGCGAGGGAGGGAGGGAGGATACTGACGCTAGTGCGAGGGAGGGAGGGAGGATACTGACGCGCGAGGGAGGGAGGATACTGACGCATGAGGGAGGGGAGGGAGGGAGGATACTGACGCGCGAGGGAGGGAGGGAGGGAGGGAGGGAGGGAGGATACTGACGCTCGCGCGAGGGAGGGAAGGAGGATACTGACGCTCGCGCGAGGGAGGATACTGATGCTCACGCGAGGGAAGGAGGGAGGATACTGATGCTCACGCGAGGGAAGGAGGGAGGATACTGACGCTCACACGAGGGAGGGAGGATACTGACGCTCACCCGAGGGAGGGAAGATACTGACACTGGCGCGAGGGAGGGAGGATACTGATGCTCGCGCGAGGGAGGGAGGGAGGGAGGGAGGGAGGGAGGATACTGACGCTCGCGCGAGGGAGGGAGGATACTGAAGCTCGCGCGAGGGAGGGAGAATACTGACGTTCGCGCGAGGGAGGGAGGATACTGACGCTCGCGTGAGGGAGGGAGGATACTGACGCATATGCGCACGAGGGCACTCATAACGCGTATTGGAGCTATGCTCCTGTTGGAGCGTATGCGCATGTTGGCGCATACGCCCTTGATGCCCTGTGTTAGGGTTTAGTGATGGGGCCAACCGAGCTACTAAAGAGTGTTCGTCAGGTCTCGTTGGCGCGTAGCATGTATGTTGTTGGAGCGCAAAAGCGTGCTTTGGTGGAGCCTTGTTAGGCCCATGTAGAAACGGTGACGGCAGGTCGGCAGGTCTGTTGGATGGAAGGTCGACGTGTCCTTCAGAAGGAAAACCTTCCACCGAAGGAGATCGTGAACGATCTGCAGATAGGTCCAGGACCAATGCAGGAGCAGTGATGGATGAATGGTCCCGAGGCTCCTCTGTGGTGGACTGCATCAAAGATATTGAACCAAAGAGGCGCCTCCTCAACGCAGGTGAAGAAAGGCCTCTATGGTGAAGAGGAAGGCGAGCCTTCCGACGAATGCACCCTCTTGGGGCCGTTGGATCAGCAAGCTGACCTTCTGCAGTCTTCCGAAGAAGAGTCTCTGTGAGTGAACTCCCCCGAGGGAGAGAAACACTAGCAGGAGAGACTGAAGATGGACTTAGTTTTTCCCTCGTAGGTTGAACAGGAACGGGAGAAACTAAGCCGACAGCTACCGTACAGTTTGGAGTGGAAAAGGTGATGGGTGATACCGCATTGGATACCTCTCATACCACAACGTCGACAAGAGACAGAGGATCAACCCCTGACTGTAACGACGATCGCTTGGCAGCGGCACCCAATCGGATGTAGTCAAGCAAAACCTCCTTGGAGGGCCAACCCGTAAGCCCCAAGGAGGACCAAAGCTAGAAAAGGGAGGTTAGTGACATATCCTCCCCGGGGGGAGAAGTGGGGCTGCTTCGCTAGGGGAAGCAACGTCATCTCTCGAGTCCCGAGGTTGGTTAACAATACATCAGTCTATGCTACCACTCGACGGTCTCTCGAAAGAGACCGACTGAGTGTAAGCTTCGGAGGAGGTTTGAGCAACAGAGAAGAGGCCTTGGGTTTTTCTCCTTTCGAAGCAACCTTCGAAGGAGAAATATCCCGTTTGGACTTCTTTCATCGTCGCGAAAACCTCTCCCACTTGGAGGTAGACCACTCCCTACACTTGTTGCTATCACACCGTTGGCCCCTACAAGGACCAAGGTCGTGAGGATCAGTCTCGACCGCCGACATGAATGTTCCACAGGGGCGGTTGGGAAATCCAGGGCAGGTGCGCATGATCGCAGAGGCCAACTTCCCATATACAGAACTAGAAAAAGAAAAGACAAAAACAATTAAATGGCTGCCAAATGACGGCAAGGATGAGAGCGGACACGTCCGACCACCATCCGAGCCGAGAGCTCAAGCACAGGTGTGTGAGAGGGGGGCAGGGGGGTAGCAAGCTACCCTCCCCTACCCCCGCTAACTAGCGGTGTGGGTAGTAAATCCTCATTAAAAATTAATGGCTCGTCATTTTAGCTACGCCGAAAGTAATACCCCTATTAAATAGCGTGGTTTGTATTCCAGTTACGGAACAAACGTAGTTTAAGCAAAGAACTAACGTTACTCAGCATATGGCCTTATCTTTCATTTCTACGCAGTGAAATCACGAAACACGGCGTATTTGTCAAAAACGTTTACGCAGTCTACCCGTGACCTGGTAGAAGAAAGCATAATGTTAAAGCAAAAATATCATGGGTAACTGCTACATTAATCAGTGTGAGAACAAAATACAAAAAAAAAGTGAAGAAAATTCTTCACAATAGACATAGTACTTTCACCAATACTGGTCTTCAAATGAACCACTCGTATCACTCCACCTTCCAGAAACAGCAAGATTGTCCTCTCTAATTTCCACTTTGGCCAAACTGCACTACAGTCATCCCCAACTCTCCACAAGGGTTAGGTAACAGAGATAGGCGCAAAAAGCACAAATTTGCTTATCTTTAATGTCGTAGGGTGGGATAACTCCTAACCTAACCTAATAACTCGCTGCCCATTGCCTACGCTCCGGATAATTAACATACTAGGTACAGTGGAACCTCTACATCCGAACGTATCTACATCCGAACGTATCTACATCCGAATTTTCCAACATCCGAAGTAAAATTCGAGCAAATTTTTGACTCTACACCCGAATTTTATTTCGACACACGAAGTAAGCAATTTTCGCCCTACCGGTTGTATCCGAATTTTTCGACACGCGAAGTACAATTCAAACACGTTCCTACTCTACACCCGAATTTTTTTTTCGACACCCGAAGTAAACAATACTCGTACGCGTAGTCGGTACTCATAGCGCCTGATGTGTTTTTTATTTCCGCCGATAGAAGGCAGCACTTCGACCTCAGAGGGACCCTCAATTAGCGCGGCTTGGGTCAGTCCTCTGTTCTCGTCGGCTTCTTGCGGTTGTGCCCTGTGCGTTCTGCTATTATTGTACTGTTTTAATCGTGACTTTTTACGTGTATCCTTTTACTGTAATTTACGTAAAGTATGGGTTCTAAAAGGCTTAGTTTTGCAAGTGGTAGTGGTAGTGGTGAGAAAAGGAAGAAGGAAATGCTTTCTTTAGACTTAAAGCAGGAAATTATTGAAAAACATGAGTGTGGCGTCCGCGTGAGTGAACTTGCTAAACAATATGGCCTTAATATGTCGACGATCTCGACAATCCAGAAATAGAAGGAAGCTATTAAAGCAGTGAAACCTTCTAAGGGGATCACCATTATTTCAAAACGCCGTAGCCCTATCATAGAAGAGATGGAACGACTTCTGCTAATCTGGATCAAGGACAGAGAGATTGTTGGCGACACCATCACCGAAACCATCATCTGCGAGAAGGCGCACGCCATCTTCATGGACTTGAAGGAGGAGAGCTCTGGGGGTGATGCTGGGGACAGTTCAACCGAACCTTCCTCAAGACGATTTCAAGGCATCTCGTGGCTGGTTTGAGAAATTTAAGAAACGGTCCGGGATTCATTCAGTTGTTCGCCACGGAGAGGCTGCTAATGCGGACACAAAGGCTGCAGCTGACTTTGTCAAGAAATTTGAAATGATCGTGCTGGAAGAAGGCTACGTAGAGCAGCAAGTGTTTAATTGTGATGAAACCGGGCTGTTTTGGAAGAAGATGCCCAGTCGAACCTACATCACTGCCGAAGAGAAGAAATTGCCTGGGCATAAGCCAATGAAGGATCGGTTGACTCTTGCCCTATGTGCCAACGCTAGCGGGGATTTTAAAGTCAAGCCCTTACTGGTTTACCATTCCGAGAACCCTAGGGCCTTTAAGGCACACAACGTCGATAAGGACCAGCTTCATGTTTTCTGGCGATCCAACTCGAAGGCCTGGGTCACTAAGCAGTTCTTTGTGCAATGGGTTAACCAAGTTTTCGGCCCTTCTGTGAAGAAGTATCTTCATTAACAGAAATTGCCTTTAAAGTGCCTGCTATGCCTTGACAATGCACCCGCTCACACCCCCCCCGGACTTGAAGATGATATCTTCGATGAATTTAAGTTCATAAAAGTGCTGTATCTTCCACCGAATACCACCTCTATCCTCCAGCAAGTCATCTCAAATTTCAAAAAGCTCTACACCAAGCACCTATTCAAGCAGTGCTTTAATGTCAAGCAAAGCACAAACTTAACTTTGCGTGAATTTTGGAAAAGCCACTTCAACATCCTGTACTGCTTGAAGATCATAGATCAGGCTTGGGTGGGATTAACTCGACGGACCCTCAATTCTGCCTGGAAGAAGCAGTGGCCTGATGCAGTTTCTCCCCGAGATTTCGAAGGTTTTGACCCCGAACCTGATCCCGTGGTTGGTGCAGCGGAAGACGTAGAGGAAATCGTCTCCCTTGCCAAGTCCATGGGTCTGGAGGTCGACGCAGATGACGTCACAGAACTCGTCGCCGAACATCACGACGAACTTACCACAGAGGAGCTTAAGGAACTCCATGCTATGTCTGAGCACATGAGTTATGACGAGGAAGGGATCAAGGAGGTAGAACATGTGTTAGGTTCGGCGCAAATAAAAGAGGTGTTAGGAAAATATCAAGACGTGGTCGACTTCATCGACAAATACCACCCAAAAAATTGCAGGTTTGTCGTGTAGTTTCGCAGTTCGATGATGTTTGCCTAACTCACTTTCGAAACATTCTGAAAAGCCGTACCAAGCAGCAACTATCTATCGATAGTTTCTTTAAAAAAAACTACGAAGCGAACTCGTGATGAAGAGGATGGAAGTGATTCAAAGAAAACGGCAAAGAGTGAAGCGAAAGAAAGTGAAACAAAGAAAACGGCAAAGTGTAAAGCGAAAGAAATTCAATCAATTTTAAGTGTAGAGAGTGAAAGTGATTAAAATTACAGTGAACCCTCGCTTCGCGGGTTTTTTTCATAACCCATATATATATATATACATATCGCGGATTTTCCGGAAATTTCGAAAATACCGCGATATCTGAAGACCCCAAATACGATATTTCGTTACCTGTAATTCCATTAATACTGTAATTAGTAATATCTGCTCTTACTGATTGTTCATTGCATTACATATGACATATAATTAAGCACAGAAAGAAATAAAACACGAAAAGAGAATGTGATCATACGATAATTCAGTACTGTATACAGTACGTAGTAAAATTAAATCGAACATGAAACGCAAATCAGATGCAGTCATACCATATTAGAATGGTGTAAGGCTGCTGTTGGCTACTACTGTACTGTACTACAAATGTAATGGATGTGCTTCTTTTCCATGAATCTTTTGTATGTATACGTACGTAGTACTGCATCCAATAATATTCTTTGTTGCAAAAATCACATTTCGAATAAGCGTACGAGAGAGAGAGAGAGAGAGAGAGAGAGAGAGAGAGAGAGAGAGAGAGAGAGAGAGAGAGAGAGAGAGAGACACACATCCTACAACAAAAGTGTAAAATAGCGTACGTAAAGCTATTATTATTATTGTTATTATTATTATTATTGTTGTTGTTGTTATTAGAATTATTATTGTTATTATTATTATTATCTGAAAACTTTAAATCAATCAATCAATCAATCATTATTATTATTATTATTATTATTACAGTATCATTATTTATTATTATTACTGTACAGTATACTGTATGCAGGGTATCTTGTACTTTGAATTGGTAACCTACGTAGCATATAAGACGGGTTGTGATTGGTTCAAGCGCTGATAGATGACGAATCAGAACCCAAGTTTTGTTATCTAGCCTGTGATTGGTGTTTTGCCCGCATCTCCAACTTCCAGTATCTTTTCGCGGACACTTTCTCTCCCGCCGTATCGCTGTGTAGACATTGTTAAGTTATTGTGAACTTTAATCTGTGCTGTGCGTGACTGTTTTAAGTTGAACTTTTTGTTGAACTTTCTGTTAAACCCTACTGTACAATGCCTCCCAAGCGTTCTGCTTCTACTAAGGCTGGTAGTGAGCCTAAACACCACCGAAAGATGATGACGATTGCTGAGAAGGTGACGCTTCTCGATATGTTAAAAGACAGTAGAAGTTACGCGGCCGCAGACCTCGAAGACCTGACGAAATCGGCCAGTGAAGAAGACAGTAAAACATAGGAAGAGATCCAAGAAAATGTCGAAGAAACGGGCTCAACATTAGAACGGCTTGCCAAGCTCTGCAAGCTTGCGAATGAGGTGAAAGAAATGTCGCAAGAGTGGGACGAGGATATGGTTCGTTCTATACAATTCTGCAACAAGATCGATGAACACATGACTCCCTACAGGATGCTCTTGCGAAAAAAGAAGCAGCGGCAGCAACTTCCGATCACAATGCCCTCGGAAGAAATCGAAGTGTCTCAGGAAGAAGTTGAAGAGGTGTCCCAGGAAAAGACACCTCCGTCTGAAGAGACGTAAAATACTGTACTATCGTTGGCTGCACAGTAGAAGACATCATCAGCTTCATCATCATCATTTCTACTGTGCAACAAATTCATCGCCATCATCATTAAAGTTTTTCTTGAACTTCTTTCATGGTGAGTACAGTAACAATCTTTATTTTTTACTTTAATATTCTAACATTTTAATATTTGTGCCTGTTCTAGTTTAGTACTGTATGCATTAAGTTAAAGGGAAGGTTTTAAAAGTCTGAAGAGTATACATGTTGTAACCTATCATATTTTTTTTGTTTAAAATTTACATTTACGTACGTAAAACAATCTCTCTCTCTCTCTCTCTCTCTCTCTCTCTCTCTCTCTCTCTCTCTCTCTCTCTCGTAAATTGTTTTCCTGCTTTGCTACGTACAGTATGTACTGTATGATTTTATATAGATACGGTAAATAATATTTGTAATAACATATTTTCTAAAAGCTTTTACTGTAAATATGTTATTTTGATAATAAAATAAATTTTTGAATATACTTACCCGGTGATTATATAGCTGCAACTCTGTTGCCCGACAGACAACTCTAAGGTAAAAACTCGCCAGCGATCGCTACACAGGTTGCGGGTGTGCCCAACAGCGCCATCTGTCGTCCAGATACCCAGTACTCAATGTAAACAAAGACTCAATTTTCTCCTCGTTCCACTGCGTCTCTATTGGGGAGGAAGGGAGGGTCCTTTAATTTATAATCACCGGGTAAGTATATTCAAAAATTTATTTTATTATCAAAATAACATTTTTCAATATTTAACTTAGCCGGTGATTATATAGCTGATTCACACCCAGGGGGGTGGGTAGAGACCAGCAATAAATGTTTACATTTTTATGAGCTAAGAGTTTTTATTTCATTTTAGAAGTTATCAAAATAACAAAAACAAAATAAATAGGTACCTGGTAAGGAAGTCGACTTGAACAATTACTCTGCCTTTTAAGTACGTCTTCCTTACGGAGCCTCGCGATCCTCTTAGGATGCTGATCGACCCCTAGGATCTGAAGTATCAAGGGTTGCTACCCATACAACAGGACCTCATCAAAACCCCTAATCTAGGCGCTCTCAAGAAATGACTTTGACCACCCGCCAAATCAACCAGGATGCGAAAGGCTTCTTAGCCTTCCGGACAACCCAAAAAAACAACAATAAAAACATTTCAAGAGAAAGATTAAAAGGGTATGGAATTAGGGAATTGTAGTGGTTGAGCCCTCACCCACTACTGCACTCGCTGCTACGAATGGTCCCAGTGTGTAGCAGTCCTCGTAAAGAGACTGGACATCCTTTAGATAAAAAGACGCAAACACTGACTTGCTTCTCCAATAGGTTGCGTCCATTATACTTCGCAGAGATCTATTTTGCTTAAAGGCCACGGAAGTTGCGACAGCTCTAACTTCGTGTGTCCTTACCTTCAGCAAAGCTTGGTCTTCCTCATTCAGATGGGAATGAGCTTCTCGTATTAACAGTCTGATAAAATAGGATAAAGCATTCTTTGACATAGGCAAGGATGGTTTCTTAACTGAACACCATAAAGCTTCAGATAGGCCTCGTAAAGGTTTAGTTCGTTTTAAATAGAACTTAAGAGCTCTCACAGGGCATAAGACTCTTTCTAGTTCATTGCCTACCATATTCGATAAGCTGGGAATATCGAACGATTTCGGCCAAGGTCGAGAAGGTAGCTCATTTTTGGCTAGAAAACCAAGTTGTAGTGAACATGTAGCTTTTTCTGACGAAAATCCGATGTTCTTGCTGAAGGCATGAATCTCACTGACTCTTTTAGCTGTGGCTAAGCATACCAGGAAAAGTGTCTTTAAGGTGAGATTTTTCAGGGAGGCTGATTGTAGCGGCTCAAACCTGTCTGACATGAGGAATCTTAGTACCACGTCTAAATTCCAACCAGGTGTAACCAAACGACGCTCCTTCGTGGTCTCAAAAGACTTAAGGAGGTCCTGTAGATCTTTATTGTTGGAAAGATCCAAGCCTCTATGCCGGAAGACCGATGCCAACATGCTTCTGTAGCCCTTGATAGTGGGAGCTGAAAGAGATCGTTCTTTTCTCAGGTATAAGAGAAAGTCAGCTATTTGAGCTACAGAGGTACTGGTCGAGGATACAGATACTGACTTGCACCAGTTTCGGAAGACTTCCCACTTCGATTGGTAGACTCTAAGGGTGGATGTTCTCCTTGCTCTAGCAATCGCACTGGCTGCCTCCTTCGAAAAGCCTCTAGCTCTCGAGAGTCTTTCGATAGTCTGAAGGCAGTCAGACGAAGAGCGTGGAGGCTTTGGTGTACCTTCTTTACGTGTGGCTGACGTAGAAGGTCCACCCTTAGAGGAAGACTTCTGGGAACGTCTACTAGCCATCGAAGTACCTCGGTGAACCATTCTCTCGCGGGCCAGAGGGGAGCAACTAGCGTCAACCTTGTCCCTTCGTGAGAGGCGAACTTCTGCAGTACCTTGTTGACAATCTTGAACGGTGGGAATGCGTATAGATCTAGATGCGACCAATCTAGGAGAAAGGCATCTATATGAATTGCTGCTGGGTCCGGGATTGGTGAGCAATATATTGGGAGCCTCTTGGTCATCGAGGTTGCAAAGAGATCTATGGTTGGTTTACCCCAAGTGGCCCAAAGTCTCTTGCATACATCCTTGTGGAGGGTCCATTCTGTTGGAATTACTTGTCCCTTCCGACTGAGACAATCTGCCATGACATTCAAGTTGCCTTGGATGAACCTCGTAACTAGTGATATGTTTTGACCTTTTGACCAGATGAGCAGGTCCCTTGCGATCTCGTACAACGTCAGTGAGTGGGTCCCTCCTTGCTTGGAGATGTACGCCAAGGCAGTGGTGTTGTCCGAGTTCACTTCTACCACTTTGCCTTGAAGGAGAGACCTGAAGCTTTTCAAGGCCAGATGTACTGCCAGTAGCTCCTTGCAGTTGATATGCATTATCCTTTGACTCGAGTTCCATAGTCCCGAACATTCCCGACCGTCTAATGTCGCGCCCCAGCCTACGTCCGATGCGTCCGAGAAGAGAACGTGGTTGGGAGTCTGAACAGCCAGGGGAAGACCCTCTCTTAGGCTGATACTGTCCTTCCACCAAGTCAGGCAAGACTTCATCTTCTCGGAAATGGGGATCGAGACCGCTTCTAGCGTCTTGTCCTTTTTCCAGTGAAATGCTAGGTGATATTGAAGAGGACGGAGGTGTAGTCTTCCTAATGACACAAACTGTTCCAGGGATGATAGCGTCCCTATCAGACTCATCCACTTCCTGACTGAACATCGATCCTTCTTCAGCATGTTCTGGATGCATAGCTGGGCTTGGCTTGTTCTGGGGGCCGACGGAAAAGCCCGAAAAGCTAGACTGTGAATCTCCATCCCTAAATACACAATAGTTTGGGATGGGACCACTTGTGACTTTTCCATATTGACAAGGAGACCCAATTCCTTGGTCAGATCTAGAGTCCACTTTAGATCCTTCAGACAGCGACGACTGGAAGAAGCTCTGAGAAGCCAGTCGTCCAAATAGAGGGAGGCTCGGATGTCCGCTAAATGAAGGAATTTGGCTACATTCCTCATCAGCCTCGTAAACACAAGAGGAGCTGTGCTTAGGCCAAAGCACAGGGCTTGAAACTGGTAGACAACCTTTTCGAAAACGAATCTCAGAAAAGGTTGGGAGTCCGGGTGGATGGGGACGTGGAAGTAGGCGTCCCTTAGGTCTAAAGAGACCATCCAGTCTTCCCTTCTGACCGCTGCTAGAACCGACTTTGTGGTCTCCATGGAGAATGTCTGCTTTGTGACAAAGACATTCAGAGCACTGACGTCTAGCACCGGCCTCCACCCTCCTGTCTTCTTTGACACCAAGAAGAGTCGGTTGTAGAATCCCGGGGTTTGATGGTCCGAGATTTTGACCACCGCTCCCTTCTCTAGTAAAAGAGACACTTCCTGTTTCAAGGCTCGTCTCTTGCCTTCCTCTCTGTACCTGGGAGAGAGATCGATGGGAGACGTTGCTAGAGGGGGTTTCCGTACAAACGGGATCTTGTACCCCTCTCTGAGCAACTTCACAGATTGTGCATCTGCTCCTCTCTTTTCCCAGGTCTGCCAGAAGTTCTTGAGTCTGGCTCCCACTGCTGTCTGAAGAAGCTGGCAGTCAGACTCTGCCCTTAAAGGACTTGGTTCCTTTCTTCTTTCCTCGTTTCCCTTCGGCACGAGCACCTCCTCTGCTGGAGGTTCTGCCACGAAAGGGCGGAATAAAACGGGACGCTGGAGTGTCCATCCTTGGTCTAGCTGACAAAGTAGGCAAAGGGGTAGCTTTGCGAGCGGAGGACGCAACAAGATCGTGAGTGTCCTTCTGTATCAATGAAGCGGCTATTTCCTTAATCAGGTCTTCTGGAAAAAGGCACTTGGAGAGAGGAGCAAAAAGAAGCTCGGATCTCTGGCACGGTGTAACTCCAGCTGAAAGGAATGAGCATAGGTTTTCACGCTTTTTAAGGACTCCGGACACAAAAGATGCAGCAAGCTCATTAGACCCATCACGTATGGCCTTGTCCATGCAGGACATAATGAGCAAGGAAGTCTCTTTCTCTGTTGGAGAGATCTTTCTGCTTAGGGCTCCTAGACACCAGTCTAAGAAGTTAAAAACTTCGAAGGCCCTAAAGATACCTTTCAAAAGGTGGTCCAGGTCCGAAGATGACCAACATATCTTTGAGCGTCTCATGGCAAGGCGGCGGGGAGTCTACGAGGCTTGAGAAGTCGCCCTGGGCAGAGGCAGGAACTCCCAAGCCGAGAACTTCTCCCGTGGCATACCAGACGCTCGATCTAGAAGAGAGTCTAGCAGGGGGAAACGTAAAGGCTGTCTTCCCTAAACTCTTCTTGGACTGCAACCATTCTCCTATCACCCGCAAAGCTCTCTTGGACGAGCGTGCGAGGACGAGTCTAGTAAAGGCAGGAGTGGTAGACGGCATGCCTAACACAAACTCTGACGGAGGAGAACGAGGAGCCACAGAAACAAACTGGTCCGGAAACATCTCTTTGAAAATGGCCAAAACTTTCCTAAAGTCCAAAGAGGGTTGCGTAGACTTAGGCTCGTCCAATTCTGATTGTGGTTCATCTATGTGTGCAGCAACATCATCATCAGAAAGTCCCTCATCCGATAACTGATGAGGAAACGGCAACGGAGTGGGTAACGGCTGGTTCGCTGAGTCCGGTCGCACGGGTGCATGCGTGACTGAGCCGGACGCAACGTCATGGAACTGCTGCCCAGTCTGTGAGCTGGCAACAACCATAGCAGCGCGGGGACGTACAGCGTCTACTCCAGACTGTCTGGACTGATGTGGGTGCGCAGTGGCAACCACACTGGGTTGCGGAGGTTGACGCACCGCGTCAAAACAAAACAACTCTGACGGTTGTTGAACCTCTCGAACGTCAACGGAGACCTCCGTGCGTCGCTTAACGTCAACATGCGGCTGGCAGATCACACTGGAACGCATGGGTGGCGGAACTCTCTCAACTGGTGTGCGTGAGAAGGTTACCTCAGCGTCCACAGGACGCACAACCGATCGTGTGGAAGGTTGTGGGCTAGGTACTGCACTAGCTGGTGCGGCAGCAACCTTCTCCGCATGAAAGTCCTGCATTAGAGACGTCAGTTTAGACTGCATGTCTTGCAGAAGAGACCACTTAGGGTCTACGGGAGCAGGTGCGGCGACAGACGGTGTTACTGTCTGAAGCGGTACCGCTTTGCCTCTCTTAGGCGGTGAGCAGTCATCGGATGACGGCAGCGAGTCCGAACTGACCCAGTGGCTACAACTGGGCCGTTGGACTTGCGCGGAAGGGACCGACTTGCGTTTTAACGGTCGTGAGACCTTGGTCCAGGGTTTCTTGCGAGAAACACCTTCCGAAGACGAGGTATAAATGGGCTCTCTCGTCTTAGTTAGGCAGGGGCGATCTTGGGTAGATACGCCCGATACCACGGAGAGAACATCTGTTCGCTGATTAAAGCCTCTCGAACCCATTTGTCGTACGACATTGCTTCTCCCCTGGACTTGGGAGCTTGCAAGAGGTCCCGGACTAGGAGGACGACAGGCACGAACAGACGAACCCTCAAGTGCAACACTATCCACAACACTATCACTCGGCACTTTAGCACTTCCCACTGCACTTTTGCACTTAAGCTCCTTCACATCCGCCATGAGCTGATTACGGTCACTAGCAAGGGACTCAACTCTCTCAACCAGAGCCTGGATGGCACGCATCATATCTGCCATCAGGGTTCCTGAGTGCCAGGAGGGGGGTTAGGAGCAACCACTACAGGGGAAGGAATAGGTTGTGGGGCATGAGGAGAGGATATATCAATAGAACGAGAAGAACTTCTCCTAACTCTCTCTCTCTAGCCTACGTGTATACTTTTGGAATTCGATAAAATCAAATTCCGAAAGCCCAACGCACTCCTCACACCGATCTTCCAATTGACAGGTTTTATCCCGACAATTGGAACAAACAGTGTGAGGGTCGATAGAAGCCTTCGGAAGACGCCTTGAACAGTCCCTAGCATTGCACTTCCTAAATTTTGGGACTTGTGAAGGGTCAGCCATTTTGAATTGGTCAAAGGGAAATTCAAAAAACTATCAAAAAGTCATCAACAAAGAATCCGTTATCAAAAAGAGTTCAAGGATTTGTGTGAAGAGAAACCCTGCACAGCGAAAGCTCAAAACTAGAATAAAGTACTTCACCAATTAGTTGTGAAAAAACTCCAGTTTAGCAACAGCGAGTAAGTACGTCTTGTCGATAGCACGACAGAGAGAAAATTGAGTCTTTGTTTACATTGAGTACTGGGTATCTGGACGACAGATGGCGCTGTTGGGCACACCCGCAACCTGTGTAGCGATCGCTGGCGAGTTTTTACCTTAGAGTTGTCTGTCGGGCAACAGAGTTGCAGCTATATAATCACCGGCTAAGTTAAATATTGAAAAATCATTATTTATCACTTTCATCATGCGCGTTAAATGCCTTCTTTGTTTACTGAGCGTGGTTGTTTACTGAGTGTACTTTATGACGCTGTCGTTTCAGGCGGCGTCATAAAGAAAAACATTTCATTTGGAAGTCCTTAGAAAAATTAAGTAAAACATTGGTAATAACAAAATCAACATACTGTATAATCAATATAATCGATGCAAAAACTAACCTATACACAGATGTGTACAGTACACTAAATGCGTTTGTTTCTTCATTATGATCAGAGAAACGTAAACAAAACATTGGTTGCCATTTTTTATCGTGCTTTTTGGCGTGTTTAGGAGACGCATGATATAAAATCGGCTTTAATATTTGTGCCTGTTTTAGTTTAGGGTACTGTAGTACATGCATTAAGTGTTCTGTACATTAAAGGGTAGTTTGTTAACAGTACTACGTACAAGGGAAGGTTTTAAAAGTCTGAATATACTGTACATGTTAAATAAATAGGTAAATATGGTGTCAATACTTCGCAGATTTTCACCTATCGCGGTCGGGTCTGGAACCTATCTACCGCGATAAACGAGGGTTCACTGTAATCATCAAAAAGAAAAAAAGAAAATGTAAAAAAAAATATAAAATATAAAAAAAAAAAAAATAGGCTAAGTTATGTTAAAGTTCACTTAGTGTAAGTTAGAATAAGTTACGGTAGTGTACGTTTATCGTAGTTAACCTCTCTACCTCCTCGCTGCCCGTCCGTCTCCTCTCTGCGTAGCAAGACCAACAACACCTGCACTGGAATTTCTAAGGTAAAGTGACGCTAAAAACCCGTTTCTTATTTATAATTTTTTGATAATTCTTCTTTTTTACATGTCTATTATCTAATTTAGTGTCCATTATTCTCATGGGAAATTATGTGTAGTAGTTTATTAAGAAGTTATCATAGGTTTTTAGGCTCAACCACGGATTAATCCTATTTCAATGTATTCTTATGGGAAAATTCGTTTCGACATCCGAAAATTTTCTACATCCGAAGTCGGTTGTGGAACGGATTAAATTCGTATGTAGAGGTACCACTGTATTATACTCACTAGTATTATTATCTTTACTTGGTTTCTGTCACAGTATAAATAGCTTGTAATTAAATCAGTAAGTGTAGAGTATATGAGCACGTTTACACTACATACTGGATATGGTAAGGCTACAGTACAGAATGTATCACTACAGTACAGTAGTCGTTACCCTAACCGAAACAATAATTTCACCAAGTAGTCATCATATACTTAAAGTATAACAACAAAATATGGTTGTTCCTATCTATTAATACTGTATAACACTTGGTGATACTGTAATGTTACATTACCGTACTACTGTATATGTACAGTGCTATCACTACTGTAAAGCTTAACTGTGGTGCATCTGTTCGCGGTTTTCGATTGGACAATTTGACTCACAGCACACGTAGCCTATATTTACAATAAACAATACAATATACATTACTGTAATCCTGTACTATACAATATGTTTACAATTTAAGATTAAATAATTGTACATATTTTAACCAATGACCACTAACCATTTTCGTACCAAGTTCTACACAGTCTTAAGCATGAGGCTACTCTTGATACATCGGCATTCTCTCTTAAATAGTACTGTAGGAAATTATATTACCCTATAAATACAAACAATGTAAAGGAGTACAGCAAGTACTACTGTATATAAATACACTTTTTATACGAGAACATGATTCTGCTCAAAAAGGATGACGGATGTTGGAGATACACACGCAAGGAGAGCCAAGGCAAGACTGACGAGTAAGATTGCCATTTCTAATGTTGAATACGAGCTACGTAAACCTCCATAAAGCGCTAAATAATTCTTAAAATATAACAATGATAAAGCTGAAATTGTTTCTACAAGTCAAGTTGGGAAGAAAGACTGAAAGGCAACTAGTTGATCATATATACTATCAGCGGGAAAAGCACTATACTGTATTTCGTGATGGTGTAAAACAGCAAAACCGTGCCAGATAGTAAAAATGGGCTCTAAATTCTCCAAAAATGCGCCAGATATAGTAGGAAAGGTGCTGAAATGTTAACTCTGGTGATGTGGCAGAGTGAGATGGGAGAAGAGAGGGAAGCGCGAGTTGTTTGAAATCGTCCCACTGAAAGAGTATTTCGCGGGATTGTTTCACTTTTTATCTAAAAGGTTATATGCTGTTCTGTGTTGCATTCTAACGAAATCGGGAACCAAAAATTTGGGTAATGCGGAGCGTGACTGTATGTACGTTATTGTCGAGTCTCTGAGAGCAGATAAATATTCTCTCTTTCATCTATACCACATATGATCACAAAGATGGGAAATTTATTTAAATCTCTTTGTAACTACTTCAGTAGTACCTATTGTTGGGTGTGCTTTCTACCATATAACAAATGATTAAGAGTTAGAATCTCAAGATGGTTTAGAACTCCAGGATTGTAACTGAGAAGTCTATTGTTAATGGTGGCTTCTAGTTCAGTTTCGTTGTTAATGTTACAGATTGCCTGGCCCTTACAGCCAAGGATGGGGTTTTGCACACTTGCAGCCCGTAGGTGTTTGGTTGGGTTTTATGTTGTAGGTGATTTAGGTTGTGAGATGATCTGCAACTTTCTTTTTGTAAGTGGTTTGGGAAAGAATTTCGGTTAAGGATGATCAGCAACTTTTATTTGTAGGTAGTTTGGGGTAGGATGTGGGTTGAGGATAATCAGCAGCTTTGCTTTTATTATTTATACAGGCGCCCAAGCCTCTTTTTGGTCAATGGAAGAGGAAGAAGGTGACGGAGGGGAGGAGGCATCCTCCCCAAGAGAGCCCACTGGCCCCCGTCATTCAGTTGGGGAGAAAGAGGTACAGCAGTAAGTTACGATGAGTAGAAGAGCTCGGTTTACTAAGCGATATTGCTAAAGAAGAAGTAAAAAGAAAAAAACTTCTTTAGTAACTTCAGCTTAAGTTTTTAGGATAAACAATAGTGTAAAGATTCAGCTCGAGTAGGAGAGAGCAGAAAAATGACAAATTCGGAGATAATTTGTATTTTTCCTAACCATACAAACCTTAGCTATTTACATAGGGTTTACTTTCGGCGTAGCTGAAAGGACGAGCCATTAGAATTTAACGAGGGTGTATTACCCCTGTGCTAGTTAGCAGGGGGGTAGGGGAGTGGTAGATAGCTACCCCACCCCCCTCACACACCGGTAAACTGCTTCACTTCACTTAGAGGTAGGACTTGCTTTAGGGGACAGGGCTGGCGGGCAAATATGTGTCAATAGCTAAGGTTTTATGGTTAGGAAAAATACAAATTATCTCCGAAATTGTCATTTGTTCCGTAACCGAAATACAAACCACGCTATTTACATAGGGTGACTTACCCTTAGGAAGGGTGGAAAGTCCCCAGCCTTACTGGCTTTGGCTTACCCGGGGACTCAGAATCCGAGTGAGCAGTACTCGAGAAAAAGAATCTCTGCACCTCGCAAGTTCTTGCTACCCAAGAAACGTGCGGCCTACATAAGCTTGTGTGTGGAGGGAAGAAGTGTGACTTGTCCTAGGAAGTCAACCTGAAGTCCTTTAGCTGGAATTCTAGGCTAGGATGTTCCCAATACCACCTCGTCAGGGTATGGGGGAAGTGACAGTATTAGCTTAATACTAGGAACACAGGGAAGCATGGTTTACCTGCAGAGGTTTGAGGTCAGCTATGCAGAGAACCCAGGATGCTGCTTTCCCCAAGAGAGGGGAGGATGAAGAAAGAAGTAAGGGCCAGACATACTTCTTTCATTCATGCAGTCTAAAACCGATAACAATGCCCTCAACCTTCTGCTACCTGTTCAATAAGGAGCCTGAGGTTAGACCAGCTGTTGTGTAGCCACCACAGGGCCGATAGACGTATCGAGGCTCCAGTGGGTCACGTCCTGCAGGTAGTGGGTTGTGAAGGTCGTTAGACGCTTCCAGACTCCAGCTTGTGGCACCTGCGTCACAGAGTAGTTTCTCTTGAAGGCCAGGGACGTTGCGATGTCTCTGACATCGTGTGCCCTAAGGCGACGTGACGGAGGAGGATCTGGATTCAGGGCGTGATGGATGATCCTTTGAGTCCAGGCTGAAAAGGCATTCTTGAGGACCCTCCTCTTCGTCCTCCCTCTGCTCCCAAACAGGGCTTGCACGCGAGGACGAACTGCAGCTGTTCTTTAAGATAACCCTTCCGACTCCTTACTGGGCCTAGTAGGAGAAGGTCTGGGTCATCTGTTACAGAACGGAGACTCGAAATCCTGAAGGAGTTGACCGAAGGTCCGGGACTCCCAGATTTTGAGTCTAGTAACCGACTCAGGGACGAACCTGAACGTTACCTCCACCTATCCTCTTGAGTGGGCGACGCCGTGCGAGAGACCATGACATTCGCTGACACGCTTGGCCGAGGCCAGAGCGAGCAGGAGCACCGTCTTCCAAGACCGGTGACGTTCCGAAGCCTGGCGTAATGGTTCGCAAGGAGATCTCTTAAGAGCCCTAAGAGCCCGAACCATGTTCCAGGAGAAGGTCTCAATTCGTAGTTACGTATGAGCGAAGAAAGATCCAGCGAGGAGGAAATGTCTATTCCTTTCAGCCTGAAGGCCAGGCTAAAGGCTGAGCGATAGGTTTCCACCGCCAAGAGCGACAGGAGCATCTACTCCCGCTGATAGACAATGACTCCGCTATTGCTGGAATAGTGGCATCAAGGGGAGAGGTACCTCTCCCACCACACCAACCACAGAAGATTCTACACTTCGCCTGGTAGACCCCTGCGGATGACTTTCGCAGGTGTCGAGACATCCACTCCGCAACTTGTTGCGGAACATCTCTCTATGTGAGGGGATGGTGGATGGTCTCCAGGCGTGAAGCCGAAGCGATGCTACAGCTTGTGATAGATGTCGCAGTGTGGTTGTTTGAGTAGCTCGTGTCGTGGGGGAAGCTCTCTCGGGAGTTCCGTCAGGAGATGTAGAAGTTCCAGGAACCACTCTGCATGATGGCGCAGCGGAGCTATCAGAGTCATCGACAGGTTGACCGATAGTCTGGTCTTGTTGAGCCCCCTTCTCAACAGACAGAATGGTGGGAAGATGTAGACGTCGATGTTGTCCCATTGTGTAGAAAGGCATCTTGCCAGAGTGCCTTGGGATCTGGGACTGGGAGTAGTACAGCGGCACCTTGAAATTCAAGGCTGTCGCAAACAGGTCCACAAGGTCAGGACCTGTTGGCTACCAAGGGGGCCGAAGACCACTCGGTACTCTCTATCTGTGAAGTCCTGCTCAGACTGTCGGAGAGCACATTCCTTGTCCGGAATGAAACGAGCCGATAGGGTATGAGTGGACTTCGGTTCATCTCAGTATCTCCACTGTAAGATGAGAAAGTTGATATGAAGAGGTACCTCCCTGCTTGCTGAAACGGAGTGACTCGCCAGGGTCTGTTGGAAGTGTTGAGGGGCCAGACTACGGCCTTCATTCCTAGCAGATTGATGTGGAGGTACCCTTCTGGTTCTGACCATAAGCCTGATTCAGAACGTGGACCCCCCCCCCTTGTTTTGAAGAGTCCAAAAACAGAATCAAATGAGGGGAAAGGGCGAGAAGATCCATTCCCCTGCAAAGGTTTCCATAGGTCAGCTATCACTGCAAGTCCATTCAAAGGGACCAGAATGTCCAGGGAATCGTTGTCTTGATTCCACCGGGACTTGGGCCGCTGACGCAGGGATCTCATCCTGAGGCGGCCGTTGGAACTAGATTGGCCAAGGAGGAAAGGTGACTTAGGAGGCATAACCAAGATTGGGCTGGAAGCTCTCCTCGTCTGAGGAAAGGTTCTGCGATTCTCCTCAGCCTTGCTATCCTGCCATCTGATGGGAAGGCTTGGAGATTGGAGTCTAATATCATGCCTAGATATCCCAGTTGTTGAGATGGGAGCAGAGAAGTCTTCCTGAGAATTACCATGATCCCTAGACCTTGGCAAAGTCCCAGCAGCTTGTCTCGGTGTTGAGGAAGGGTCGATTCCGAGACTGCCTGGGATAGTCAGTCATTCAGAAAGCGAAGGCGACGGATGTCGCTCCTGTGTGGCCATGAAGATAACAGGGTGAACATTCTGGAGGACACCTGCGGTGCTGCGGGGAGATCGAAAACACAGTATCTTGAACTGGTATATCTGTTGTCTAGGCTGAATTCCAAGTACTTCCTGGAAGACGGATGGATTGGGATCTGGAAGTACCCGTCCTTCAGCTCCAGTGTGCACATGAAGAGTTGTGGTCACACTACAAGCCTGATTGGCTCTGCTGTTCCACGCTGAACGAAGTTTGTTTGACAAACTTAATCAGGGCTGAGAGGTCGAGACAGGTCTCCAGACTTCGGACGCTTTCTTACAAGAAAGAGTTGACTGAAGAAGTCGTGGGGGGGAGCCATCGATGGCCTTTTGGAGAGCCTCATCTAGAGCATGGTCTCGATTCCTGCCCGAAGGGCTAGCCCCTTTGCCGATCCCATGGCATAGGAGCTCGGCGACACTGGATTTGCTGTCAGCGGAGGTAGAGATGTAAAGAACGGGACGCGATATCCTTGGCTGATCACGGAGATCGTGCAAGAATCGGCCCCTAGCTGCTGCCACCTGAGCACGCAACCTTGGGCATCCCCCCACCGGAAACCCTGCAGGGGGGTTGCCAATCCTAGCGTTTGCGGCCTTGGCCGCTCCCTCAAGATTATTGCATCCCCAGAAGGACTTCCCGCCCTTCTTGCCTCTGACAGGAGGGGGCTGCTGTTCAGACACCTTGTCTTAGCTGCCAGGGCTAGTTCCGATGTCCTAGGCTGACGAGGCTGCTGTTGTTGAGGCGCTGGAGGTTTGTAGGGTCTGGATGGAAGCGCCTATGGAGGAGCGAACCGTGATTCGCTTTCTCCATCTCTCAGTTGTCCGTTCCCTGTCCTTGGGCTCAAAACAAGGTCTTTCCAAGAGTGGAAGAGTGTCTGAGCTTGCCGACATCCATGGTTGGTACTTCCGAGAGGAACCTCTCGGTCACTGCATCTCAATACTTCAACATCGAGTTTGCCCACAAGTTCGAAACTTGGTGAGCCGGGAAACGAGATGCTCGTGCCCGAGAGGAGGAAAGTTTCCATGACCTTCCTAGAGCTCTCCTTGGACAAATTCTCAGATCACAACAGGATGCCCAGAGATCCCAGCCAGACAACCAGCCAAGAAGTGCCCCGTATGGCACACTTTGCGGCTTTCTTCTGGCTTAAGATCTCCGAAGACGAGAATGTCACCAGCTGGGCGGAGAACTTCTCGAGAGAAGAATTCCCTGGGGAGACCCTTTCAATGAATGGTGGGGAGGAAGGGCTAAAACCAGGTTCCCCCATGATCTCGAAGTACCTCCTTTGCTGACGGCTGACAGACGCAGTGTCAGCGACTCCCGCTAGGGGAAAGGGAATCGAACGATCCTGAGGAGTAGAGATGACGGGGCCTGCCCAAAAGGAAGGAGAAGAATGTTACCCAGACCTCTCTGAAGATCCTTCCTGCTCTTGTATGTGCCATGCTCTGCGTTTATGGGGAGAAGATCGTGAACTGGAAGTACGCGCCCCAGAACTCGCCAGGTTGCCCGTGTTACGATAACCCGATGGGAATAGCGGTCGAAATCACCCTGGCGCTCGCGCGATAGCAAATCGTTGGTTCGCACGCGGGCGAACGAGGTCGTGCAGGCGCGTGGGTGCGAGGGCACGCAGGCGAAAGTGCGCGTGGGCGTGCAGGTGAGGGCGAGCGCGGTTGAAAGGACGAGCGCTGGAGGTCGGGAGACCGATGGCGTGTAGGCGAGCGATGGCTCGTTGGCAAGGGATGGCGTGTTCGGCGAGCGATGGCACGTTGGCAAGGGATGGCGTGTTCGGCGAGCGATGGCGTGTTGGCGGGAATTGCGCTGGCTTTCGAGCGATGGCGTGTTGGCGGGAATTGCGCTGGCTTTCGAGCGATGGCGTGTTGGCGAGAATTGCGCTGGCTTTCGAGCGATGGAAAATCGCTGGTTCGCGAGCGAACACAGGTTCGCGTGTGCGCGGGCGCGTGGGTGCGTGGGCGTAAGGACGAGCGCAGGCAGCCGGGAGACCGATGGCGCGTCCTGGCGAGCGATGGCTCGTAGGCGGGCGAAGGCGCGTTGGCGAGCGATGGCGCGTTGGCGAGCGATGGCGCGTTGGCGAGCAATGGCGCGTGGGCGAGCGATGGCGCGATTGGCAAGCGTTGGCGCGTTGGCGCGTTGGCAAGCGGTGGCGCGTTGGCAAGCGGTGGCACGTTGGCAAGTGGTGGCGCGTTGGCGAGCGGTGGCGCGTAGCGACCGCTCGCGTACAGGAGAGTTAACGCGTGGGCGCGTAGGAAATCTACGACGATTGAGGCGTTGGCGTTGAAAACGCTTGCGCGCAGGCGACAAATCGCGCGGGCGCGTAGGGGATCGCTGGTGCTTAAGGAGAGCCAAGGGATGCCTGTGAGCGCCTGTGCGCTAACTTAGGTATCTCCTGGGCGGTGCGGTGAAGTAGAGGCGCTGCGAGTCCAGAAGAACCTGTGAGCGCCTGTGCGCTAGCGAAGGAACTTCTTGAACTGCGTGACGAGGCAGGAACCAGGAGATCGTAGGAACGTAGTTGCGTGGCCAGCTGAGAAATGCGCAGCCAGACGTATGAGAGATCGTCAGCGTGGAGGCGAAGGAATAACTCCTTGCCTGCGCCCAGATCCGAAGATCATGGGAGCGTGGGCGAACGATGGCGCGTATGCGCATATCAGGAAGGGGGCGCAGATGCGAGCTGGCGAGCAGGTGCACGAGGAGTTCAGTGAAGAACAACCTCCCTGCTTGCCCCCAGATCTGGAGATCGTGGGCGCGAGGGCGAACGCTGGCGCGCAATTCGCACATCAGGAAAGGGTGATCAGATGTGCGCTGGTGAGCAGGGGATCGTGGGCGTTCAGGAGACCGTAGGCGCGCATGGCGCGTAGCCGCACAGAAGGTCTCAGAAGAGTTGGCGATTAGGAGTTGATTCAGCAGAAGTCTGGTCCACAGCAGGAGACTTGCGCCCAGATCCGGAGATCGTGGGCGCGAGAGCGAACGTTGGCGTGTGTTGCGCACATCAGGAATATTTGCGAACTACTGCGCGCGCAGTAGAACGAGGTTGCACAGGTAAAAAACCTGCCACCAAAGGGCTTACTCACATGTGAGATAAGCCCTTAGCCCCGAAGCGACCGGCGCCCGTTTGGAAAACGGGGTGGAGGCGCCCACAGCGTTACTGCGTCCAGGAACGGAGAAGGAAGACAAGAAGATCTGGCAGGTGTCGAAGATCGCAAAAGAACTGCTGACAGGTCTAGAGAAGCAGCAGCAACTGTCTGTTCTCGTTGAGAAGGATCCTCTGCGGCTGAAGATGGGGACGACCACGGACAGGAGCACCATCATCAGTCCTCCGAAGAGGAGTCTCTGTTAGTGAACTCCCCCGAGGGGAAGAGACACTCGCAGGAGAGACCGTTGGACTCAGCTGCCCCCTCGAAGATGTTCGGAGGGGGGAACTGAGCCTTCAGCAACAACAGCAGGGGAGTCCTCCGAAGAGGAGTCTCTATGAGTGTCCTTTCTTGCGAACGAGAAAGATGAACACTTCGTAAAAGAGACAGGAAGAACTGATGAAGGCGCCCCATAGGGCTGTTGGATCAGCAAGCTGACCATAAAGAGCAACCCTCCGAAGAGGAGCTCCTGCAGTTGCTCAGCCCCTTGAGCGTAGCTGCAAGTGCGTCCGCTCAGCATCAAGAGCAAAATCGCACGAACGCCATGGTCCGGCTTTGCAACCGCTCAGCCCCTTGAGCAGGTTACAAAAGCGGTAGCTCAGCACCAAGAGCATAACCGCCTCCAGAAAAAAAAAAAAAAATTAAGGTAGGAGAAGGAACCCCCCTGAAGGGGAAAAAACTCATACTTGGGAAGGGAACCTCCCTTGGAAGGGAAGTACCCACCCAAGGAGGCGAACCTCCTGAGCATACTATATGAACTAAGGAGCTGACAGTTGTCACGGGAGAACTTCTAGGAGAAGGAACACGCCCATGACGATGTCGTAGAGGCGGCGGCAACGGCAGACGCCCCAGGCCCCAACAGGACAGCTCTGCTTCGTAGGCACATTAGTCAAACGAAAAACTAGATAGTTAACTGTGAAAATAAAACAATTAGTTAACATTAATTCCCCTGGGGGAACTTCGAAGAGGAACCCCTGCGGGAAAAGAATATAAGAATTACACACAGGAATGCGCCCTCCTCCCCCACTGACACTCACGGGAAGGGGGGGGGGAAGGCGGAGAACTGTAACCAAACAGAATTATAACAATTATAAATATGTAATTCAACTAAGAATGTTACTAATAGTAAGAACGAATGAACCCCGAAGGAAAGCGTTCTACACAGAGGCTGAAAAGTTAACAAATACAATTAGATTTAAATAAAAAATAATTGAGACAAAATAAACGGAAGCAATTCAACCCGCAACGGGAAGGAAGCTACCGTAAAACGTAGTAATAATAAAAGGGTGAGCGAACTCAAGGAGAGAGAGAGAGACCGTAGTCAAACAAGACTCTCAAGTTCCCCACGCCAAGAAGTGGCCCGCATGGAACACTTTGCGGCTTTCTTCTGGCTTAAGATCTCCGAAGACGAGAATGTCACCAGCTGGGCGGAGAACTTCTCGAGAGAAGAACTCCCTGGGGAGACCCTTCCACGGAATGGTGGGGAGGAAGGGCTAAAACCAAGTTCCCGTAGGGAAGAAGGAACAGCTGAGAAACATATTAGTAAGTAAACTGCAGCGATGACGATTCCCCACGGCGCCCGCCGAAGGGAGACCGAAGGACCAAGGGAGAGATCGCGACCCATGAAAAGTCACCGTAGTGGCCTGAGACCACACGGAGAAGTTGTCGTACAATGAGTGGACTTCCTACACACACACACAGCACATACACTGAAACGGAAACATGATATTTTCAATTTAAAATAAAATTTTTGAATATAATTACCCGGTGGATATATATGTAGCTAACGTCTCCGACGGTTGACAGATTAAAAAAACTCGCGAGCGATCGCCGTGGTGGTTGCTGGGTGTGACCACTAGCGCCGACTGCCGGCCAGGTACCGTATATATTTCCCCAGGAATTCAGTTCTTCTCAGTCCGTAGGGTCTCTATCGGGGAGGAAGGGGGGGGGGGGCGTTCAATTATGTATATCCACCGGGTAAGTATATTCAAAAATTTATTTTAAATTGAAAATATAATTTTTAAATATTTAACTTAGCCGGTGGATATATATGTAGCTGATTCACACCCTTGGTGGAGGGTAGAGACCAGTATTAAAACATTAAAGGAATATACGCTCAAGAGTTTTTGACAATTATTCAAAAAACAAACTTAAGTATATGTACCTGATAAGGAAGCTGACTCTGATGATTACTCTACCTCATTAGTCCGCTATCCTTATGAAGCCCAGCGTTCCACTAAGGGTGCTGAAAGACTTCTAGGAGCTGTTATATTTAGGGTGAAAACCCCTATAACAGGACCTCATCAATACCCTTGATCTGGGCACACTCAAGAAAACAAGTTTGACCACCCGCCAAATCAAAAGATTGCGGAAGACTTCTTAGTCTCCATGTACAACCCAAAAAATTAAAAGTTTCAAGAGAAGAAAAAGGATATTGGGATTAAGGGAATGTAGTGGTAGAACCTTCACCCACTACTGCACTCGCTGCTATGAATGGTCCCAACGTGTAGCAGTCCTCATAAAGAGTCTGGACATTTTTTAAACAATGTGAAGCGAACATAGATTTACTCCTCCAAAAGGTTGCATCCATAATGCTTCTAACGGATCTATTTTGTTTGAACGCTACTGAAGTTGCCACCGCTCTAACTTCATGAGTTTTAACCTTAAGCAATTTCAGGTCATTACCACTTAAATGAGAGTGAGCCTCTCTAATTAAGTCTAATAAAATATGATAACGCATTTTTCGACATGGGTAAGGAGGGCTTTTTAACTGAACACCATAAAGCCTCTGAATTACCTCGCAGCGTTTTGGTTCTATTTAAATAAAATTTAAGAGCTCTTACAGGGCACAGGACTCTTTCAATTTCGTTCCCAACAATTTCAGATAGACTGGGAAGTTCAAACGATTTAGGCCATGGACGAGATGGTCGTTCATTTATGGCTAAAAAACCAAGTTGAAGCGAGCATACTGCTTTATTACAGCAGAAGCCGATATTTATGCTGAAGGCATGTACTTCACAAACTCTCTTTGCGGTAGCCAAGCTCACTAAAAAGAGAGTTTTGAGTGTAAGATCTTTGAGTGAGGTTGAATTCAACGGCTCAAACCTTTCAGATATAAGGAACTTAGAGACCACGTCCAAATTCCAAGCAGGAGTAGTGATCTGACGCTCCTTGTAAGTCTCAAAAGACTTGAGAAGGTCTTGAAGATCTTTATTATTAGACAGATCTAAATTTCTATGTCTAAAAACTGAAGCTAACATGCTTCTGTAGCCTTAAATGGTTGAGGCAGAAAAGATGCAATCATTTCTAAGATAAAGTAGAAAGTCTGCAATCTGTGCTACAGTGGTACTGGAAGAGGAAATAGAGGAGGACTTGCACCAGTCTCTAAATACCTCCCATTTAGATTGGTAGATCCTGATGGTAGAGGACCTTCTAGCCCTTGTGATCGCTCTAGCTGCCTCCTTCGAAAACCCTCGAGCTCTAGAGAGTCTTTCGATAGTCTGAAGGCAGTTAGACGAAGCGCGGGGAGACTTTGATGAAATCTTTTTACATGAGGTTGACGCAGGAGATCCATCCGTAACGGTAAACTTCTTGGAATGTCCACCAGCCATAGAAGTACCTCTGTGAACCATTCTCTCGATGGCCAGAGGGGAGCAACCAACGTCAACCTGGTCCCTTCGTGAGAGGCGAACTTCTGAAGAACCTTGTTAGGATCTTGAATGGTGGGAAGGCATAGATGTCTAGGTGAGACCAGTCCAGCAGGAAAGCGTCTATGTGGGCTGCCTCTGGATCTGGAACTGGAGAGCAGTAAGTTGGGAGCCTCTTTGTCAGTGAAGTCGCAAACAGATCTATGGTGGGTTGACCCCATGTCATCCATAGCTTCTCGCACACATTCTTGTGTAACGTCCACTCCGTGGAGATGACTTGTCCTCTAATGCTGAGGCAGTCCGCTAAGACATTAATTTCTCCTTGCACGAACCTCGTCAAAAGAGATGTTTCTTGCCTTTGACCAAATGAGGAGGTCCCTTGCGGTGACGAAAAGGGAGTGAGAGCGAGTCCCTCCTTCTTTTGAGATATACGCTAAGGTCGTATTATTGTCTGCATTCACCTGTACCACCTTGTTCTGAACCAGACTCTCGAAACTCTTTAAAGCTAGATGGACTGCCAGAAGTTCCTTGCAGTTTATATGGAGTTTCTTCTGATCTGTGGACCAAAAACCCGAGCATTCCAGATTGTCCAGGGTCGCTCCCCAACCCAAATCCGATGCGTCTGAATACAACACATGGTTTGGGTTCTTGATCGCAAGAGAAAGAACGTCTCGAAGTCTGATGTTGCTGTCCCACCAAGTCAGACATGTCTTGACTGAGTTGGAGATTGGAATAGAGATCATCTCTAAGGCCTTCTCCTTGTTCCAATGGTGGTTTAGGTGAAACTAGAGAGGGGGAAGGTTGAGTCTCCCCAGAGAGATAAACTGGTCCAGCGATGAAAGAGTTCCCACGAGGCTAATCCAAACTCTTACTGAACAACTGCTTTTCTCTTGCAAGTGACGGACTTTTAGCAGAGCTTGTTCCATTCTTGTGGGAGACGGAAAAGCCCAAAAAACTCTACTCTGTATCTCCATCCCTAAATAAAGAATTGTCTGGGATGGAGTAAGTTGTGACTTTTCTACGTTCACTAGGAGACCTAACTCCTTGGTTAGGTCTAATGTCCATTTGAGGTTCTCCAGACAGCGATTTAATGACGACGCCCTGATTAGCCAATCGTCCAAATAAAGGGAGGCTCTGATCCCTGACAAATGTAGAAAGCTTGCTATATTTTGCATGAGCCTTGTAAAAACAAGAGGAGCAGGGGTGAGGCCGAAGCACAGTGCTCGGAATTGGTACACTACTTTCCCGTACACAAACCTCAGATATAGTTGAAAGTCTGGATGAATCGGGATGTAGAAGTATGCATCCTGAAGGTCGAGAGAGACCATCCAGTCGCCTTCCTTTACTGCTGCCAAAACAGATTTGGTAGTCTCCACCGTGAACTTTGTCTTTACAATGAACACATTAAGTGCACTTACATCTTAAGTACTCCAGCAGTGAACGTGGCTGCCAGTTCATTGGAGCCATCCCTTATGGCCTTGTCCATGCATGACATAATTTGTACAGCAATATCATTGTCCGCTGGAGAGACCTTCTTACTTAAGGCTCCCAGGGACCAATCCAAAAAATTAAATACTTTGAACGCTCAAAAAAACTCCTTTCAGGAGATGGTCTAGCTCTGAAGAAGACCATAAAATCTTGGAGCGTCTCATGGCTAGACGACGAGGAGTGTCTACTAGGCTTGAGAAGTCTCCCTGGGCAGAGGCAGGTACTCCAAAGCCGAGAACTTCTCCTGTGTCATACCAGACGCTCGAGCGAGAAGCTAATTTAGAAGGAGGAAAAGCAAAAGCAGACTTTCCTAAACTTCTCCTGGATTCCAACTAGTCTCCCAGTAAGCGCATGGCTCTCTTGGAGGAACGAGAGAGAACTAACTTCGTATATGAAGGAGTCGAAGAAGTCATGCCAAGAGTAAACTCAGACGGCGGAGAACGTGGCGCAGCCGTTACAAAATGAGTAGGAAAAATTTCCTCAAAGATATTCATAATTTTTTTTTTTTAAATCAAGGGATTGTTGGACAACCCTAGGTTCCTCCTCTTCTGAATGAATCCCCAAAGGTACATTAGGTGAAAGGGGGTCATCAACTTCTTCAGAAGGCACATCATCTGATAAATCTTAAGTCTTGCGGGGAGATTTTTATTCAGAATGACGTGAAGGTAAAGCCTGACAGGCTACATCAACTTGTATATGATCAGAAGTTAAAGTTGGAGGGTCGATGTCACGTTGTGACTGCAGAGAATGTTGTTCTACACATCGTAACTGAAGTGACTGATGTTCAACGTCACGTAGTAACAGCGGTGACTGCTGTTCGATGCCATATCATGACTTCGGAGACTGACGCTCAATGGCACGTCGTGTCTGCGGTGTCTGCAACTCAACGTCACGTTGTGACTGCAGTGGTTGACGTTCAAAGTCTCGGCGGGACTGCAGTGACTGCTGATCAAAGTTACGACTCGACTTAACCGACTGTCGATTAAAGTTACGTCGAGATTTATGCTCTGCATCTCGTTTAACAGCAAAGCTGACACTGGGGGTAACGTCAGCGTGACGTAACAAATCTCGTTTAGAAGGTTGAAGACCTGAATCACGTTTTCCAGAACTGTGACGTACAGCAAGCAAAGGATCCTTTTGCACAGGAACAGGATCGTAAGCTCTCATTCAAGAAGAAAGCTTTAACTGCATATTTTGCAAAACACTTAACTTCGGATCAACCGCACTCGGAATAGATCGTGACATCGGTAACGTCTGTACATGAACGTCATCACTATGAACGGGACTCTCATAATAAACGTCACGTCTGGAACGACCAGAAAGCAAAACGGGATCGTGACTTTCAGAATAGGCCTCTGGGGCCACAAAACTAGACGATAAAAGAGATCGCTTAATAGGAGAGTTATCCTCCGATGAGGGAATACGGTCTGGGCTGTCCCAATGACTACAGCCAGGACGTTGATCTTGTTCTGAAGGAACTAATTTATGTTTCAACGGTCTCGAAACCTTACTCCAAGATTTAAAAAACGAGTCATCGGAAGAAGAGAACTTAGTCTCTCCCGTCTTAAGGTAAGGACGTGCTTGAGGAGCAACGTCTGATACCTTTGAGGGAACGTCTGTTCGTTAATTAAAGCCTCTCGCTCCCTTTGGTCTTGTGACATTCCTTCTCCCAGGGGTTGGGGAGCTTGAAAGAGGTCTCGGACTGGGTAAGTGACAAGCACGAACAGACGAACCCTCCGCAACAGTGAACATGTTTTTCGCACTTTCTTCACTGACACTCGCATTTTTATAATAATTTCACATTAGACATGAATAAAGCTGATTTCTATCTGAAGCAAGCAATTCTCCCTTAAATCAAAAGGTTAGAATTGCGAAATATGTCATATAATGTAAGCTCATTAGTACATAATGTATCACACATGCAAAAATTAATAAACATATACATATATATAATAAAATAGAAATATATAAAGTTAAAAATGATCAGTAACTTGGGAGGAGACTAAAAAACTAGATCGCTAAGGACTACGTTTTCTATCTCTCACTGTACAGTGCCTTGGGATGAGAACAAAAACTAGAACGTGAATGACTACGTTTTATCCTCTCTCTCTCTCTTTCTCTCTGTACAGAGACTTGGAACGAGAGTAAATAACTGAATCGAGAAGAACAACGATACTCACTCCCAAACTCCTTGTATAGAGACTTGGGACGAGAACAAAGATTTGGATCGTTCTCTCGCTCTTCAATGACACACGGTACGTCACGAGAGTATTGGCTAATTTCGCCAATAAAAGGTTATTTGACTAAAGAAAAATACTAAAAGGTCTAAGAAATGCAAAACAACATGTTCCTTTTAAAAAGTATTTAAAAAAAACTTCAGTTTGTAAGAATAAACTAAACGTCAAAATCGATTAACTCTTCTGCAAAGTGACACCGTGATTCTCTTTCTATCGTAACGATAGGAGAGCAAACTGCGTAGCATAAATAAACTTAACGCTAGTTCATCTTTGAAAACAGAACGAAGACTATTCAAAGAATAAATTTTAAAAGACAAAAAATCACTTAAAATATTTTCTAGAAATATTAATCACATCACTCTATAAAAATATAAAATATAAAAGTTGAATGGGCTCAATGTTGCTTAACTTCGTTTTCCAAGTCAGTACCGTCTACAAAGGATAGGCATAGGTTGCTTATAAAAAATATAAAATTACTAAAAACTAAAAGCCTTTAACACACTTCCATACACTGAAGGAAGGGTCGGCCATCTTCTCTCTCTATATGGAAAATCCAGAGAGATTAAAAAAAAGGGGTAAAAATTTTTCTCTCATTTCAAAAAGTTTCTATTGAAGATCTTATTGTTTGAGAATAATCCAACACGGCGAAAGCCATAAAACCATGAGAAAAGTACTTCACCAATTAGTAGAAAACTTTGAGGTTAAGCGCGAGCGGAACCAATGTTGTCATTTCAACCGACAGAGAAGAACTGAATTCCTGGGGAAATACAGTATATACGGTACCTGGCCGACAGTCGGCGCTAGTGGTCACACCCAGCAACCACCACGGCGATCGCTCACGAGTTTTTTTAATCTGTCGACCATCGGAGACGTTAGCTACATATATATCCACCGGCTAAGTTAAATATTTAAAATTACTGTATTTCTATACTCAAATATATACATAAACATAAGAATGTTTACATATATATTAAGTATAAGAAAAGTAAGTAATTAGTAAGACAAAGCATTAATGGCTGCCATGCGAGGACGGGACAGAGACGTCTGTTCATTGTCCGAGCCAAAAGTGAAGTGAAGCAGTTCACCGGTGTGTGAGGCGGGAGGGGTAGCTAGCTACCACTCCCCTACCCCCCTGCTAACTAGCGCGGGGGTAATACACCCTCGTTAAATTCTAATGGCTCGTCCTTTCAGCTACGCCAAAAGTAAACCCTATGTAAATAGCGTGGTTTGTATTTCGGTTACGGAACAAGGAGAAATTGGTTAGCAGATGTGAGTAATAGAGAAAGGGTGGAGTTACATTCCTGTAGCTGAAAATACTATAATAAAAAAAAATAATTCAATTATTTGTTACAGTCATTGAGACATTTACTTGCTTTCTGATTTAATGTTTAGTTGGGAGGGATTCCTGAACTTCAATAAAGAGAAGAGAAATTGCAAGTGAGAGATGAGATAAAAAGATGTTAGGCAGGGTTACTTAGGTTTTAAACAAGTGCTGGAATTACATTATCTGGGGGGATGGTAGCTGCACAGAAAGGCTGAGAATGTATCAACATTGGCAATAACATGTTTTACGATTGCTGTCACAGTTGCTGGAATGATGGAGTTGAAATCCTCTGTCTTTGTAGGCTTGTTTCTGGGCAATTCAATAGGTAGTGTTGCGGTTCGTCATTTAATTGCTGACAGTTGTTGTAGGGTCTTCCCGGTCTCTGTTGTGCTCATGGGTCTTCGTCGTTATCAATGATGATTTGCCAGTTGCACAGATATCCCAGTTGCAGTCTGCAGATAACTGCAACTTGGCGGGGAATTTTTCTTGCAAGCGGATATGGAATTAGGTTTGTTGCTTCGATGTACCATTTGGCTGATCTGGATCCATCAAGGAAGGCTCGCCTTGCTTGGCTAGTCTTTCGCATATTGCAAAAGGCTGTCATTTGATTCTTGATGGTTTTCAGTGAAGGTTGAAGTGTGTCTTAGTAGGCTTGTTTCTGGGCAATTCAATAGGTAATGTTGCAGAGGTTTGTCAGTTAGTTGCTGACAGTTGTAGTAGGGTCTTTCCAGTCTTTGTTGTGCTGATGGGTCTTCATCGTTATCAATGATGATTTGCCAGTTGCACAGATATCCCAGTCGCAGTATGCAGATAACTGCAAATTGGCGGGGAATTTTTAAGTGGATATGGGATTCTGTTTGTTTCTTCGATGTACCATTTGGATGATCGGGATCCATCAAGGAAGGCTTGCCTTGCTTCGCTAGTCTTTCGCATATTGCAAAAGGCTGTCATTTGATTCTTGATGGTTTTCAGTGAAGGTTGAAGTGTGATACTTATTGTCTGGCACATTAGGGCAGATTTGGCTAGGTGATTGGCCTCATCATTGCCAGTGATTCTAGTGTGTCTTTGAATCCAATTCAGGATTATCTGTCTGCTGTTGCTTCAGTGAGCTAAAGCTAGATACTGTATTGCTGTGATTAGGTAGACATTTTCAGTGGGTTCTTTGTTGCCAAGAGCCAGAATGGCTCCTCTTGAATCCGTGTGGATTGTCGTGTTTCCTCCATGTCAACTGGTCGAGTGTTCCAGGGCTTTTGTAATGGAGGCGTGGTTTGAAAGCCTCCATTTTCTCTGTAGCCCGATGGAGAAACGACTGCTACTGCTGCTGCTGCAGGAATATCCCGATCAAGTGATCCATCAGTATAAATGTTGGGGGCTAAGGTGTTACCGATTGCATTTTTGGCTGCTGCTGTGAGTTGTTCTGGTGTGCAGAAAACTTTGCTTACTGCAGGGAGGATGGTGAAGTTGTACTGGGCTGCAGTGATGTAGCCATCGTGCTTTTGTTGCCCCTTTGTCTTGTAGGCTTCATTTTGCATTTGCATTCTTTCTAAGTGTGTCCAACAGTCTCTTTGCATGTGTCTTTGGCGGATCAATCTCCTCCGCCAAAGGGAGGAGTCCTTTGATTGACTTTAATATGATGCTGCAGTTTCTAATGTCGATCCTGGCTGAAAGGGTAATTAGGTTAGGTTAGTTTCGTCTCTCATCTCTTAACAAGCAGAGTCTACTCCATATTGGAGAGCTTCTGACGAGTCTCATGGTATTGTTTTGTAGCACTTCTAAGGAGGCTTTTTGAGTTTCGCTCAGCAAGGCGAGCGTAGGTGCTGCATAGTAAGTGTGATCAAATTGCTTGAATGTAAAACAGTCTTAGGAGGCTGTTCGATACTCCTTGTTTGAGGGAGGTCATTCATTTCAGGGCTGAGAGACTAATTCTCGTTTTCTCTCTGAGGTGGGTTACTTCATTGGCAGGTGATAGAGTTTTGTTGATGGTTACTCCTATATACATGAATTGTTTCACCCATTCTATGGGTTCACCCACGAGAGTGAAATTCTGAGGGTCTTGTGAGTATTTGATGGTCATGGCTTTGGTCTTGATGGTGTTGATTTTTGGGCCAAGGTCTTTGCATTTGGCCTGGATCATGTCCAGTGCTTTTTGGGTGGTTTTGCATGAGTGCTTTCTGTGGGCAGATAATGCATATTTGAAGATTTCCACTCCGTTTGGGAGGTCCAGAGTGGCTAGATTCTCCATAAGTAGGTTGAAAAGGTAAGGGCTTAGTATGCCAACCCGAGCCGTTCTGTTTTCCAGGGGGATGAATTCAGAGGTTTTTCCTTGAAAGGTGACTCTGGCTTCTCGGTTCTGTGTGTAATTCCGAGTCCAGGCCAGTAGGTCTCCTTTCACTTTTTTCCTACAAGTGTGAAGAGGATTGCTGGGGAGCTGGCTAGTTCAAAGGCTTTCTCGAGGTTAAAAAAGATGACAAAGGCTTTTTTTGTCGCTGATTGTTGTGAGAACATCAAGTTATACATTCTTGAGTGCCTATGCCTTGTCTGTAGGCATTAAGGCAAGGATGTAGTGGGTCTATTTTCCATTGGAGTCTGCTGAGTACTATTCATTCAGCGACTTTCTCAGTGCAGCTAATTAAAGCTAAGGGTCGGTAGGTGTCTGGTTCTTTGGGTTTTGGGATGGGTTTCGTGTCTTGTTGATTTCATGTTGTTGGTCGGAGTATTTCAGTGTGTGTTCTGTTGATTAAATGCAGCTATACCAACTTTGCGGGGCTTTCCATGTTCCTTAGCATACTGTAGGTAATTAGGTTGGCCCCAGAGGCAGTGTCTTTAACGCCTTTTGCAAGAACCGTGTTGAGTTCTTCCATGGTGTAGAAGTTGTCGGTGGCTTCAATAATGTTGTTCCTTATTGGGAGCAGTGTTCTCTACCTATTTATGGTTTGCAGAGGAAGATTTGTGCTTTTGGCTTGGTCAGCAAAGTTATTTGCAATTCTATTTGCTTTTGGGTGGGTGACTCTGGGTGTGCTGTTTTTCCCAGAGACCTTGTTGAACCAGCCCCATATCTTTACTAGAGATGTGTTGTTGATTTTGTGGTACCACGAGTACCATTTGTCTATTTAAACTTCCAGTGTTACCTGTAAGGAATGTTTGGTGATTTCAATGAGTAGAGCATGAAGTTCATCAGTTCTGTCTTCTAAAGAGCGTTCTGGTTCAGTTGATTCTTGCATTCACTTCGTTGATGCAGCTGTTGTAGTACCAGGCATCCGCATGCTTTGTTCCCGAATACTTTTTCAGTCATAGATATACTGGCGGCATCTTGTTTTTTAAAATACAGTGATAGGATGGAGATGTCATTGTGAGGGTTCTTTATATATTCATGAGCCCAATCCGTCACTAGATTGCTCGAATTTTGCCCACTTTGCAAAGTCTGGATTCCACCTTCTTGGGGGTGGAGGAGGAGAGGGGTATTTCTCTAATTTGAGGTCAATTTCTATGGCAAAATGATAACTTGTTAGCACAGGATGCAGTCGCAATTTAGCACCCCTTTGGATGGTGCTTGACAGGAAGGTGAGGTCTAACCAACCACCCCTTAGATGGGTTGCTTCTGTCACATTCTTAAGCAATGTTACGTCTGGATATTCTTGCTGGAGAGTGTGCAAGTGTCTGCCTGTCTGGTTTGTTGCCAATATTAAGTTTAGAAATGGGTGGTGGGTATTGAAATCACCTGCAATGATTGTATCATCCTCAGAGGCGGCAGGAAAGAGCCCCTCTGCATTGATGCTTTTGTTTGGAGATTTGTAGACACTTTGGACTGTGAGGGTTGTGGCTAGCAGACACACCTGAACGTTGCGTGTCTCTGCCTCTGTCTCACAGTCAATGCTTTATACTCTTTTTGAGGGGATGCTATTCTTGATTAGAGTAGTTAATCCTCTTGTTGTTGGTGTTAGATACGTGGTATACACTTTGTGTCCTGAGAGAGAAAATGGTGTACTGTATTCTCACTTAACAGGGTTTCCTGCAGCATATAAATGTCTGGATTTTGCACAGAGGTTTAGGATTGTAGGAAGGCGAACTTGTTTCCGAGTCAGCAGGCGTTCCATTGGAGCACTTTCACTCTGGTGTTGTGTCGAGTTTCTTCGTTGTTGAGTGCGTTTGTGTCAGGTTTGTTCACAAACACACAAAAACGAAGAAACTCTTGTTTTCCAATATTATATCTATACCTTAACATCCATACCATGGTACTGTACTAAAAAATTTCCCAAATAAACTGCATCTTTCCAAGTTCATTGATTTATTCAAGTTTTCTTCGACCACAAAAACATTATCATCAATAATGCACATCACATTAGTTCCTACCTGATTAGAGTCTTCTAACTCTGCCTTCATAGGCCAAGACTTTCTATCCTTCAACCATAGACCCTCTCACCAAAGGTATGAGTTTTTCAATAGACTGGCCGACAAATCTCGTAACACCAAGATTTTCCTTAGTATTAACTCAAGTAAATATTGTATTTGGCAACAAGGAGTGTATTTCATCAACTTTATTCCATACATACTGTATAACTGTAGTGGTTTATTGGAAATTACCCAACTAATAGTTACTTAACTATCAATCCAAACAATAGTTTAGAATTTTTTAGTTGTATAAGTTTTCAAAATGAATTTTGCCAATCAGCTGATAAAGCTACAGTTAATTTTAGTTTGGGTGTAGATAGATTTTTCAAAGCAGCACCCCTCGCTTTGTCAGTTGTGAAATTAGAAACGCCTTCTGAAACTGCATATGCTACAAAACCATATGCTTTGTTACTGGCATTGCTAAATATAGTCAAGCTTAAAATGTTGGAATTAAATAGTAATTGTCTTAGGATAAGAATGACAAAACATTTTAGATTTTTATATAGTTTCCCACAAATTCATGGATTTTACCAACCTTTATTCTCCAAATTTCTTGTAGGAATATTCTTGATAATTGTTAATGGTCGCATAGGACCTAATGGATCAAATATCTTTGATATACATCTTTGAATTTCTAGTTTTGTAATCAATTTCGGAGACGATAAAGACCCAATTAATCTCAAGCTATCATTATTAATTTTCCAACCCAAGCCTAGTACTTTCATTTATTTCTTTAATTTCACCTTCCATCCATAGCGAGATACTAAAGTTTGCAATTTTGTACTATTAGATATCTACTTAATACAAAGATATGACTTACTGAACATCTTTCAAGAATTGTGGAAGAACTGAACAAGAGTTTCCTTATTTTGATGTGAGTACAACAAATTATCTACACAGACACATTCTTTCAAATTACACTCATCATTGTTCCGCAAAGATAAGGTTATCCTAATGGTAGCATTAAGAATAAAAGGAGAACTTCTGTCTCCAAACTAAACTACTTTAACCTATGACAATTAAATTTCTTTCTGGATTTTCTTTCAGCCCATAAAAATATTGTGAAGTTTCTAAGGAAAGACTTTTCAATATTACTAGTACTAGCAAATTTATTTAATCTAAATGTCAATAATATTTGTAACACATTAGAAGTTAAAAGTCTAACCTGCCCAAAGACAGTTGCTCAAACTGGGGGACAAAATCCTCTTTTGCTGAACATTCTATTACAATTCTTACTTGGATTGTTCTATCTCGTTTAACCCCATGTGAATCATTGCATTATTTATCAGATACTCTTTCAACAAATCCAAGAGGGCCTTGCTTGTTAAGAATAGTAGCATAATAATTCTTGATATATTAATTCATTTAAATGTGTTTTTTACACAATGATTTCAGTCTCTTTAAAACTAATCCAAAATTAGATGGTAATGGCGGACGATTGCTTTAAATGGAAGCAATACAACATACTGATTTTCTTCAGGATATGTTACCATATTCTCAAAGTTCTTAAAAAAAATTCTTTGATCCTGGTTACTTCTGTACTATAAAATCCAATATAATCTATAGACCACAATGATTTCATCTTACTCGAGCTAGCTTTCGCATCTTCACTTGTACTGGGATGTTTGAAATATTCTTCCATTGGGGTAGTGGCTAATTTAAGAATGGAAACAACATTAACTTCTTTTACTAACGTTTTATCACTATACTGTAACCACTAATCAAAACACAGCTAAATAAATATAGATGGTAATATAAACCCGGATATAAAATCATTATCCAATTTTTACACACCTATTAATAAACTTACAGGAGATTGTTCTTCCACCGAAAGATTAAAGTCTTTGTCAGCAATTCACTCGAGTTATGACAGTGAGCTTCTACCACAGAGTTCCTTGTTACATTGAGGCAATTTATCTACCACAATAGATTCTAAACCAATCAAATTTTCCTGAAATGGTATAAACAATGTTACCTCATCATAGGTTATTTTTGGGTAGCCTACTGATGAGCAATATCCATGTAATCTGAGCTTAACTAAACCTTTCAGTTTATACTTCAAGCTGTTTAACAAGGATCTACAACAAATGTCCTTTCAGAGCACGGGTCTAGCAACCCTCTTGCTTTTAAAGTGTGTTTCCCTTTAGGTATCCTTTAATGTCATTTTAGTAGTTATCAGCACTAATATGCAAAAATGTTCACTTGTGGTTACTAGAACTCACCAAGTGGTTACTTGAACCTTTCCATCTTTATCTCCCCGATCTAAACTCCCTAAAGAATTATAAAATATTTTGACTTATTGTTTCCCTTAGCTTTGCTGTCTCCCCTTTGTCTTTGGGTATAAACATATGTGATGATTAAATGTGCAAGCATTACCATTTTAGTACTTGAAAGTCCATTTTGTGTGCAGACAACAAACCTAATTCCTTCAATTTGGAAATCTTGGCATGTTTTGGTCACCTTGCCCAAAAATGAGATGCCTTGCAAAAAGGACATGTTTGTTCTTATTTTTTACTACTAATGTAGTTACTGGAGTAACAGACTACAGGGTGCTACTATAGCATGATATCTACCAGCTATTTTCTACTATAGAGCGATATCTACCGATCTGTTTCTGCCCATATGATGCAGTTTAATATTGCACTTAGTAACAAAAATTTTTAAAAAATAAGGAACAAAAAAAACAAGTTTATTAAAAAGAATTCCATGATCTCATACTTTTTCACAATGGTTTATCAAAAAATATCCTACACAATTGAAAGTAAAAAAAAAATTCTAGTCTATTTACTGTTTATAAACTTCCTATATGTTTTAATAAATTAATTACGACATCATTCTTTCTGAGAATTTTCCAGCAATATAGATCTAAATGAGACTGAAAATGTTGAATTGGTACTCCTCTTTTTTTTCTTAGGAATGACAATTTATGCATCAAACTACGAACGCTCAATGCATTGTGTGTGCGCTCCTGAAGTTGGGTTTACTGTACATATTTGTGTTGATGGTTGACAATTTTGTGCTGATAGCCATAATACTTAAGGATAAGTAGCTTGGCCACTCATCCGAATAAATCGCAGACCCAAGCTTACATTCACGCTCTATTGTAGGAATCAGCGTCTCCCTATCTCTCCGTTGTACATGAAAGTACCGACAATCAAGCCCGTTTTTCAGACCAAACACCCATGGCCCATCGATACGTCCTCCATGATTCTTTTTATTTATATCCTCGGCATCAGAATCTTCTGAGCTCGGGGGATAATCGTCAGTCAACATCAGTCCTCTATTATATTTACGACCCTTGAAAATCTAGACTTGTTATAATCTGTATGGGATTTTCATGTGTTAAACATTTGACCCCTCGTTTGGTGTGATATTATCTCACTACAAAATTCACGGTACATACTGAACCAGTTGGGACAGTATTGGGCGACTTTCCAGTGAAGGTTATTGGGATTTCATAAAAAAAGTAATAAGCCAATTCTAAAATATCACACATACCTAAGTTGGTATGGATTTTCCACTCAAATAGGTATACTGTAATGAAAAAAAAAAATTATTTCCATCACATACCGATCGATATGCTTGACAACCTTTTTTGGGACATCTCAATATTGGCTGGAATTCTCCCTTTATGTTCTGCTTTCTTTTTTCTTGCATAATTATTCCACATTTCCCGCACGGGGGTATACTTTCAACTTTATCAAGCGGATCATGTTGTCTTAAAAAAGAAAGGGCTTAGTCTTCACTAGATATCTTGTAAAAATCTTTGGCCATGCTGGGCTATGATTCGTCTAATGTTTTCTGTATATTTTGTTTACTTAAAAAAATGTTATTTTGATTATAAAATAAATTTTTGAATATACTTACCCGGTGATTATATAGCTGCAACTCTGTTGCTCGACAGACAACTCTACGGAAAAACTCGCCAGCGATCGCTACACAGGTTGCGGGTGTGCCCAACAGCGCCATCTGTCGACCAGATACCCTGCTCTCAATGTAAACAAAGACTCAATTTTCTCCTCGTCCCACTGCGTCTCTATTGGGGAGGAAGGGAGGGTCCTTTAATTTATAATCACCGGGTAAGTATATTCAAAAATTTATTTTATAATCAAAATAACATTTTTCAATATTTAACTTAGCCGGTGATTATATAGCTGATTCACACCCAGGATGGTGGGTAGAGACCAGTAATATATTTTTACACTTTTATGAGCTAAGAGTTTTTTATTTCATTTTAGAAGTTATCAAAATAACAAAAACAAAATAAATAGGTACCTGGTAAGGAAGTCGACTTGAACAATTACTCTGCCTTTTAAGTACGTCTTCCTTACGGAGCCTCGCGATCCTCTTAGGATGCTGATCGACCCCTAGGATCTGAAGTATCAAGGGCTGCAACCCATACAACAGGACCTCATCAAACCCCTAATCTAGGCGCTCTCAAGAAATGACTTTGACCACCCGCCAAATCAACCAGGATGCGAAAGGCTTCTTAGCCTTCCGGACAACCCATAAAAAAACAACATTTCAAGAGACAGATTAAAAGGATAAGGAATTAGGGAATTGTAGTGGTTGAGCCCTCACCCACTACTGCACTCGCTGCTACGAATGGTCCCAGTGTGTAGCAGTTCTTGTAAAGAGACTGGACATCTTTCAAGTAAAATGACGCGAACACTGACTTGCTTCTCCAATAGGTTGCGTCCATTATACTTTGCAGAGATATATTTTGCTTAAAGGCCACGGAAGTTGTTACAGCTCTAACTTCGTGTGTCTTCACCTTAAGCAAAGTTCGGTCTTCCTCACTCAGATGTGAATGAGCTTCTCGTATTAACAATCTGATAAAGTCTGACCAAGCATTCTTTGACATAGGCAAGGATGGTTTCTTAACTGAACACCATAAAGCTTCAGATTGGCCTTGTAAAGGTTTAGTACGCTTTAAATAAAACTTAAGAGCTCTAACAGGGCATAAGACTCTTTCTAGTTCATTGCCTACGATCTCCGATAAGCTGGGGATATCGAAAGATTTAGGCCAAGGCCGAGAAGGCAGCTCCTTTTTGGCTAGAAAACCAAGTTGTAGCGAACAAGTGGCTTTTTCTGACGAAAATCCGATGTTCTTGCTGAAGGCATGAATCTCACTGACTCTTTTAGCCGAGGCTAAGCATACCAGGAAAAGAGTCTTAAGAGTGAGATCTTTCAGGGAGGCTGATTGTAACGGCTCCAACCTGTCTGACATGAAGAATCTTAGTACCAAGTCTAAATTCCATCCAGGGGTAGCCAAACGACGCTCCTTGGTGGTCTCAAAAGACTTAAGGAGGTCTTGCAGATCTTTATGTTTGGAAAGATCTAAGCCTCTATGCCGGAAGACCGATGCCAACATGCTTCTGTAGCCCTTGATAGTGGGAGCTGAAAGGGATCGTCCTTTTCTCAGGTATAAGAGAAAAACAGCTATTTGAGCTACAGAGGTACTGGTCGAGGATACAGAAACTGACTTGCACCAGTCTCGGAAGACTTCCCACTTCGATTGGTAGACTCTAATGGAAGACACTCTCCTTGCTCTAGCAATCGCACTGGCTGCTTCCTTCGAAAAGCCTCTAGCTCTCGAGTCTTTCGATAGTCTGAAGGCAGTCAGACGAAGAGCGTGGAGGCTTTGGAGTACCTTCTTTACGTGTGGCTGACGTAGAAGGTCTACCCTTAGAGGAAGACTACTGGGAACGTCTACTAACCATCGAAGTATCTCGGTGAACCATTCTCTCGCGGGCCAGAGGGAAGCAACTAACGTCAACCTTGTCCCTTCGTGAGAGGCGAACTTCTGCAGTACCTTGTTGACAATCTTGAACGGTGGGAATGCGTAGAGATCCAGATGTGACCAATCTAGGAGGAAAGCATCTATATGTATTGCTGCTGGGTCCGGGACTGGAGAGCAATAGATTGGAAGCCTCTTGGTCAGCGAGGTTGCAAAGAGATCTATGGTTGGTTTACCCCAAGTGGCCCAAAGTCTCTTGCACACATCCTTGTGGAGGGTCCATTCGGTTGGAATTACTTGCCCTTTCCGACTGAGACAATCTGCTATGACGTTCAAGTCGCCTTGGATGAACCTCGTTACTAGGGAGATGTCTTGACCTTTTGACCAGATGAGCAGGTCCCTTGCGATCTCGTACAACGTCAGTGAGTGGGTACCTCCTTGTTTGGAGATGTACGCCAAGGCCGTGGTGATGTCCGAGTTAACTTCCACCACTTTGCCTCGAAGGAGAGACTTGAAGCTTTTCAAGGCCAGATGTACTGCCAACAGCTCCTTGCAGTTGATATGCATGCTCCTCTGACTCGAGTTCCACAGTCCTGAGCATTCCCGACAGTCTAGTGTCGCGCCCCAGCCCACGTCCGATGCGTCCGAGAAGGGTGGTTGGAAGTCTGAACAGCCAGGGGAAGACCCTCTCTTAGGTTGATATTGTCCTTCCACCAAGTCAGACAAGACTTTATCTTTTCGGAAACCGGGATCGAGACCGCTTCTAGCGTCTTGTCCTTTTTCCAGTGAAAAGCTAGATGGTATTGAAGAGGACGGAGGTGTAGTCTTCCTAGTGACACAAATTGTTCCACGGATGACAGCGTCCCTACCAGACTCATCCACAGCCTGACTGAGCAGCGTTCCTTCTTCAGCATCTTCTGGATGGATAGCAGGGCTTGATCTATTTTGGGGGCTGATCGTCTTGTTGTTCAGCAACCTCCTCATCAGAGGGTTCCTCATCCGAAAACTGATGAGGAAACGGCAACGGAGTGGGCAACGTCTGGCTCGCTGAGTCCGGTCGCACTGGTGCATGCGTGACGGAGCCGGACGCAACATCATGGAACTGCTGCACAGTCTGTGAACTGTCAACAACCATGGGTGCGCGAGGAAGCACAGCGTCAACCCGAGACTGTCTAGACCGTCTGGGTTGTGCAGTCAACACCCTACCGGGTTGCTGAGGTTGACGCACTGCGTCAAAACAAGTCACCTCTGCTGGTTGTTGAACGTCCTGAACGTCAACAACCACCTCCGAGCGTCGCTTAACGTCAACGTGCGGCTGGCAACCCACACTGGGTCGCATCGGTGGAGGAACCACCTCAACTGGCAGACGCGAGTAGGTTACCTCAGCGTCAACAGGGCGCACAACCGACCGGTTGGAAGGTTGTTGGCCAGAAGGTTCAGTAGCAACCTTCTCCGCATTAAAGTCCTCTATCAAGGACGCAAGCTTGGACTGCATGTCTTGCAGCAAAGCCCATTTAGGGTCTACGGGAGCAGGTGCAGCAACAGACGGGGTTAGCGACTGAGGCGGTACCGCTTACCATCCCTGAAAGCCTTGTTATGCATGACATAATTGTACAGCAAAACTTCAAAGGCTCGAAAACAGCTGTGAAGTTGACCTGTAAAAAACTTGGAGCGTCTCCTGGCCAGGCGCCAGGGAGAGTCTACGAGAATTGAGAAGTCTATCTGGGCAGAGGCATGAACTCCCAAGCCGAGAACTTCTCTCGTGTCATATCAGACTCTCGCTCTATAAACCAGTTTAAAAGAAGGGAAAGCAAAGGCTGTATCCCCCAAACTCCTCCTGGTGAAAAACCAGTCGCCTAGCCAACGTAAAGCTCTCTAGGAGAGCGAGAGAGCACTAGCTTAAAAACAACGGCTTCGAAGTAGCTAGGCCTAGTGTAAGCTCTGACGTTTAGGCGAACGAGGAGCAGCAGTTACAAAAAGATCCGGACAAAGATCCTTAAAAAAAATCATCATGATTTAATTAAAGTCCATAGGGGCTAAGCAGCTTTAGGCTCCTCTCCATCTGACAGAGTCCTCAAGGGAATATCAGTAGGAGGGGGAACAGCAACTTCCTCATCTACAGGAACCTTGTCCGATAAAAGCTGAGTCTCAAGCAAGGGAGAGACCTACCGTGGTGGCAATGCTTTACAAGCAGAGTCCACACTCACTGGTGCATTAGTAGCGGACCAGAACGCAACGTCATGTAACTGCTTGACAGTCTGTGAACTGTCAACAACTGAACTGTCAACCACAACAGGTGCGTGAGGACGCACAGCGTCCACTCGAGACTGCTTTGACTGCCTAGACTGAGCAGTCAAAACAACTCTAGAATGCGGAGGTTGACGCACAGCGTCAAAACAAGTCAACTCCGATTGTTAGTGAACGTCTTGAACGTCAACAGGAGCATCAGCAAGTGGCCTAACGTCCAAATGCGGCTGAAAAACCACACGAGACCGCATCGAGTGTGGTTCTAAACAACCTGACTGACGTGACTAAGCTACGCCAACGTCAACAGTAAGCACAAAGGAACGTTAGGTTGGCTGAAAGCCAGGATATCGATGAGATAAACGGCTAGACTCAACGGACTAATCGGCAGAATAGTCTTCCATAAGGGAGGCAAGCATATACTGCATGTCTTGCCATACAACCCATTAAGGATCAACGGAAATGGTTGTGGTAAGAGACGAGGGTAACGTCTGTGACCGCAACACTTTGCCAACAAAAAAAGACTCTCGGAGTCTGTGTTACGCTTTTGTTAGGCGGCGAGCAGTTATCCGATGACTGCATAGGGTCAGAGCTGTCCTAATGGTTGTAACCAGGACGCTGGACCTGTCCTGAAAGGACTGACTTTCGCTTAAGGGCTTCGAAACCTTGTGACAGGTTTCTTATGCGAAAAGCCTTCGGATGACGAGGAGAAACAACGTCTCTCTCGTCTTATGGTAGGGGAGATCTTGGTAAGATACACCCGATACCATAGAGGGAAAACGTCTGTTCGTTGATCAAGGCCTCTCGAACCCATAAGTCGTTTGACATTACTTCTCCCCTGGGCTTGGGAGCATGCAAGAAGTCCCGGACTAGGTGAACGACAGGCACGAACAGACGAACCCTCGGACGCAACACTGTAACACTTTGCGCATATCACTTTATCACTTCGATTTTCTGTTTTGCACTTATTTCACTGAAATCGAAACTTTTACTGATTTCTACCTGAAACACGCAATTCTACCCTTCATTAAAAGGTAGTAATTGCGAAATCAGTCGTATAATGCAAGCTCATTAATACCAGCAAAAAACAGAAAACATATTTTAAGATAAAAAAATCAGTGGCTGGGAAAGAGACTAAACACTAGTTCATATAAACTACGTTTTCAATCTCTCACCGCACATAGCCTGGGGACGAGAATAAAAAACTAAAAACGTTTTATCCTTCCTCCCCGTACAGCGACTAGGGACGAGAGTAACTCGAGAACAACGTTACCCGCTTGAACGGAACGTTTTCTCTCCTCTCTCTCCCTCCGTCTCTATCTCTCTCTCTCTCTTGATTTCGCACCTAAGAGAAGAGCCCAATTATATTTCGTCAAAAAAACATGTTATTTGACTAAAGGAAAAAACTGAAAGGTTTTTCAAATAAAAAGTTCCTTTAAAATAGAATTTAAAACATTTAAGCTAAGAAAGAATGAACAAAACGTCAGAATCGATTTACTCTTACTGCAAAGTGAAACCGTGATACACTCTCTCTCTATCGTAACGATAGAGCGCATGTTGAACGTCCTGAACGTCAACAACTGCGTAGCATAAATAAACTAAACGTTAGTTCATCTTTGAAAACAGTACGAAGACTATCAAAGAAATTCTTTCATAAAATATTACATTTAAAAAGTTTTAAATCCTTAGCTCTTTAAAAGCTAATTACGATATAAAGGGCTCAACGTTGATTAACTTCGGTTTCCAAGTTAGGACCGCCTACTCTCAGGAAAGGTCGCATATAAACAAAACATTAAAATTTATTTTTATATGTTTATAATAAATGGAAAGTTAATCGAAGAGGCCTAATAAAGGCGGAGAGATATAAAATATATAGAGGAAAATCTATAACGTGATAAGGTAATTACTAAAAGCCTAAACACACTTCCGTCTAAGGGAAGGGTCGGCCATTTAAAAGTGAAAGAAAGTCCATACTCTCTTTGTCACCATAATTAAATCTATCCAAAACGAGTTCAAGATTTAAGATGAAGATAAAACACCTGCATAGCGAAAGCTCAAAACTAGAATATAGTACTTCACCAAATAGATGTGAAAAACTCCAGTTTAGCAACAGCGAGTAAAGTACGTCTTGTCGACACCTCAACAGAGAGAAAATTGAGTCTTTGTTTACATTGAGAGCTGGGTATCTGGTCGACAGATGGCGCTGTTGGGCACACCCGCAACCTGTGTAGCGATCGCTGGCGAGTTTTTCCGTAGAGTTGTCTGTCGAGCAACAGAGTTGCAGCTATATAATCACCGGCTAAGTTAAATATTGAAAAATGGACCTTCCTAGAGTACAGTCTATAGTTTGAGGACTTACACAGGTTGCTTTGGATCAGCATCATCGAGCTGTTAAGTAGTGTACAGCTTAATTAGGGTAGGTTGCGAGTATTGCGGTATATATCACGCTATAGTAGCACCGATTATAGTTTTAGTATGAAGATAAAAACTAGAAAAATCCCTTTTAAAAGTTCTTAAGTTGTTTATTTCCACTTCCAATTGCTTATTAAAGGTATCAAAATTCAACCAGTTTTGTTTTGCTTTCTTTGTAATGGTTTCACTAACACTGGATGGATATTTACAATAAAAGTAATATGGTGTACAATTCATCTTAAGTTGAATTCAATCACACTTGAGATCTAATCTGACATTCAAAATTGGATCAGAATGCTTGTAATGCTTCTGGACAAGCATCCGGACTTAAAAGTTTTCATAACTTCCTTACAAAAAAGGGTACCGGTTTAGTATGTGGATCAGGATGCCTGAAAACTTTAAATCATTCATTCATTAGTATGTGGACTACCTTTTTTATTCTGGTTTAGTATGTGGCCTATCTGGCTTGTTAGGTTAAGGTAAGGTAAGGTAAGGTTACGCCAGATACTAAAACAGACAGAATTTCGTAGGCCATACTCGAAAGGTAGGCCACATACTAAACCGGCACCCAAAAAAGATATTAATTTCTGTCTGTTGGCAAAAAGGAGCCGTATGGCTTCGACATAATAATGAGCTAATAAATTAAATAAAAAAATTTTAATGCACCTCCCTCTAGCAATCCTTTCAAATATGTGAACTTCTCTACCCCTCTATACCTGGCCGTTTATGTACAGAGGCTTCATATTTGTCCCTACGTAAATTCCATTGTGTCAAATCACCATCAAATTTGTTAATGTTCAATTTAGGTAATGTGTAACCTGCTGATATGTGTTACATATGAAGCTGTTGGTAATGCTGTAATTATCACTTCAATTAGCTTGTGAATATCAGCTCTAACTGAAAACTGTATTCTGCCAATCATCTATTCTGGTAGAGCTTTAACATCAGTTAACATGAATGCTATTTGCCCGTCCAAGTTCTAGACCCTTTCCATCACTTTAAACTAAGATTTACGCAAATTTTTCAATTCTGAAACTTCGTTTTTTACAAGTAGCCTACATCATTATTTCTTTACACAATCACATGGGCCTTAAAACACCTACTTCGTTTAAGAGATTCCATTCTATAATATATGGCTTACACTATGATAAATAAACAATGTAAAACTTTTTCAAATACTCATAAATTTAAGCTAATTTTTTTCCTACATATGCTAGGCTAAGTGACCAGCCTCAGCATTAGACTCTGTTCATTCTGGAACAGGTTACCAAATAAAATGACAAAATTTACGGGACTACCCTTAAAGTAGTCTAGCATCTATTTACACGCAAGGAAAACAAACAAATGGGGAAACAATTGGGTTTCATTGTAGTGTATTACAGGGCGATGTAACCTAGAAAAATTACTTTTTCTTATAGAAAAAATTACGCTCTCTTCGAAAATGACACTCGTTCCAGTCGCAAATGAATAGTTTCAGAAATATATATACATCTATATCCTCCGATAATGGGGGACCCCCAGTGGGAAATTACCGTGTAGCCTTGATATATATGGAGGTGCCATTATCATTAACCTAGGTTAATGTTTACCGGTAATTAAGATTAATTGAACCAAACTAATTAGACTAGACCTAACCTAGCATCCAAATCAGGACACCATATGTTCAAATTAGGAAAGAGGGTAAAAATCGGGTCTCATCTTTTGTAATCAAACCTAATCTTTACTTACCAGCAGAAAATTGTGTTGCGTTTTGACTTTGGTAACCCGTAACTCGGCAAAGACGTTTAAATGTCTTCTTATACTCGCCTTTGTGGGGAATAAATCGGCCTAATACTTGCAACATAATATGGAGCTCCTATTAAACCACAAATACTGTACACTTATAAACAACTTACACATGAGTACTTAGCTGGTTTTCGGCTTCGTTCTACGATGCGATCATGCGGCAAGGTCTTTCGTCAGGAAGTGTCTACCGTCAAACAATAACGGTTACAGATATACCAACTTACTAACTTTTTTTTTCCAACGAAAGTTACGAAACTGAACAGGCATTAGCTAACAAAACATACAGCAAATAAACACCACCCATTCGATTTTCAAACTATTGTAACAAGTTGCTACAGCAGCAATTAGAACTAATGTATTTACACAATTATCTCAACCTTACATAATCATAATGGGTTGTTGGGGTATTAAAGCCAACACTTGTTGTTGGCACGGGCCTTTCCCTTGGTTGGCCCGTAGTACAGCATAATGGGAATGCATTAGATATACTCTTGGCGCGAACTGAACAATAACTTTTTTTTTTTTTAATTTAAAACCAGAAGGGAGTAAGGGTGGAGAGTAAACTTTCCTTTAGCTCTAGGAGAATGAATTGTAATCCCAATATTTAGTTGTCTTTCTTTTATTTTCTACTTACTTTTTAATTTTTATGCTATTTTGGGGGGAATTTTTGTGTATAGTTTTCATAATTAGTAACAATGTGTCAACCTGTATAAGTGAATCCGTGGTTGGTGAATTCGTGTACCAGAAGTCAGACCGCTCCTTATCTAAAGATTAAACCAAATGAAGTTGTGTAGAAGAAATTATTACATCGTGTGCCCTCACTTCCAACAGAGAGAATCAATAGTGATGCATTTTAACATGAGTAATAAATGATAAGATTCCCGAGGAAAAGGGAATGGCATTCTTGGACGAAGGTCGAATATGACCTCCATCATTACAAAATAAATTTTTTTTGACATTTCCCTCAGATGGAGCAACTCCTGAAATAATTCAAGACTACCCATTAGGCCTATGGTATTTTATTGCATACCAAATTTTGTAATGAGGGGATAACAAAATAACGTGAAAGTCTTTTAACATTAAACTAATTAACTCCAAACTCTGGTAAAAAATAAAAAAATAAATGCATAGCTTGATGAGGACCCTCTAAACACAAATGTTTAATTACTACTTATATTAAAAAAAGGGAGACACAAACTGAAATGCACGAGAACTAAAAGAAGTAGGGCCTATATTATTATCAATAGTATTATTATTATTATTATTATTATTATTATTTGCTAAGCCACAACCCTAGTTGGAAAAGCAGGTTGCTATAAGCCCAGGGGCTTCAACAGGGAAAATAGCTCAGTGAGGAAAGGAAAATAAAATATTTCAAGAAGAGTAACAATGCCACCAACTGAAATATTCTTATCGTGCCCCAAGAGCTGTAGAAATCTTTTTGTCCGGAGATATACTATCAGCTGATTTTTTTTGTCTTTCAATAATTAAAATAAGCATACCACCGTATTGTTACCAAATACTGGCAATTTACCTTCTCTACGCTATGATGTATAACCTAGAGACTCTGAAGCACTTCTGTACCAAAGGACGACCAAAACTCTGGATCAGATTTGCCTAAGTTCAGAGACAGTATGAATATATGCACATTCTGCTTTATCAACACATTTCACAGATTTCAGCACATTATAAACAGGTAAACCACTCCTCTGACAGAAAATTAAACATGTGAGCCAACTTATCTGCCTAAATCTATGGAAAAAGCAAACCAGTCCATGAAGCAGAACCCTATTTGAACTAAATCCTGCATTGAAAAGGTAATGTCATCCAACGCCTATTGACGCAAAGGGCCTTGATTAAATTTCGCCAGTCGTCTCTATCTTGAGCTTTTAATTCAATACTTCTCCATTCAAAATCTCCGACTTCACGCATCATAGTCCTCAGCCATGTAGATCTGGCCTTCCATCTCTTCTGGTACCTTGTGGAGTCCAGTTGAAAGTTTGGTGACCTACTCTCTTTTAGGGAGTGCAAAGAGCATGCCCAAACCATCTCCATCTACCCCTCACCATAATCTCTTAAACATAAGGCATGTGAAGAATTTTCTTCACTACTCTTCTTCTTCACAGTTTATACGTAGACATCGTTATTGTTCGTGACGTCACGGCAGGGTAAAATGTGAGTGATGGTTCTTCCATAAGCGAGTGTCTCAAGATAAATACTTTTGTGTTCATTTTGTATTCATTATTTTACCTTGGGTATTTAGGTACTTTAAATCTCTTAAATACAACTCAAGTCTGCTAGTCTTGGAGGTATGGTTGTCCACACACGAATGCCCGACTTGCTAAATTACATTTTAGTTTCATTTTTTGTTTTGTATGCCAGATGTTTAGAGTTAGGATTATCTTAGTCCCCTGGAGTTGCAAGATTTCTCCTTGTATTCTAAATAAGTGTATTGCTTAAAACTCACAAGTCACAACTGTTTCAAGCCTGTCCTAAATGAGAGTTGGCACCTCAAGACTACTGGCCTACGCATTGAGATGCTTTTTTGGGGGAGAAGGAAGGTGGGCGCGGCTGATATGAACTCAGCCTCACAAAGTTACAGGCCACAGTACTAAGCGGAACTGCCAAGCCAGGGTCAATAGGGCCCCGACCTCGTGCTCCCACTCTCCCCCACTAGCCTGTCCCCTTGCACAATAACGGATTCAGATTCCACAAAGGATGAGGACAAGCAGATACCTTGAGTGTTAGTGAGAAAGCAGCTAGTTCCACAGAAATCTCTGTTCCAGTCTGGGGGTGTGTTGGTCACAAGTGCTGTAGGCCTAGAGAAGCAAAACTGAAGACCACCACTCTCAGGACATGGGCGCCCACGTTAGACAAAATCTTGTGAGTTTAATTAATGGCCATTCCCCCTTTAGATAAGCTTATATTTGTCTCATAAGTTAAATAAGTATATAACTGGCATTACATCCTTTGGGCTGCGTGCATGGAAATAAATGTTTTTAATTTTTGGTCTTGGTAAATGCTTGAAGTCACTGACCACATGTTGGGACCTCACAGCAGCCTACCGCACAAGTTGTTTATCAGAGGATTTTGATTTTATTTATTCCGATTGAGGGTTAATCCCATGAGTTAATACCGTTTAATGATTTCAATATTTTGTGTTGTAAACTCTGATTCTCTTTTCACTTATTCATTTGGCCGTGTGAATAAATAATAATTGAGTTATTGATGCACTTTTCATTTATTAATTTTGCTATGTGAATAAATCATTAATGAGTTACTCCAATTCTTTTTTTTTGCTGTAATAAATTATTTGGAATACTGTAGATTACAAACTTTGCTATCTTTAATCCCATTAAATGAATTTTACCAATTTATATTATAGGACGGGTCAGAAGCACCCGAGATGTTGAGAGTAACCCACTGTAGATTTAGGTAAGTTGGTATCAGTGAGTGTATGCTCTTTAATTTAGTGCTTTGAAGGTGAAGATCCCCATTTAACTTTACTTTATACTTTTATACTCCACTGCTCCCATTTTTGTTATTGACGCTAATTACATTAACGTAAGACACCTGTCCAGCATCTCACTGGGGTCACTGGGACGGAGCTGAAACAGAGCCTAAGAGTGATGATGACTTTAGACCTGACAAAGCTAGAGTAGGCCATTAAATTACTTTTATTTTCACGTGTGGAGTTCTCCGGCCTCTGGACAGAGTAAAATTTCCCCCTTTAGTATTTAAGAGTGATGGTTAGCGAACTGTGTCAGTAAAGTTATTAGCAGGGTGTTTGTGCCCCGAGTGTAAGTGCTCTTTATCCTCCCGTTGATCTTTGAGTAACTGACGTAGGGAGACTTTCCTGGACTAACTAAGTCCCACTCAAACATTTAATAAAAATAATTCTCCACAAGGTACTCGGGTAATCTCTCTTATAATTTCATTTCCAATTGTGTCCTGCCATTTAACTCCCAATATTCTTCTGGGGGCTTTTCCTTTTCTCAAATCTACAAAATCTATTAGATATTGCTTCATTGTCATACCACAACTCATGTCCATACAGTAACACCAATCTCACTCAATTGATATATAGCCTGATTTTTATATGTAATTTCAGGCAATTTGATGTCACATTTTACAATAAATAGCCATTGTCTGGTTTGCTTTTTTCAATCTTTCATTAAATTTCAGTTTTAAAAACTCTGTATTACAGATCATAGTTCCTAAATATTTAAATGATTCAACCTCACTAATCCTTTTCTCTTTCCAGTTATATTTCATCTTCTATTGCATAGTCCATTCTCATCATCTCTGTCTTTCTTCTATTTATCTTGAGCCCAACCTCCTGTGATATTTCAAGCATTCTGGCAAGCAAGCATTTCAAATCCTGTGGTGTTCTGCTGGGCCAGCTAATTTCCTATTACCAATCCAGTCCCAACCTTCTCTACCATCTCCAACTGTTCTACACATTACAAAATCCATGAGGAGGATAATCAACATAGGTGACAACACATTCCCTTGGAGTACTCCGCTGTTCACCGCAAATTTATTTGATAGGACTCTACTAACATAACTTTGCACTTGCTCTGTTCATGAACAGACTTAATCAAATTAGCATATTTAAGTGGAATTCCATAATAACGCAGCACTCTCCACAAAACTGACTGGTGCACACTATCAAAGGCTTTTTCATAGTCCACAAATGTTATCAAAAGTGAATTTCTATATTCTATGGATTGCTGTACATGTCTCAAAATGAAAATTTGGTCACTACAACTTCTACCTTTTCTAAATCCTGCTTGTTCATCAATCAGCTTTACATCAATCTTTCTTTCTAGTTTCTTTAGAATTAGCATACTCTATATTTTCATGTCAACTGACGTAAGTGTGATGCTTCTGTAATTATTGTAATCAGTTAGGTCTCCTTTTTTAGCCATTTTCACCAACAATCCTAATTCCCATTTATCAGGTTTTGCTTCTTCATGCCACATTCTACAAAATAATCCTGTAAGTGCTTTGGGGTCACTTCATTTTCAGGCAGGGGCTTTCGATCTCCTGAGTTTTTTTAATGATAGTTTTGACTTCAAACACACAGAATTCATTCATAGGACTTCATCAGCTTCAAGTATATCAATAAAATTATTCCCTTCATATCTCCTATTCATGACCTCATTACAGTGTTCCATACACCGTTGCCTTTCTTCATCTTCTGCTATTATAACACATCCAACCCTCCTTTTGATAAGTATATGCTTCTTCTTCTTTGCCCCCATAGAGAATTCATTAATAATTCTATGAGAAATTCTTACACCATAACCACTCCGTGAATTCATAGCTTTGTCAGCCTCATCTGCTTTCCTGTCTAAATACTCTCTCCAGTCATTCCTGGCTTTTCTTTTGACTTCACTATCAATACTGGAATACTTGGCATGTTTTACCTTGTAATTTTCATTACTTCCTCGAAAACTTTAAAAAATCAATTTCTGTCTTTGTCTCCTTTTTATAGTATCTCATGTATTATTTGATATTCATGGCTTTCTCTTTGTAACTGCATGTTCCAAAACTTCACTACCAATTGACTGATATACGTTCTTAATATCACACCATTCTTTGTCAATTGTCTGCTCTTCATCTTTCAAAGCCTCTACGACGGCATATTGGTTTCTACATTCAATTGCAAATGTTTCTCTGAGCTTATCTTCTAGAAGCTTAGTTGTATCAAACCTAGGTATTCTATCTACATTTCTGCTGGGTGCATTCAGCTTTAATTTCAGTGTGTCAATGATCACTAACAATACCTGCACCTCTATAGCTTCTTACATTTCTCAGAGTCCTTCTCTCTTTATTAATGGCTATGTGATCTATGTGATTTTTATAATTGTCACATGGTGAAGTCCATGTATACTTGTGGATGTCCTTGTGCTGGAAAAAGAGTACCTCCAATAACAAGATTGTTTGCTGAACAAATACTTATAAAATGTTCTCCATTTTCATTTGTAACTTCGCCAAGACCCTCGACACCCATCACATACTCATATTGCACAGCCTTGATTTAGGCTTTGTAAGTAACCATCTACTATTTACAGCTCTTCACTCATTTAAAGCCTTTCTACTCTTGGTATCATCAACATTCCTATCCCTTCTCTTCCAACTCCATCTGTTCTTCCTGAATACACACACACACACACACACAAACATATATATATATATATATATATATATATATATATATATATATATATATATATATATATATATATATATATATATATATATAGCCTTGGTCTAAGGTTTCCTTACCAATCCCCCTACAATGTGTTTCACTTAGGGCCAAGATATCCAAACTATATTTCATATAATCATTCACCACTTGTTATAACTTCCAAAACGGATTCATGGCTCTAACATTCCAATTAACCAATTTTCCATTTTTCTTTAGTATTTATAAATCAGGAGATTCTTAGCACCCTGATACGTCCAGGGCTGAGGGCCATTTTGTCATCTTCGCTTTCCATTAACTGACTAAATCCGTAAAGGATTCATAGGCTAGATTCATTAAAGGATAGATAGTTCCTTGTGATGCCAGTGTCTATACAACAAAGGCAAGTGACCCCTGCCAGTCAATACTAATATCAGGACGATCATCCGCCAGGCATGTGGAGTAGAGGCCGAAGAGACAACTTGTCTCTTGCCTCATATTCAAACTGTCACTTTGCTGCCAGTGACTTCATTGAGATTTAGGAGGGCATTTCCTCCACACCCAAAGTTCTCGTTGCTCATCTGCTTATATAATCATTAGCAAAAATGGATTGCTAACAAATACCACTTAGTGCGACCTTAACAGACCCTCCAATTATATAACTCCCTCTTTCTGCCTGGTACTGAAAAGTCCTGTGAATACATCAGGAACATTCTCTGAAAATTTGTGCATATCACCAATGCTGGTACATCAGACTCTCAGCATCAGGAGTACTAGCCAAAAACTTAAGTGCTGGACCCATACCATAGGTGTTATGTGCAAGTCAGAACTAATGGCACCCATGTCAAAATACTGGCATCAACCCCAAAACAAGTTATATTTATGTCATAATCGGAGGCAATGACACCAGAACTAGTATCACATCATTGGTACACAAAGTAGCACCATTTCCATTTATCACTCAATGCCAAAACTGAACATACTGGAATTGCAGCTGTCTATAACATAAATAGTTTCTTCAGACAGCGATGAATAGAGGAACTCACAATGTCATAGGGATACGTCTTCAGCAACACTGGAGCGTCCATTGAATAATTAACAAGATAATCGCAGGTAGAGCATGAGGATACCCTGCCCACCCACCTGTTGCAAAAAAAGTTACTTTTGACATTAGGTTTGGTACTGAGGTAGAAAATTTAATATAAAAGGACTCAGGTTTGTATAGCTAGGAAAAATGTAAATTACTATGAATATTTTTATTTGTTCCTAAGTGTATACAAACTTTCGTCCTTTAAAATAGCAAGACTCCCTCACTGATAGAAAGAAGTCCCGTGGAACCAAACTGGAATGTTTTTTTCCTTTCTAGACATGTCATCCTTCCTGATCCAACAACACCACCCTAACAACAAATTACAGGGATTTATAATCCGTTATAGCCTTAGCCAGTACTAGCTTAAAAGAAAACCAGTCACATTTGCAAGCAAACAGCCTCACCAAGCTAGAAGGAATCGTGTCTAGATACTTCCTTCTTGTTTTTGCTGGGGTTAATCAGAAGGCTGCGCTACTCTCACGTGAGGTGTTTAGTATTGCTTTAGTAGGACTGAGGGGACCTTTTGAAGTGAAAGGAGGCATCCTCGTGTAAACTTATAAGGAGGGTAAAGATAAAAATGATCCTGAACTTAGTCTTCATCACAGTCTGTGAGGTGATGAAGGTTTAAAAATCCCATCCCTTAAGTGTTTGACATAAAGAGCTTGAAACTCTCCTACTCTCTTGTCGATGCAGAGAAAAGAGACACTCTTGAGGGAAAGATTCCTATGATGTTCTTAGGATACCAGGAAGCATGTGCACCAGTGACCTGATAACCAGGAGCATCCCACCCCAGAATCTAGGTCTTAGGATAGACAAAACTGCTTAAGGCTGTCTGTGACCTTGGAATGATCCCCCAAGGAGGAAGGATCCACACAATAAAGAGGAGTCTCTTCTTTTCTAATTCTCTGGACAAAAAAAGAGAAGAGTGACAGTCCTAAAGAGAGACTCTATGATACCCTCCTCAGGTCAGCAAGAGGAGTGTGAATTTATGACATGAGGATGAGGACCATCCCACCATGGACCTAAGTCCCACAGTAGGCAAGTCTGTTGAAAGCTCCCTTCGAAAATGGACCATTCCCTTGAGGAAGAGTGATCCAAACTCTATTGAGGAGGTTTTTTGGTAGAAGATAGTGAAGAAGTCCATGATCTGCTGAAAAGTAGTTTGGCTGCAGAGACATTCAAGAGATTCTGTCGGTACTTACTGAAGAGATAGCAGAACGTAACAGTCCTTCCCATGTGGCCACCCCAGAGGGTCCTATGGAAGGGACCAGGGGGGTGGACGAACACATTCCACCTTACCTGGACAGTGCAGTTACTCGATCCTTGAAGGAACGGTACCTGCTGCCAGTAAATAAGAAGTCTTTGTCATACCAGGCTCATGATTAGGCTGACCAAATCCTGGGGAACCTGTCACTGAGTGAGTGTCATCACTCCCTCAAGGAGGAGGAGGGTGGTTTCAAGGACAGTATATATCCTACCCTTAGCTGGCCTATAATTCTCGTGATTGATGTGTGTGGGACTGCTCACCTGTAACCAGTGCTACAAAGGTGACTATCAGACCAGGATCACACTCCATTTAATGGACCCCAAAAGAATCAGCCAGTGAATAAATTCTGTTTCTCCATCCTGATGGAGGAGAGAGATTTTCTAAGGGCAAGGGCACTCTTATTTCACAGCACGAATGGAAAGTCAGCGTTGGGTTCTGGCTATGACCTTTAACCTGCATCTGATCAAAGGAGAAAATCGCCTTAGTGGTATCACAAACTGTTCAACCAACCATAAAGGTACCAGTAGAAGGGTAAGACACTGAGGGACCTGGGGGAACCCAAACAAAAAATAAGGCAATAAGGTAAGGTAGGAAGAGGGCGAAGACATTCCTCCCATGTCACAATAGAAATGACAAAGGTAGGAGCAATGATCACCCTAAGCTTGCTTATGGATACACCTGATCAAACACTAAGGTAATGGTCAGCAGGTGAGATCTGTCACTAACTCCCGAAGGAGAATCACGCATGCTAGAAGTCCCAAGGAATCTTTTGTGCAAGCCCTCCTGCCTTACTACTACTAAAAGTGTTTTAAATAAGGAATAAGAGGTGGAAGGAGAAATTCCTAGAAGAAAAGGAGAAAGCAAACTAGCATCTTCTCCCCTTGCCATCTAGTCTTTCTTGCTACCACAAATGGTTCTTACTGGTCAGGAAAAGATATACTACCTCGAGTTTTAGGATAAGAGTATAACAAAAAATTCCTGGTCGAACAACCCTCAAGTATTCTACACTTTGCTTGGGTGTAAGATCAGACTCTCTTTAATCACAATCCTCAGATCATAATAAGAGCAAGCAGTTCTATCTCATCATTTCAGAGATGTAATTTCAAGAAGGCCAAGTTCGACAATGGTGGATACTCATGTGCGCAACTAAAGAATGAAAGAGGCCCTTTCAGAATACCTGCATGTACTGCAAGTCCCACGAGTCATTAAAAGCTTGAAGCCTTCTGTTCTGGGTTGAGTGTGGAGCAAATATTCCAATTAAATGACATTTGAAAAATACCCGTTTCTTCTGATAGGCATTTGGACTCATGCTCTGTCTATGAGATAACTTGTGAAGACCCAACAGAGGGATTGTACAAGACTTCAAGCACAAAATGTGGGATTGTTCTGCCTACGTCAAATGTCCAGAGATAGAACTTGGAAGGTAGGTCTGGAATGGATTTTTATGGAAGATAGCAAATGTGCAAGGAAAGACATGCAGAAGTAATGTTACACTTCCCCATTTCTTCCTCCTGACACCTCTCCAGAACTGAGCCTGGGAGAGACAAGAATGGGTGGAGCAGGGTCCATCCCCTTGTGGAGGAAGAAGCTACTAGTGGTCATTCCTGTGATTTGGAGAAGGCCAGGATCTTCAGCGAACCTGAGATAGTTGGCATGGCTGCCATGAAGACTTTGCCTTTGTTTCCCTTGTTGGCTTGAATACCGGTTGGGTTTTTTTTCTTTTAGGAGAATAATTGGTATTTAGACAGAAAGTGTTGCACTGAGATCTTGGGAGACACTGCACAGTGGATGAAGCAGTTCTGATACAAGGAATCCCATTTCATTGATGAACAAACATCACCCTCCTGAGAGGTAAGTGAGGAGTCCAGTACCTATCTGATCCTTTGAGCAACTACTCTTTCTGTGCTGAAAAGGTGTTACCATGATTGAACATCATTCAGTTGACAGTACTTCAAGGCATAAGACAAGGTGCTGTCAAACTATTCTGGGATTTTTTCATATTCCTAAAATACGAATGCTCAAAACCAAAATAGATCCTCAGGAAGAAGGCGATGGATTGGCATATAAATGTTCTTGTATAATGATTGGAAAATAATTTCTGGCACCAGAAAGCATGCAAGTTACATTGTATCCTCGCTCTGGTGAATGGGTGTGGTTGAGTGCTTGGCCAGGCTCAGTGCTAGGAAACCCAGAGCGGGGACAGTCACTGACCGGCTTGACTCAGTCCACGGCATGTTAGGGGGGCAGGAATTGCACCGTGCAGTGGTATCTCCTCTTTCAGAGGTATAAAAATACTTATGCAAAGCAAAAAAACTTAAGCTGTACCCAATCATCTGGGTAAATTGTGAGGAAGGGCAAGCAAGCTCCTTGATCACTCTGCTCGTGATGTGATCAATACTGGACGGATTGACGCAGCAGGGAAATAATCAGCTGTCGGCTGATGACCAGCATCATATGAGACCAATCAGCCATTGGCTAGACAATCAGCCCTATACAGAACAGATTGACTGTCAGCTTGGGTGATTGATCCCATATAGGACTGATCAGATGTCGACAGATTTTGACTGATCCCGTAAGGGACCCATCAGTCGTCAGTCCTGCATAGGATTAATCTGCTGTTGGTAGGGAGAATCAGTCCTGCATGGGACTGCTCACCTCAGACCATTACAGCTGTGAGGCCAGCTGTACTGTATAGCCTAGTGCCCTGGTCCACAAACGATCAGGTACCAGCTGGAAACTATCTCCTCCTCTAACAAGACATGATATCTCTTGAAGTCCAGCGAGACTTCTTGCGATTGGCCTTCCTGGACTTTTTTGACTTCTCCTAAAGAGATGAACCATCTGAATAGGAAGAGGAAAAGGACAGCATATCCTTACCTTCAATTGTCAAGTAGTTGGTGCTTGATCCAGGAAGGACCATTCACCTGGTACTGGAACAAACAACTGTCCAATTCACATTGTTGACCAACCCTGAAGATACTGGTTGGTGAGAAAACTAAACAGAAGCTTGAAAGTGAGCAACGATACCTGTTATCCCAAGTTCACAATCACTAACTAACCTTGTAGGTACCAGATAGTGTTTGAGCTCCATCAGCTACACTATGTAACGGGCACCAAAAGCAGTATGAATAATAATACTGTTTACCAACTGTGCACTTCTGGGATCGATCCAGGTAGAACTGCTGACTTGCAACTAATGAAACAGAAGTGGTTATTACAACAGATTAATGATCGTTAAACGACCAAGAAGATACTCATTGATGTGTAAGCTCCGTATTGGCAGAAGGAGGTAGTATGAATGACACCCTTGTTTGGTCTAAAGTATGGTGCAAGAGATTGGTCCGGGTATAACTGATAAAACAGAGGTGGCTATCAAACAAGCTTATGGTTGCTACCAATCCTGAAGGTATCGATTGATGTGTGACCTCATATCAGTGATGGAAGGGGACTGCCATTAATACAGGAACCAGAAAGATACACACAAGCACACCAACCTCTCCTGACCTATGGTGCGGGTTTTGGTCTGAGTAGAACTGCTCCCCTGCACCTGGTGCAACAGCAATAATTTTATGAATGACTCATGTTCTGCTTGACTGGCCAGAAAAGTATGAGTTAGCCAGTAAATCCCAAAGGAAATTTCATCAAAAGGCTTTCTCACAAGGCTTTCTTTTTCATGTTCTTCTGAAGGAAGAAGAGTCCAATGAAGAGGAAGGAGGATGTAAAAGAAGTTGCCTGAGAAGGAACAGAGACTCCACTTCCTTTACTTCCCCTTTCCATAATGTGACCATAGTCCCACTTTTAAGCGTGACAGTCCTGCCTTTTCAACGTCTGTCCCCCTTCTTTTTAAAGTTAGTAAAATGTCCCACTTTTTTAACTTTTGTGAGTTTTGTCACACTTTGTTCACGTTTGCCACACTTATTTGTGCTATAACAACAGAGCTGTTAACATTTTAATGGAATAATAATGATATTTTATTTGATTTTGCCATTTCACTAACTGGTAACTTCTATCGTCTTCTAAGACTGCTACGATACCCAATGAAGTGAATTAAAAGAATATTAGAGACTGCAAAGCATATAAAGTGCGACCTTTGCAGCTGCTGATGTCGGTAGAATAAAGGGCCAAGAAAGTCACAGAATGTTATATATATATATACATACATATATATATATATATATATATATATATATATATATATATATATATATATATATATATATACATATATATATATATATATATATATATATATACATATATATATATATATATGTGTATATATATATATATATATATATATATATATGTATATATCATTATCATTATTATTATTATTATTATTATTATTATTATTATTAATTAATAAACAACAACCCTAGTTGAAAAAGCTGAATGCTTTAAGCCCAGGGGCTCCAACCGGGAAAATAGCCCAGCGAGGAAAGGAAACAAGGAAAAAATAAATATTTTAAGAATAATATTAAAATAAATATCTCTTATATAAACTAAAAAAACTTTAACAAAACAAGAGGAAGAGAAATTAGATAGAATAGTGTGCCTGAGTATACCCTCAAGCAAGAGAACGCTAACCCAAGATAGTGGAAGACCATGGTACAGAGGTTATGACACTACCCAAGACTAGAGAACGATGGTTTGATTTTGGAGTGTCCTTCTCCTAGAAGAGCAGCATACCATAGCTAAAGAGTCTCTTCTACCCTTACCAAGAGGAAAGTAGCCACTGAACAATTACAGTGCATTCGTTAACCCCTTTGGTGGAGAAGAATTGTTTGGTAATCTCAGTGTCGTCAGGTGTATGAGGACATAGGAGAATCTGTAACGGATATGCCAGACTATTTGGTGTATGTGTAGGCAAAGGAAAAGTGAACCGTAACCAGAGAAGGATCTAACGTAGTACTGTCTGGCCAGTCAAAAGACCCCATAACTCTCTAGCGGTAGTATCTCAATGGGTGGCTGGTGCCCTGGCCAACCTACTACCTATAATGAAATGTCCCTCTTCTAAAGAAAACAAATTCTGGTCATATTACCTTTTCAACCAATATATCCTTCTGGCACAGATGAGTCAGGGTCTGAGCAACTGTTAATGACTGCTACACTAACCACTACACTGTGGGTTTCGTCATAAGGCGAGCACTTGAAACACTCACTAACACTTACGGCACCAGATGTGGCCGCCAGATGAATTATTTTCACTAATGCACTCACCAGTATGAGCAACTTTCAGTTCAAATCGACTAACTCCCTCCAGAGGCAGGGAAACTACCACAAAGCAAGATGAGTTACACTTTGAGTTAATTATTGTCATCCTAATCAGAAGAAACACTCCAAAGTTGGGAGATTTGTTAATAGTCATCCCTTTACATATGTACTTAACACAGGGATTTGAAATTTTTTTTACCCACATAGGAACAAAATCCACTTCACCACATACTTATCTTTTGGTATGCTTCTGCTTACAGGTGAGAAAACTCACATAAAAACAAAAAAACAATGTTCATTCAAAACGAAAGTAAGAAAAGATCCAATAGTCAAGAAAGTAGAGCAACAGTACGTCTGTACTTGTCATGGCCAAAGACAAAAGTGGCTGTTCTGTGACATGCAAGTGAGTGAGGCTTACTCCTCTCACCAAGTGTTATCACTAATTGCCTTGTTACACAAATCAATGGCTTTTTCTGTGCCGCTGAAGACATCCTTATCTATCCTATTTTAATGGATGAAAGGTTTGCATACACACAGTTACAAAAGCTTCATAAAAAGGGTCAGATCTATGTACGTTCATCCAGCACCCAAAGTTCTCCTTTAGAATTCATTTAGCCTACTAAAATAATAGATGGAGTCTCAAAACATTCCTTCCACATCCAGCAATAAGAAACAAATTAATAGGTTGGAAGACCCAACAACACATCCTCCGAAATCATGGGAGGAAAAAAACACTATTTCAACTACTCCTTTAAAGATATAATGTAACTCGACATCCCCAACTGGTCTCTTACAAGGTTCCACAGGCTAATCCCTTGGTTTCCTTATAAGTCCCTGCCAATGAATACTTTGTCGCCCCAGAGACATTACAGAACTCAATGGAAGTTCTTCCATTGTTAGGAGAGAAGATTCAAAGACATCTACCTCTCCTTTGAGTGTATCATTTTCAAAATGGTCAGATAATAGTGCAGATTGTGGGTCTTACAATTTGTAATACAACTCAGGTCCACCAAAACTACAGTCATCTTTAGAGATATCTGACAAGAAAAGGATCTTAAGGATCCCCAGAAATCTCCTCCTAAGTCGTAGATCAAGAAAGTAACGTCTCGTCAATCAGTCAGGAGGAAAAAACTCAAAATTTGTCAGTAAGGAACCTCAGTGTGAAAGGTCCCAGGAAGAAAATTGTGAAGAATTATTGTGTTTGATTGATATCAATGTTACTGAGTGTACAGTCTCAAGAGAGAAAACCAGGTAATAACAGATAATATTATCCAAAGGAAAACTTTACCTTCCTTTCTCAAAATTCTATTAAAGGAAGTTTTGGAAAAAGTGTTCTGCTGATAAGTGGCATTGCTCATAAACAAATCTTTTTATAAACACCATTCGAAACCAAAGAAAGGCAAATTAACTTGAACAGGAGAGGTAATTCTTAGATGTTTCAAGCAGACATTACTTTTGGTGAAAAACACCATAAAAATCAGTCAACCTCCTGTTAACATTAATGGGAAGTTTAGATAAGGGTACCTTAAATACTGGGAAACCCACACACTTCTTCATTGTAACCAGTATATTTTCATGAATTGACTTGTCAGTAGGAAGTTCTGATGATTATCTTGACTTCAAATGGGAAGTATTAGATGACTTGAATGGCAGTGGTCACTTTCCAGTTTTGATTAGAACCGGGGAATGAAACCAGTGTACAGAACTCCTCAGTAGTGCACCAATAAAGTATATTAATCTGCATTTAAAGAGTAAAGTCAAGTAGAAATAGATGTAAAAAGATATACCTGCAGATCATTAGGGGGCTAATGCCATCTATTAAACCTCACGCTGGGCACTGTGTAAGGCATTACTTATGGCTTTTACCAGCTATCCTTCGTCTCCTACCTGCACTTAGTATTTCTTGTTATGGCCTACTAAAACGGCACCTGGATTAGACTACAAAGGAAATAAGAGATAAGTGAGCAAGGCTGCAATATACACATCACTCATACGAATTCATTGAAAAAAGGGAGATGGGAGACAGTTTCTAGCACGTAACTCCTGTTAAATGGACCTATCCACTAAAGATTTTTATTGCCTTTATTCTTTTAATCAAGGAGGATCTACTTCACTACATGACAGGACTATATATGATACTTGGCAGCGATTCTAATACTGGAAACTTGATGCTTATTTTATGAAAAAAAATATCTTTTACTACGAGTTATGATTAGTTTAATAATAAGTGGGCTTAGATTTATTTCTTAATATACAGTATATATATTCATGCTTACTTTAAATTCTTCATAGCTTGAAATCTCTGAGGGCTTAGGTTTTTAGTTTTAATTTGATTAATTCCAATTAATTCAAAACTCCTCATGAGCATGGGGAGGTATTGAAAGACAAGGGATCCATAACCTTCAGTACCACGATTGCGAGGAGCTTACTTTAGTGTAGGAAGACGCAGCAATCAGTGACCTGTAAGGAGATACCCCTCACACGAAAGCAAAAACAGAAGACAACCCTTTTATCATGATACACATTTTCACAATATTGTTTGGCTGTATAAACCTTCAGTCTTACAAGAACAGCCGATGTCTCACAGGAAATACAGGATTGTTTCCAGCAGTGGATTGAAAGTATAGACTGGTTAGAATCTTGATGGATGGAGGTAGAGAGTGGATCAGCAAACAATTCTTCTTGGTGCCTTAGACCAGACGAACCAGCAGGTCGAGGTACCTCTTGACTTTGGGTCAATAAGGAGTACCACCTCAATGAGAGATTGCTTTAAAGTTCCATGACTTTAGTTTGGAGTATTGCTTTATGTTGAAGCCAGTTTCAGACAAGAGCATTTTTGAATAGGGTAATCTCTCTTCCCCAAGAAGAGCCAGTCTTCCTTTACTCATTGCTTTTTTTTCCTTTTCCTCATCCTCTTCAGTTATTTCCAATTCTATTGTCTTCCATCTTTTCCCCCAACCTCCATGACTACTTTCAACTGTTATTGGGTTTGATGTAGATTGTTTAATATTTCTACATTTGTAAAAAATTCACGATCAGATGAATAGGAGAAAGGATCATAGTTAGAAAGTAGTTTGCATTAGAAGTTAGTTGTGAGCACTGTCATTTAGTCGCCTTGAAGATGGTTTGGATAATTTTTGCAGAGCTATCGTCTTGGGTTAGCTTCATTAGCGATCCATCTAAAGTTGCTAATAACTAACGTTTTTCAAGTATCTCAAGCATGGGAAACTACTCTGCTATACCTCAAAGAATTTGTGTATCACAGGTTCCCTGAGTCTTAGCTTTAATGGCAGGGATATTGAATGTAAAGTATCTTATAAAAAAATTTACATGTGTCTTGTCTTGGATAAAGGACACTGCTCTAAGGGGAACTACAATATAATATGAGATGTTCTAGCATCTCTCTGAAAATACTAGACCTTTTCTAGAAGACCTTAAATATGATATTTGAAATATGTATACTACCCAAAAGTATTAATACCATCATTATTACGGGTCAAGGACAAAATATTACAGAAATGGCAGCTGTAGCTGCTGTTTTAGATTTAGTTTGCCATAGTATAACTCCAAATTTGAAATCTTCTTTGACTTCAGAATGTTGCGTCTTTATGCCAATGGAAAAGATGATTAACACAAGACTTAGTTTGGTATTTGGAAATCTGAATGCTTGATTTCTCCATCCCAATCTGGTTTTCTAAAGAACCGATCAACTCTAGATCCATAGCTTAAATTATTATACCAAATCTAACAAGGCTTCTCTAAGTAATGTTAGACCACTGAAATTTTATTCGATTTGAGAAGGGCTTTACTAATACCTGGCAATATGGCATAATTCAACAACAACTATAGAGTATAAATCGGGTATTCATGCTGATATGACTAAATCATAAAAAGGCTAATGAGCACGGTACAAGTATTGAAGCCTTGCCCACTTGAACTTTGAAATGCACTGTTATATTTTAAGGTATGATGAGGAAGTGAAATTTTATGGCATAACATATGCTTCTAAACTCACAAGGTCTTGGATTTGATGATTCTGGATTTTAAGTTTTAGGCCAAAAGGTAGGCACTGAGAACAGTGAGATCATTAAATGTTGTCATAAATATAATGAGTTATAATGTATGTTATTATTTTTCCTCAAAAGCCATGTTTCACGAGAAGCATAATTACAATTAAATAAACATACACACAAAAGTAACATAATAAATTTCATAAGAAATATATATTTCCATTAGATACCCAACAAAGGCAACTAAATTAATATTATTATCAATACTAGTTAAGCTATATCCATAATTAGAAAAGGACGATGCTATAAGCCCAAGGGTTCCAACAGGGAAGATAGCCCAGTTGGGAAAGGAAATAAGGAAATATATAATAGTGTGGCTGAGTGGAACCTCAAGTAAGAGAACTCTAACCCAAGACAGAGGAGACTATGGTACAGACGCTATGGTACTGCCCAAAACTAGAGAACAATGTTTTGATTTTGGACTGTCCTTCTCATAGAAGAGCTGCTTACTAAAATTAAAGTCTCCCCTACCCTTACCAAGTGGAAAGTAGCTACTAAACAAGATCTCCTAAAATATCAAGATGGATTTACCATCCAGCCGGAATCTACGCCAATTGTTTTCCAAATATCTAACCGTCCGACCGAATGTGCTCAAATGGCAATAAAATTCAGAATGAGTACAAACTGGGATACTTATTCCTTCCAGAATAAAACTGGGTCTTTTATAAATACCTAAGGACCCCGGCGAAGATGTAGTCACCATACCTACTTCAAGCTTTGAAGAGGAACCAACTTTTGAGCCCTGTAAGCTTCACATAATCATCATCATCATCATCATCATCATTATTATTATTATTATTATTATTAGCTAAGCTACAACCCTAGTTGGAAAAGCCCAGTGAGGAAAGGATTTAAGGAAATAAACTACATGAGAAGATCAGTAACCACATTAAAATAGGTCTGTCTTATATAAACTATAAAAGGAGATTTATGTTAGCCTATTCAACATAAAAACATTCGCTGCGAGTTTGAACTTCAGAAGTTCCAACGATTCAACTGCCCAATTAGGAAGATCATTCCACACTGTGGTCACAGCTGGAATAAAACGGCTAGAATACTGTGTAATATTGAGCCTAGTACCACATACAGGATGATACAATCTGGGAAGATCTGAATGCAAAGGATAGTCAGAATTACGAAAAATCTCATGCAGCATGCATAAAGAACTAACTGAGCGACAGTGCAAGAGATTAATATCTATATCAGAAACAAAAAAAAATCATAAACTGCAAGTTCTTGTCCAATAAATTAACATGAGATTCAGCAGCTGAAGACTGTACAGGAAAACTATACTAGACACAAGGTAGAATAAAAGAATTGAAACATTTCTTCCGAATTGATTGATCTCTGAAACTCTTAAAAGACTTTCTAAATAAGCCTATTTTTGCGTAATTGAAAAAGAAACAGACCGACTGTGTTTCTCAAAAGTACATTTGCAATCAAGAATCAGACTTAAAGTTTTAAATGAGACGTATAGAGTTAAAGAAACATTATCAATGCAGATATCTGGATGTTGAGGTGCCACTGCCCTCGACCTTTTTACACTTATACTCTGAGATTTGTTATGGTTCAACTTCATGTCTCAAAATTTGCCCTATGCTCTAATTTTAGCAAGATCTCTATCAAGGGATTCAGCAACCCCAGATCTACTTTCAGGAGATGGAATTGAGGCAAAAGGAGTAACAAGCTTATTTTCTAGGTCAAAACCACATATCATGTCTATAAAGTATGAAAAGTAATGGGCCAAGAACACTACCCTGAGGACCACCCAGATATCACATTCCTATACTTTCTATGGTGCCCATTAACAACAACTCTTTGCAATCTATTACTTAAAAATTCAATAATGATGCTAAGAAAAGCCACACATACTTCCAACTCTTTGAGTTTGAAAACAAAGGTCTCATGACTAACACGGTCAAAGGCAGCACTAAAACCAGAGCCAATCATATAAATTCTTGACCGCAAACAAGGGATTTCTGTACAGCTTTGGAGATTATAAGAAGGACATCACATGCTCCAAGGTTTTTGTGAATGCCAAACTGCAAAATAGTGAACAGATGAATATCTTCAGCATACCTATTTACATGTTTTGCCAAAAGATGTTAAAAAACTTATGGTAGTTATGGAAATTGGGTGGTTATCAGCTGAACTATAGCTACCACAAACACATCATTTACCTAATGGAGTAACATCACCAATTTTCTAACAAGTGGTAAAACCTCTTCTGCTAACTTGCAAAAAATAACAACATAGAAGCTAAGAAATTAGTAGTCTTCATAAAAAAAGGAAAAACACCATTTGGGTCTATAACTCCATAAGCATATAGGTCCATCAAGAGTGTTTTAATTTCACAAGACCAAACAGCTAAACTATTTAGTTTAGCTTTAGAAAAACAGGCCTGAGGAAAATAAAGTTTCTTATTAATCTGCTTACTGTCAAACACATCAGCTAAAAGGGATTGCCTTTCCCTTCAGACAGTGAGTGACAGAGCCACAAAAGAGTGCAGATTATATGGTAGATAACCATTTATGTTCCTGGGTTGTACCAGAAAGGGTTTCTTTTTATGGTTAAACTGTATTCCGTTTCAGTTCAAGCATAAACTCTGAATAACAACTCTTAGCTGAATATACTCATTTCAAGTCAAGTGTGATCTGTTAGCCTTCCAAAGACGATAGGCCTCCTGCTTTTCCAAATATTGTACCAGGCTTTGTCTTTAATTCAATAGTTTAGTACATAAGATACCCAATAGCTGGCTGGTGTTTACTTGTCATCATGAATCCGTGAGTCCGGGTGTGTATAGTTTATTCTTAAATGGCACAGATGTGTATGGTCTACCCATTAATAGCACAGTGCTGTCTTCCATTTCCTGGGCGTATTACTATATTTCCAGGGAGATATGACAATTGTGATGTGTTTAATTTTATTTTGGATCATCAAATTCCATTTTCCTAGCCAAGTGCTGCTGATAGCTGTCTTTATACTGGGGTCACAGCATAAGACTGGAAGCAACTATTCTGAAGTTGCTTGCTTTGCTAGCTTATCAGATTCTTTACTATCCTGGACTATATCTACAGGCACCCAACAGAACTTCACTATGATTTCTCTACATTAAAAATGTGGAGTGTTCCTGTTGCTATTGAATATCGTGGTAGCATAAACAAGAAGGATATGTTAATAACAGTGATTACCAAGAGGATGTTATAATTGAAAAGGAGTCTGTTTTTGTAAGAACAGTAAGAATATTAAAAATCCTGTACCTTCCCTAGTTTGTAAGAAAAAACAAAGCCAGTAGGCTAATGTGGTACATGAATGTCGTGGTGAAATTTTTAAATGGACAGATACTTCATGAAATAAACTTGTTTCCTCAGTGCAGGAAATAAAATCTTTGGTCTCATTATGGAAGGAAAAATGCAACTCTGACATTTACACATAAAACATATTTTTATATTAGTTCATAAGGGAAACGAATTAAAAAAAAAAAATACTGGACTGTATTCCTAGCTTTGGCAGTTCTGTTTAAATACACGTTAACTACTCCAATAGGAGATAGAAATCTACCTATAGACTACCGTAGTACTAATAAACACGCAGAAGCCCATAATACAGAACTTTCTTGTGCTGATGAGTGTTTAGATAAAGTATCTAGGCCTGAGATTGAAAACGGATTTTGAGCGAAGCAAAAAATCTATTTTTGGGTGAGATAGCCATGTCGTCCTGATGGAAGTTCCTTCATAAGTAGCTTCCTAGGTTATATGTGACTACAGTGATATATCCCAGAGAATTTACCGAAGGTACCCAGAATTCTAACTCCTGGAGCGAATATCCCTTAAAATTTTAAGAAGGGATATCGCGTAAGGACGTAATGGCACACCTCATAGCAATCTGCACCCCAGATAGAGTTTTAAGTTTCGAGGAGGTGTGGCAAAAATAAAAGCGGGGCCCTCCAAAGGCCATCCCCGTTCCCATACTACTATTGATAGTACAACAGCGCCATCCCTACGATAGTGGCCATTCCTTGTAGCATTGAGCATAGGCTGTTACAGATACAGTACTATGGGAGGGAAACTGAAGATCTCTTCTACAGAAGAGATGGGTGGGTCCATCAGGACGACATGGCTATCTCACCCAAAAATAGATTTTTCGCTTCGCTCAAAATCCGTTTTTTGGGCTCAAGCCATGTCGTCCTGATGGAAGCATACCAGAGCATTAATGTATCTGTGGATTTTCCATCAGTGCCTAAACCTTATATCAACCTTTTCAATGGTCATACTGACCATATGAGACTAGTGACAATACCGTTATATATCATCATCACTAATCATAAACAATGTTAGTGCTTCCTGCCTCCACAGGGAAGAGTCATCTAGACAGTTGAAAAGGGATTTCAAGGTTAACATAAATAGTATGACCAAACTTAAGTACACACTGAATATACAAATAGTCTCAAGTTGTATATTTGGCCAAAATGACATCAGTGTCTCTTATGTCTAACATTTGATGCATACAAATATGTGAAGGATGCATTCTAGGTAGATAAAAACTCTGGCATGTATAGATACAATTGTCTGGCGAAGGTGGACGCACTGCATTTAAATAGACATTTATTTCTAATAAATGACTACAAGAGATGGTTAGCAAAATGAATGTAGTCTGACAATGGGATTATACCTGAAACGAGTACAGGAATCGTATTTCTTTCTTGAAGGAATGAAGTCAAGAAATGCCACTCTTTGATTGAAGAGAAGATAAAAGATAATTGCTCTTCATAAATCCTGTACTGGTTACCATTAACTGCACTATGTACTTCGTACACCGACACTAGTGCTATCTGTATAATTCCACACCTGGGATTTTAGAACAGAGCTAGTGTTACCATGGTAACACTTAAATAAAAGAAGACATACTTAAAAAGGATGACTTCCTCTCCCCTTAACTGACAGTCCCAGTCAATTATCTGTTCATCGTAGAATAAACGGCAGAGTAAATAAGTTACCTGACGTCACCACATATTGCTTCAGATCATGGACTAGCATAGCATAGTGTTTGTAGAACACCCTGGATGATTCTTATCCAGTGCATGTCCGAGGACAAGTGAGGACCCAAACCAAAAATAGTTTATCACAGAAATTAGGGGGCAGGTTTTAATACACTACCTGCCGCCACTACAAAGTGTTTCAGTTCATGCACTTGTTTTGCATAGTGTTTGTAAAACACTCTGGATGATTTCCATCTAGTGTATGAACGAAGATGCTCAAAGTTCATGTACTGAAAGAAGTTCAGTGATGAAGCAATCTTTCTTGGATCATGACCTGCGGGAGTACTGTCCGGATCCGCTCTACGAATAAAGTACGTGAGCTTCGCCCTTAGTTGATTTAGAGATAAATTTAATCCCGAAGTTTCTCCTTTAAAGAGCTGTCCTCCCCTGAAGTCTGAAGTTCTACGAAGATAGACCTTTAGACACTCTACAGGACATAGAGAGACATCTTCCTTCAGAGGACAGATTCTCCAGGGACCCCACCTCTTAGTGGGTAGCTCGTTTTTAGCGAGAAATGATGGATCAGGAAAGAGATTCAGTTCCCCTAAATCTGTGAACTGAATGTGGCCCTCATCTCTCGATAGAGCCACTATTTCACTAACTCTAGCCCCAGAGGCTATTGCGAACAGGAAAATAACCTTTTGGGTTAGATCCTTAAGAGAACAATCTTCATTGTTCACCGATGAGGCATAATGTAAGACCTTGTCCAAAGACCAAGAGATGGGCTTTGGTGGTGCTGCAGGCCTAATTCTAGCACATGCTTTCGGAATCTTGTTAAAGATTTCATTTGCCAGATCCACTTGGAAGGCATATAGGAGAGGTCTAGTCAAGGCCGATTTGCACGTATTTATCGTATTGGCCGCCAACTCCTGGCTATGAAGGTGGACAAAGAAGGACAGACAGAAGTTCATAGAAATTTCTTTCGGTCATTTTGTTTTAACAAACTCCACCCACTTCTTCCAGGAAGACTCATATTGTCTTCTAGTAGACTTAGCCTTGTATTCTTCTAAGAATTCTATATTGCCTTCTGAGATCCCAAACCTCTTTCTAACCGCTAGGGCAAGAAATTCATGAAATGAGGGGTTTGGGTTCTCCGTGATAAACCAAAGGCAGTTTATTTTTGAATCTTCAGAAATATAGCTAGGATCGGAACTAGGACCGGCCTCATCTAGTCTATCAGCCTCATTAGAGGATCCTTGTAAGGGGCTATTTAACGAGGTACTTTCTTGAAGATGCTCATGATGAAAAGATTGAGCTGCAGTTCCGGGACTTGTTCCCATCTGGGATGGAATATGTCTGCGTCCATGGATCATTCCAGCTCTATCTCCTTGGAATGAGATAGAGTATTCACCGTCACATCGTGGATCAGTTGTAAGTGAACTGATGTTAGGTGCCATTCCTTTAAGAAAGGGATGGGTAACTTCACCAGAACTGTACGAGATGTTCGATTGTAAAGTCATATTTGATCTTTTCAAGCATTTGATGCGTGTTTTCTCTAGACTCTTAACGCATCCTTCTGATGTGCTCATTGCACAAGGTCTGTCAGAATTGCGAACCAGGGAAAGTTTAGCGTTTTCCCTTGTTAGCATTTCGGGAATCTGATCGATCAGCTGAGTCCCTTGACGGACCTTGTGAGCTCCTTTTAAATTCCCAAGAGGAAATTGAGTTGATGTGACTGAAAGTTTCGATGATTTCTTAGCTATCGAAACCATAGCTCTGGAGAAAGTCGAGACTTCTAGAGGCAAATCTTGCATCTGTGATGTCCCGGGAACCGGGTCATCTATATGAAGATACTTAGGACTGTGAGTCTGATACGTATCTATTCTAGGATGAATATTACTCTTCGTGACATGAATCCTAGATAGGAGGAAGGAGGGTGGTTGGCTGGAAGGTTCCGGGGGACACCTTTCAGGTCTGGTAAGACTACGAACACCCTTAATTGGAACAAGGTCCATATGTTCAGAGGGTTTAACATTCGGAACCTGTAGTTTACTATAAACTTGTTGAGTGGCGACAAGTTCAGAATGACTCGGAGATTTCTCGAGTCCTTCTCGTGAACAGAAAATGGCCTTCCCTGGAACTCGACGAGCCATAGCTTTCTTACTACCTGTATGCTCTACAGCTCTCAGGTATACTCCTCCAGGAGGGTTTTGAACTGTAGGAGAAGGTAAGAAGACGAAAGTAGGGACATTTTTGTTTCCCACCAATGGCTCATTTCGAATAGGCTCTGGACCAAAGGATCGAAGGTCCTGCTATCCTGAGGGAAAGTTCCTCCTAGCCGAAGCGTCTTTATGCTTCGAATAATCAGCAGGTTTAGACTTTTGACCATTTGCCTGTAGCATTGTGGTCACTGGAATATTTCCAGTAATTTCGATCTTCTTTTTAGGTTGGGGACCCACAACCACAGAAGATTTTCTCTTTGAGGGAATGCCTCATTTCCGGAGAAGACTTATGTTCTCCATGGTGGCATTTTTAATTACTTCCTTAATGACCTCTTGTGGGAAGAGGTCTTTACCCCAGATGGTGGAAGATATTAGCTTCCTTGTTTCGTGTTTCACTGTTGCAGCAGCGAACACAAACTCTCTACATGCTCTCCTAGCCTTCACAAAGGCGTAAAGGTCCTTTACCAAGGTAGCCATATGCATTTTGGCTATGACCATGAGCATGTCTGGGATGTTTTCGTAGGTTGAACACAACTCTATGTAGTTTTGTAGAGAAAGGGATGTCGCAAGTCTCTTCTTTGACTCGAGTTCATTAAACAAGAGTAAATCGGACAAATTAGGGAGACATACATTGAATTGTCGACTTGCGACATCCTTGTCTAATTTTCCTACCGAAAATGTCAAATGGACTTCCTTCCAATCCTTTTCCTGACCGGGAAAGGCTGGTGACAAAGGCTTGCACTCATCGAGTGTAGGACATGGTTCACCCGCCTCTACAGCTTTGGTAACCGAAGTAAATGCCTTCCCCATAAAGGGGAAAGCGAGTGAAGTAGGAGCAAGAAAGGAAGGGTGTCTGTTATTCGGTGAGAATACCTTCATCTCTGAATAACCCGCCCTCTTCAGATTACCTGAAAGGATAGTCTGTGCCTTACCATGGTCAAGAATCATGACCTCCTTTTGTTCCGTTCCTTTTCCTGACTTTGGTTCATACAACACTCGAACCCAACAATTAGGGAAAGCATCAAAGCTTGGCCAAAATTGGATTTTGTCCAAAGGAACAGCACCTAATTTCTCTAAGATGTAGAGATTGCCATTTGAAATCGACATCTGCTCCGCAAACCTCCAGGGATTGGTTATGGAGAATGTAGGAAGGTCTTGATTCATGGGTCGTTTTACTGACCCGTGGGAAGCAACAAGAGAAGCTTTACAAGGTTCTATCTTGTGTTTTACTTCCTGCTTTTTGCTTTGTTTACCAAAGCTCTCTATCTGATTCTTCAGTTGGATACATAATCGTACCACATTATCCACTAAGGGGTAGAAGACGAAGATGTTGACATCGGTGGCTCTTTAGCCGGCATAGGCGGAGAAAAGTCCGAAACAACATATTTCTCTTCTACCTTAGGGCACTTCTTGCCTTCGATCCCAAAGGTTTTCTCGCCATCAGGGGATGTGATTGGCTCCTGAGGCACTACTATTTCCTCACTTAGCTATGGAAATAATAGCTTACGCATCCTATCATTAGGTAGGAAAGGTCCCGGAGAGATCTTTTGGAAGCCTCTCACCCAGTTACGTAATTTATACTGCGCTATATCCCTAGTCTCTGTAGACTTGAGATTATCAAAACCTTCAGACATCAATGTCCATCATATATTGCAACCCTGTGGGTTCCAATAATGTAGGGATCCGGAAATAATATTGCAGGGGGCATGCAACCTGCAAGTATTATGACCGTAAAAGTCTTTACTCTTGGCTTTGCAGGGGACCGCAGCACAAGATATCTGGTGTTCCTCCTGTAAAGAAAGGAAAACCAAATGAGTATACAAGGGATTATTACTCTGATAATCAACATGTAAATGTCATCTACAACAGAATAGCTTAGGATAGTAAGCTATAAAGGGATAGTAGGAGATACATACTTGTGTACCCCCGCGAGCAAATGCTGCTACCTCCCCTCAGTATTAACTACATGGAGCTTTCTCTGTTGAGAAAATCCAAGTAGAAGGGTTCTTATCCCTAGGGGTAGAGAAGTATCAAGTAACTGTCCCAAAAAATGTTAATACTGTGGGGTCAGGATGACTGATTCTAAATCAGACTATTGAAGAAAATATTCCTTCAATATATAAGCGGTATCAGCAGAAAAACTCGCTGAAGGATACCCAAGGTATGCTAGAAAATACTACTGTATCATGGTACTGTAGTTTTCTAAATGCAGTACGTCTATATTGCAAATTATCGACTACTGTACCTATGTATTGTAATCTAGTCATTATGCTGCCTACCAGGCAGCATATGACAGAAGGGTCCATCTACTAGCATAAAGCCAGATGGACTAGAAAATTAAAGACATATATTAGTATATCCGACTCAGGTCATTTGCTGTAGTCTTCCTACTATATTAAAATATAGAGTTTCCTGATCAGGGAGACTCAAGAAAAGGCTGTACCTTTTAAAGGTTAGGAGTGTATAACTCTTGCCTTGAAGTATTTAATATTGTAGGGTAATCCTAAACTGATTTCCAATCAGGATATTGAAGAAATCATATTCATTCAATATAGGATTAGGCTCAGCAAATGCCCGAGCTGGATATCCAAAATATATTGGAAATAACTACTAGTACAAGAAATATAGTAGTTTTCTATCTACAGTATATACTATACTGAAATATACTGGCTATCTGTATAACCTAAACAGTAGTTGATCCGGCATGTTGTCGGTCTAGCTAGGACTTGCCGGCATACCCGGCAGAAATAGCGAGACAGAGAGAGAGACAGTATGGAAAAAAGGGCTATCCTTTACTGTAAATGTATACAGTAATTAAGAAAGTAAAAGTCTAATAGACTGCCTTTTTTCCGAAAGAAGGTTCTAATAGAAGGGGAGAATGTAACATTCAGGCTTCTATATAGCTACAGTACTGTTGCCGGCAACCCGCTGACAGTACTAGTACAGTCGGCGCGCTGCCTACCGAGTCAGCACTGACTTTGCCGGCCCGGACGGCAGCACACAGGCAACAGAACCTATAGCAACAGTCCAAGGGAGGACTGAAGAACCTTGGGGACAGAAGGGACTACCCACTCACGGCCATCATGGACGTAACTGCCGGCCAGGCTGGCAGTTGGCGAATGTGCCGTCAGCCGCCGGCAACGTCGGCAGCCGCCGGCAACGTCGGCAGCCGCCGGCAACGTCGGCAGCCGCCGGCAACGTCGGCAGCCGCCGGCAACGTCGGCAGCCGCCGCCAATGTCGGCAGCCGCCGACAGTCCATGATTGTCGGCAGCTATCTTGGTTGCCGGCCAGGCCGGCAAATGGCTATCATGCCGTCAGCCGTCGGCAACGTCGGCAGCCACCGGCAATGTCGGCAGTCGCCGACAGTCCATGACTGCCGGCAGCCATCTTGGTTGCCGGCCAGGCCGGCAGGCGGCAGTAGCCCTACCGCCAGCCAAGATAGGAGAGGGAGACTGGCTGGCTCCAGCACCCTACCGCAATGGTAAGGTTGCAGGATGTCAGCCTAAAAAGATGATGGATCAACCATCAAAGAGGATAGAGGGGTAGGGGAAAAGGGTCCTGTAACGTCTGTGAAAGGAACTGACAAACTTGTCAGTCCTACCACCTATAAAAGGAACTCTGTTTCTGTATCGGTATCGACAGAATCCAGGTGCCAGGAGAGACTCAGTTCTCCAACCCAGAGACTGCCGACACAGTTAAGGGGGTGGCGGCACTGCCGCCTCCTCTCAACAAGGGAGAAACAGGGTTCCAGTGCCACGTTATCCTAGGTTAAAAGAGAAATACTCTTAGCCCAGGGAACTGTGGCACAGGACTAGTCTTTTAGTCGCAAGGAGAAGATGGTATACTACCATAACTCTAATGTGACTATGGAGGGCTAACCTCCATGGTTGGCAACCTTGTCGGCAGGGGAATAAAGGTATCCTACAACCAACTCACCCTGCCGGCAGGTCGTCGACATAAGACTAAATACTCTGAGATTCTGACTAAATCCCAAAACCTGCTGGTATATCCACAGCCAAAGGTTAAGGGATTAGGCAGAAACCAAACCCCAGGTTAGCCATGTCTGAATAAAATTCAGGCACGGCTACTAGGGTTGTAGCCTGAGGCTACACTCAGAGGGAAAGGGATTACCCTTAAGTCTCCGAAGAGACGTGAGAAGTTTCATAACATTCTAGGAGGTATCAGTCTCCAATGGATGAAAACAAAACACAAGGGTAATCGGGGAATGTCGAACGTATAGAAAATGTCTAGGTTAGGTTAACTAGGCTAGATGAGTTCTCGGTTACCTAAATCACCGAAACTCTAACTATACGATCGACAGAGGAAAAATGAAATAATTATGCACATAATCAAATCTTCACAAGAATAAATGCCTAAATAGCTAATTAATTACAAGAATAAAATAATGCTATTTAAAAACTGGAAGTCGTTCCGCTAACTATATAATGCATGCCTAAGAACGACGGCACCCATGGTGCCTCCAGTAACTGGCCTAGCTTAATTTCATTGTGAAACAGGAGCTAAAACATATTCAAAGTAAAGACCCGATACTCAACTTTCCAAAGGCGGAAGAGGATGAAGAAAGCATAATTAATAATCCTTTAAACAATCGAAAAATTTAATCACAGGAAAATACCACCGAGCGAAATCGCTACAATAAAAGAAATGGCCACTATCGTAGGGATGGCGCTGTTGTACTATCGATAGTAGTATGGGAACGCGGATGGCCTTTGGAGGGCCCCCCTTTTATTTTTGCCACACCTCCTCGAAAAGTAAAACTCTATCTGGGGTGCAGATTGCTATGAGGTGTGCCATTACGTCCTTAAGCGAAATCCCTTCTTAAAATTTTAAGGGATATTCGCTCCAGGAGTTAGAATTCTGGGTACCTTCGGTAAATTCTCTGGGATATATCAATGTAGTCACATATAACCTTGGAAGCTACTTATGAAGGAACTTCCATCAGGACGACATGGCTTGAGCCCAAAAACATTGTTTAAGGAATATTCGGGATCGGGGAATACAATGCCCAGAATGATTATCTGCAAAACTCATGGCGTTGATACCGATAAAACGGTGAAGGAAACCCATAGAGGAAAGCACGTGAACTCAAATAATTTTGTTTAGTGCAGCATATGGTGCCTCGCAGTAGTGTCAATAAGTAAAGCCTCCATTCCATTTTTTTTTTTGGAAAAGGGGAAAAAGGTTAGTGTAGCTTTGCAGAAATTGACATTGGGGAAAACTACTGTGCTTGGCCAGTAGGAAAACAAATCCTACGGTAACAAAGTTTGTTGGGTAAAAAACCAAACTTACATGTTGGCAACGCATATTGGGATGCTGCCCACAATGAGCTCTCATTATGCTCGTGCAAAATATTGTAACTGCATGTAGGCCTACATGGATGTGGAAAATTTTCTTCACTCCTTTATATTTTATTTTTATCTAGCCTGTGTATAATGTAGTTTAATTGCCTATAAAGCCTTGTGTTGAAATCCCGATATGACACGTCGAGTTGCGTAAGACCAGACTTATGCAAACCGATGTTCTGCTGACCGGGTAGTAGACAGATGAACCTAGTGTCCAGGTTTAACTCACCTGCCATGTCGGTGTAAAAAACCCTGGCTCACCCAACTCATCTTCACTTGTACTTACCATTGATTGTCCAGAACATGGAGGAATCGTTGAAATTAAGTTACTGTGGTGGTCACTTTGCGTCAATAGCCGCAGGAGGAGGAGGAGGAGGAGGAGATGATGATGATGATGATGATGATATATATATATATATATATATATATATATATATATATATATATATATATATATATATATATATATATATAAAGTGTTCCGAAACATTGAATATCGTGTTCATGCATAACGTTATTGAGATGTACAATTCTTGTGATTAGTTTTCAGCAAATATTAAAATAAATAATTGGAATGTGGACAGACTCAGTTGGAGAAAATGCAATGTAAGTTGGATGTACATAAGTTACTTGCAAAACAAGCTGCTCTTAATAGTTTCAATTGTTGTGAGGAATTATTTTATGGCATTAGGGTTTAACCTTTATAAACATTGCTGACACCAAAGTTATCTACCAGTGTTGATTTTATAAAATAAAACTGCAAATATTCAAATTTGTTTACATTAAACGCCAAAATCGATCATATACATGTGGGATGGGGTTATGTCATAACTAAAGGAGAATAGTTGTCAGAGTTGGAGACTACTGAAAAGCTCTTCTACACTCCCCTATCTCTCTCTCTCTCTCTCTCTCTCTCTCTCTCTCTCTCTCTCTCTCTCTCTCTCTCTCTCTCTCTCTCTCATTAGCTTTTCATTGTTATGATGTTGCAGTATCCCTTGAAGTTGGAAGGAGGTCAAGTTTTCGCCCGTTTGTGTTTGATTGTGAACAGTTTCCTGGCCAGAAACTTAATCGTAGAGTAATGAAAATGCAAGGATTAACTGATATGTAAAAAGCTGGGAATGATTAAGTTTTGGAAGGTCAAGGTCAAGGTCACGGTCAAGCAAACTACCCAATTCACGTAATCACTCATAAGTTTTGAAATGGTTGTAGTTCATATTTGAGTGCATGAAAATCAACGCCCATTAATATATGTTATGGTCAAAGGTCAAGGTCAAAGTGGGGCAAAAGGTCGTGAAATAAGCTGCCGTGGCGGAGGTCTGCGCTATACTGAGTGACCCTCTAGCTGAAATTTATTTACTATTGTTATGTGTGTTATTGGTTTTAATGTTATTTCTAATGATTGTGCTTGCTCATGTTCTTAATATTGTTTACCACTATTTGGTAGGCTGTTTTTGTATCCATGTTATAACCTATGATTTATGTTCATCATGGGTTATGAGACAGGGAATATTAACCAATATTTTTATTGCTATTTACCAATATTTTGTTGGATTATTTACCATTATTTTGTATTATTCTATTATGGCCTTATTATGATATCGATTATGTGTTATAGTAGTTAGAAGAAAAAAGTAAAACCATTAGCCAAAATCATTATGAAACAAAATGAAAAGCCAGCACACTTCACATCACCTTATGTTGTATCCTCTAACTTCAGTATGACTTAGAATAACGAGATAATATTTAAATATATATCACATATAGAATTCCTTTAAAATGTTAAAAAATAAATTAAATTGCAATGGTTGGCTCAAACAATATTACTGTTTAAAAATTTTCAATGAGTCTTTTTCAGTTAAAAAAGGCACTTGTGACTTTCCTGCAGAATGCACTTCAATTAACCTGGTGAACTGATTAGCTTTTGGCAAACAAAACCTTACATTATGTACAATTAAGGGTAATGTTTTGAATACGCTTAAATAGGAAAAATACTAAAGATTATGTCCTGTCAGGAAAATGCTTGTGCAAAAAAAAAAGAAAAAATGAAAAGAAAAAATACACTATCAAAATGCATCAAGACCCACTTTTTACACGTGCATACCTCACATGTCACTAACTGGTAGGATACCTTTATTACCTTTACTCCTTCGGAACATTTTATGAACAAGAAAAAAGATATACAGTAAGTTATTGGTTTCCGATTAAATGAGTAAGTATGAAGTCCTTATTATATAGAAAATCGACACTGACAAAAATGCAGACAGATCCAACCTAACCAAACAAAATATTAGATTACACCTTCCCAAATTATCCAAACAGATAAAAATCAAAGTAGATATGCAGCTGTTATTATTATATTGCAAGAATGCAATACAGCATTAACAAAAGAAATTATCTTGTATCGATATACAAATTTAAATTGGCAGCGAATGCCAAGGAATGGGCATAAATCTCTAAAAAAAAATATATATATATATATCAGAATCCTTAAGATTTTCAGTTTAACCAGCAACAAAGATTTTGCCGTGCTGTAATTTACTAAATAAGACATATATGATGTTTTTTCTACCTATAAAGCAAAACCCTATGACCTTTAGTTAGAGTGTCTGGTTAGTACCTTATAATTTCCAGGGCTTCTGTGTATGCAAGGTCAACACGATTTTTGAATAAAATATTCCAGCTTTCATAATGATTAATTTTGTTACTGTACTTTTTTGTTGATATCATGAAAATAAACTTATTATGGAATATATTTATTCAGTTTTTACATACTCGGTATAATTAACATAATTCTATACGGTACTAGATTTATCAGAAGATAAATAATTCATTCAAACTGTTGACACTAATAATTATATCACACATTAGTGCTGAACTTTAATATATACCTATTTTGAAGAGTAGTGATGTAGAAGGCACGAGGTAGATTCATGCTATCACAATCCATTGGGTACAAAGAATGACATTCCAACAGCTGTAATTAGTTTTAAAATTAATCTAAATTATCTGTGTAAGCTTAGATATGTAGTGCTTAGAAGTTGGAAAAAGATCAAGACTGTTTGGATATAAATGGTGTAAAAGGATAAGAATAAGTACTGCATAGTGATAAATGTGGTGCTGTGGGAAGGTCACCAAAATCGTGGCGGAAAGGTAAGGTTATGGACCAGATGGGAATTTAGTTTACAAGTGCACAAGAATGAAATGAATGGAAAACGTAATTGGAGGTTTAACCTTAAAGGAAAGCCTTACGAAAAAACAGGATTCTAATAATAAAGTTAATTATTTCTATACTCACCTGAGGTTCGTAAAGATACTTACTCGAAGGTATTTAGTTGTCAATATCTATCCTAAAAATCTATGATTTCACATCATTTCTATGAACCTCCCTGATGCTCCTCTTATTGCTTCTCTCTTGAAGCTTAGCCTATATTGATGTCTATCCCCAAAACAACAAAATTCCTGAATTCTTTCCTTTCAAAAAGGCTTAGGCATCTATTACCATGTTGAGACATGTTTCATGCCAGTGACAATATTATGATTTAGGTAATCAATGTGACCACGGCAAAGGTCTTACTGTTCCTCTTATGGAGAAGTCGGTTCAAATGGTTGTTGACTTGATTAAGTTCCAAACATAAAAAGAAATTAACTATTAGTTCGGGGAAAATCCAGAGAAGACTAGATCAGTTGATTACAGTGGGGATGATTATGAAGATAATATCACTCTAACCATTAACAAGCTTTTGGGATTTGGTAGTAATGAACTCCATAAGCTCTTGTCCTTTTTGGCTGCTTTTGTTCACTCTTAGAAGGCCAGTGTCTTTGGGCCAAGGCAGAAATGGTAGCCTAACTTGCCCAGTTTCAAGCCCAAGCCTTACTCCTCTAGTTTTGCCTAGTGTTTCTAGTGCACCACTCAATAAGGGTTTTGAAGGTGCACTGCGTGGCAGAGCCGATCACCTCTCTAAAAGCTTCACACTCATATTACTTGGGGTCCTTCTACCGTGAACCATTACTAGTCTGCAATCAGGCCAGCTGTTTAAGCCACAAGATTCCTAGGTAAAAGACCGAGCTGGTAACCTGGATCTTAATATCCCTCTGCTCGATAAAGTAAGCAGTTGTGAGCAACCACTTTGTTCTTATATTAATAGTGCTGAATAATGTGCGGGTCCTGTGTTAAGACCAGGGCTGGGGAGTCGGAGTCGGAGTCAAGGAGTCGGAGTCGAGTCGAGGCCAATTTATGGACTAGCGGAGTCGGAGTCGGTAAAGTTCCACCGACTCCGACTCCAACTCCTCAAAAATGAAATTTTTGCGCTGGAGAAATATTCTCTTTTGGTATCCTAAGTCACATTTTTTCAAAGTCGCTCAAAAAAAGTTTCATATTACCCGCCGTTTTCTTTAACACCCTCTCAAATAAAGGCAGTCACTGGGAAACACATATAGCTCCTGCCATCTCTCGTCCATAAGCCAAGCCAAAACAATAATATCATACATGCGATCAGCTGTTCTCTCCACGCACACGCACGAGTCACTGGACATTAAAGTTTATTTCATGATTAACTCTTCATTTAATCACCAGTAGCCATTTAAAAGGTAGGAGTTGTTACTGATTCATTGTTTTATGCATCACGTATATGAATAATCTTAGAATTAAGTCATTATTTATATGTAAACATCGTGAAATGGCAGGTGTTTTATTACAGTTTCGTGTAGCCTAGGAAAAGCTGAATCCAAGAAATTACGTGAAATGTTTTCAATAAAACAATTACTTACTAGGCTAGTAGGCTGTATCATTATGTATCCAATTCCCATGATAATGAATATTAGTCATGCCCTGTTATTCAGATGAGCAAATAAAAACTATTTTATAGGAAATATATATCGAAGAAATGAAGGCATAGCCTTATTTTTTTAAAATAGGAGTCGGAGTCGGAGTCGGTTCTAAAAAATTATAGGAGTCGGAGTCGGATGTTCAGAGTCCCGACTCCCCAGCCCTGGTAAAGACTGTGACTTTATGATATTTGGAAGGTTCAACACAAGCTGATTGACATGTAGCATCAATCACATGTAGGCTCGGCCACTAGCACATCTCGATTTTTCCCTAACGATGTGAATGTACATAGGTACTAGCAAGATCTAGACTTTGGGTGCTATAGTCTATTTTTTTTTAGCGGTGCATATTTGCAACGACTCACAGGGGTGCCCTTTTAGCTTGGAAATGTTCCTGATACCTGATTGGTCGGAAGTATTTTTGTCCGAACACCTTCATTGTTCTCAAATAATTACCAAGTAATGGGAATCAAAACTTATTTGCTACCCTATATTTCTCCATTAGATATATGTTCTGTCAATAAACAATGTGAAAGAATAAATATACCATAAAGTATCGTTATGGTAAGTCTAAATTTGATAACACAATCCGCTGAAGTCAATGACAGCAGCTTATTTTCGGATGCACGTTTGTAATTTTGTAATTTTTCACATAGTTTAACACAAATTGGCATAAGTTTAAACATGTTATTATAAACTTTTTTTTGAATACCAGAATTTACCAAAAACATGGAATTAATAAAACCTGATATTTGTGAAAACTTATGGGGAGGTAAAAGAACAGCCTGCAGCGGCCTGGCGGGAAAACAATCCCTTCTGACTGACATTGACGAATTTTTTTTTTCGTAATATTGTTCGGGCTATTCCTTTCAGTTTAAATAGTTTTGCACTGTCTCTCTTCGTGATATTTTGCTTAGTATTTTCCCACATCCATGTTCCTCACCTAATATCTATCTATTTTTTTACTCAGCTTCCCTAGGTCCTCCTGGGATTAAAGACCACTCCTAAGGTTGCACTGGATGTCTCGGCAGCTGAAATGGTTGTCCCTGCTTTTTTTTCCGTCTACAAATTCCTCTGACAATTGCCAGAGCCTACGTCACATAGTGGGAAATTTACTCCCTCCCGCCAGACTTGTAAGCTCCCAGTGAAGCATCACATCCCGAAAGTTATACACACCACAACGCATGTCTTCCTGGGCATTGACACTAGCAAGCCACTGCTGACTCCCCATTACACGGTCCCTTCCCTTGTGATCCATCGCACACTAAAGGCTTTCTTAATTAACATTCGTGGCAAGAGGACTGGGTCTCCATTGATCGCCTAAATCCTGCGTATCTCCTGCAAGATGACTCGCCTACATTTCGCCTTTCTATAGCAAGGCCCCTCATTTCGCATGCATGTCTTTTTTAGGGGGGGAAGCCCTGTGCCACACTTGTTTCATACATACAAATCATTGGAATGCTTTGCTTTTTTTATCTATTGCTCTCTCCTGCACTGATAATGGAAAAACCAGTTGAAGCTTCCCATCGCATGTTTCACATTGTTTGAATTTTTGTGACCCTGTTGCCCTCAGCTATTTGCATATAAGATTGTTATCTGTTGAATAAATTTCACTTGCATTCATCTTGTGTCTCTGTTAGTACCTAACTAGTTCTCAACATAGATGCAATATTAGCATGATTAGTACACCAGTATGTTAGAGGTACAGTATATGTAGAAAATCCCAATGTGTCAGTATGTGTGAAAGAAACACAGATCAAGATTATCATGTCAACTAATTTACTATAAATGTTTTTTTTGCTAGTATTGGTAGTATTACGACAGTATTGGGTGAGCATGTGTGGATGTTGTTGGTAAGGGGAATGACATGTTTTGAAATGTCAAATTGTTATGATGCACTTTATACTAAGACCAGAAATATATATTTTCTGTTAAGGTCCAACTCATTTCATTATATAGATATCATATAGTCCTACACGAGTGTGTCACGTACATCAAAATATGCCCTTCCAAGAAAGAATGAGAGGTGGTGAAAAAAGACACTAGAGGGAAGATAGTGCTTATTGGTGTGTTCTAATGGACTCTCAGACCCTTAAAACATATGAGTAGACTCAAAATCAGATCTATATGTAAATATTTTGGCAAAGAAATAGACCAAAATCGGGTTTTGGCAATTTGAGCAGTGGCCATTTTGAATTTGGCCCATAAAAAAGTTGTCAAGGACGACAGAGTGGAATCATGAAGACTTGTGTTCTGTACAGTCTGTTCTACGAGAATCACCAATAGAATATTATATTTACGCAAAAACACACCTAAGCCATTCTGCTACTGCACTAGTAGCAGATTTGGCCGAGTTTATGTAGTCTGGGGTCATTTTGTAGTCATATCTGACAGATGAGCTGGGATATCTTTGTGTATTTCTATTCTTGAGAGAATTTTGATATTTTGGTATATTTCTATTCTTGAGAGAATTTGTGATATTTTGGTATATTTCAATGCATAAATGTGTTTTCATGAAGATACAGTGATTTTCCTGCGTAATTCTCGTGAAATTTTGCCATTTTTCTATGTTGGTGCCGTTTAGAATAATCAATTTTTTCATAACTTGAATTCTATAGCTGCTAAATAATTTCAAAATATGCAGGTAGCAACCATAATATCTTTGCGCAAATCAAAGAATATTTAGATGAGTGAATAACACCTTGAGATTGACATGCATTTCCTGTTTCAGGTAGCAGATTCGGCCGTATGAATTGTGTGATCTGGGGCCATTGTGTAGTCTTATTTGACAGGTAAGCTGGCCTGTCTCTATGTATTCATATATTTTTTTCTTTTTTAAAGAATTTGCGATATTTTGGTATATCTTCAAACAAAAAACGTTATTCAGAAACGAGTTTTCTATGAAATTTTCATTATAAAACTTGGCCACGTTTATATCTGGCCCTGATATAACATTAACTAAAATTTTTGTGCACATTGTTTAACACATTAACGTCGCCCTATGGTATGATTTTATTCTATGAAAAATGTAGCCACTTTTCTCCTTTCAGAAAATTCGCTGTAATCGTCCACGCCAACTGGATCTCAGGAAATGTTGCCCAAACATCTAGGAACATGTACATATTTTTTTTTTCATCTTTACATTTAGATTTTTTGTAAATATGGTAATTTTATACTTATTTTTGAAATTTATTTTTAATAAATTTTAAATTGTCAGATTTTTTTTTTTTACTGCTTCACTTTTTTTTAGTAATGTTTGAACTAATTTTATTAGGAAACGCTATAAAGATTGTGACAAAGTAATTTTTTTATATAAATTCTTTTGACACGAGGTCGAGTTTGACCCAACGATTCCTTTAATGAGTTACAAAATAAAGATACTCATTAGGGTTAATATCATGAACACAAACCTTAAAGTTTCTCAATGACCGGAATCCAATTCCCTGTGAGCAATGGTCTCTAGTTACTTAATAAGGAAAGACAAGAGGGATAGTGGCTTGGCCCCCTAACCGCACAAAAAATCTGGTAACCTTTTATCTAATGCATTAAGCCATGTCTAAATAGAGCTCTGCCACCCAATTTATACCAAGGAACCTATACTTCATCCCACAACCTACCTTTTTCCACAATGAGCATTTTTCCCCGAGTTAATTCTTAGCCTGAAAATTATGCTAGCGACAAAGCCCCTTTATTAACACCAAAAACCACATACTTGGAAAATGCCTGTAGCTTACTAATAGGCTTAGACAAAGCTAAGACCAACAGATAAATGGTCTGAACTGTAAGATACTTGAAGAGGCCTGTCAAATGTTCGAAACGTGGAATCCTAGAATTCGTCAGTGTTGTCTACTGTATTACAATATTCGTGGTCTTCATGCAAATATTCAAGATATTCCCTTGTGATCAGAAACTTTGGTTTCTCAAATGAGACACTCATCTGAGCTCTTGTAACTGGTTTTAAGAAACAAGAATTTTGAAAAGGGATGCCATTCCTAGGGCAAGGGGAATAACAGTGTATATTAGGACCAATTACCCTGCTTTTCATAAGTCCTGCTATGAATGTGGATGTTATGAGATTCAGGTCATAAAAGTTTGTGGCAGGCAAAACAACTTCTATTTGTGTTTGATCTACTGGAATCCAAATATGGATAATTCTACCCATTATGGGTAAGATAAAAAAATGATAGAAAGGCATTCTTTGTTTTTGTTGGTGATTTCAATGCTTACTATAGGGAATAGTTAAATTCTGTTTCTCCTGCATATCACAATGGTTTAAAAGCTTTGGACATAGCCTCTGAATCTGGCTGTGAGCAACTAATAGGTGAAGCTACTCACTGGTCTGGTAACTGCTTGGACCTTGTATTTACTGACTCCCCTGGCGTTATAACAAGTAAGGTTGGTTCTCCAGTTGGGACATCTGATCAGGCCTTGATTTCATTAGTAGTGAAGACTGAACAGTCTGTCTCTGATGTGTCAACTCATGTACGATTTATATAAAATCTCAAACAGACTGGAGTGGCATTTTGAATGATCTTTGGAGCCTGAATTAGTCACAATTGTATAATAGTGTTGAGCCTATTGTTCCTTTCAATGAGAATCTAGTCTAAATAATTGATAGGTGTATCCCTTCTCTGTGGAATGGTACTAGATAAAATTTGCCTTGAAATAACCATGCTCAGCTGAGAGCTTTTGCTCAGAGAGTTTATGCTTCAACTGAAAAGAAAAGAAATACAATATAACCATAAAAGAAACTCTTTCTGGTACAACCCAGGAACATAGGTGGCGGGCTACCCTTAAATCTGCACTCTTTGGTGTCGACATAACAGTTCCTCCTGTACTTAAATCAGATGGCTCTGTCCCTCACTCTCCAAAGGAAAACGCAACCATTTTGGTTGATGTGTTTGATAGTAAGTAGAGTAATGAGCAACTTGACCTTCCTCATTCCCGTTTTCCTGAGGCTAAACTAACTAGATTAGCTTTTCGATCTCGTGAAATTAAAGCTCATTTGACACTTATGGAGGTGTACACTCAAATTGTATTTCATTTTTTTTGTTTTTTATAAACTGCAGATTTATTACCTCCTAAGTTATCTGCATTTCCGGCAAGTTAGCAAAAATAGGTTCTTTGAGCACTTATTGGAGAATTGGTAATGTTACTTTATTATGTAAACGAATTGGTGGTAGCTCAAGTCCAATTTCCATAACTCCCACATTATCTAAAGTTTTTTAACGTCTTTTGGCAAAACATCTAAATAGGTTTACTGAAGGTAAACATCTATTCCCTTGTTTGCAATTTGGCTTTCGTAAAGGTTGTGGAGTATACGATGCCCTTCTTACAATCTCCAATGCTGTACAGAAATCCCTAGATTGTGGTCAGGAAGTTTGTTGAAGGCCTAGATTTTAGTGCTTCATTTGACTGTGTTAATCATGAGGCCCTTGTTTCCAAACTCAAACAGTTGGGAGTGGGTGGGTCTTTTCTTAAAATCATTATTGAATTTTTAAGTAATAAATCGCAAAGGGTTGTTTGTTGACGGACACCATAATGAGAATAGGATATGATATCTGGTGTTCCTCAGGGTAGCGTTCTTGGCCCATTACTTTTCATGCTATATACACATGACATGTGGTTTGACATAGAAAACAAGCTCGTTGTATATGCAGAGGATGTTACTCGCTTTAATCAATTCCATCTTCTGAATATAGATATAGGGTTGCTGAATCCCGCAATAGAGACCCAGCTGAAATTAGGGCATGGTACACATTATGGGGCATGAAATTGAATCCTAACAAATATCTTTTGAAATTTTAGGTGTGATTCTTGACAGTAAATTTACTTTTGAGAAACACGTTATGTCTGTTTCTTCTTTCATTGCACAAAAGTGGCTTATTGAGGAAGTCTTTTAAGATTTTTGGTGATCAATCTTTTCTGAAGAAGTGTTTTAATTCTTTCATTCTACCTAGTTTCGAGTATTGTTCTCCTGTCTAGTCTTCAGCTGCTGAATCTAATCTTAATTTGTTGGACAGAAACTTACGGTCTATTAAATTTCTTATTCCTGATCTAGATATTAATCTCTTGCACCATTGTTCAGTTAGTTTGTTATGCATTTGCATAAGATTTTTCACATATCTTCCCGGACAGTACCATCCTGTTCGTAATACTAGGTAAGTAGTTAATTCTAACAGTCATGCCTTCTTCATCATGAAGCTCAATACTACACAGTATTCTAGAAGTTTTATTCCAGCTGTAACCAAGTTGTGGAATGATCTTCCTAATCAGGAAGTTGAATCAGTGAAACTTTGAAAGTTCCAATTCACAGAAAATATTTTTAGGTTTAACAGGCTGACATAAGTCTCTCTTTATAATTTATATATGAAATATGTGTTTTAATGTTACTGTTCTTGAAATATTTTATTTAAATTGTTCATTACTTCTCTTGATTATTTATGGGCTTTCCTCACTGGGCTATTTTTTCCTTGGGCTTATAGGCTACTGCTTTTCCAAGTAGGATTGTAGCTTAGCTAATAATAATAATAATAATAATAATAACAATAATGATAATAATAATAATAATAATAATAATAATAATAATAATAATAAAAATGACTATTATTATTATCATACTGCTACTCTACATTCAAATTCTAATAAATAGATAACAGACAACTGGAGGTTTCTCCATAGAAAACAAACTGACTATACTTGTGAAAATACCCAAAGAGGATGATAAATACAACCTAAGAGGTTTCGGAAGAATATTATAAACCTTAATATCCTTAAAAGCTAGTTTCCTTTGCTAAAACATGAAACGCAAGAATTTAAAAATTTTATCCAAACTTGTTGTAGTCACCAAAATGTTCCTGAACCTACACCAATCAAAATACACGTACCACAGTGTCTGATACAAATCATTGGAGACTACCACTTGAAAACCTCTTGGAGCCTAAAGTGAATATCTAGAGGGCTCAGAAAAACCTTTTTTAAGAGAATATGCCGGCAGTCTTGTACTGCATGTGTATTAAACATGCTCATACCTGTAACGGTATTTCTGTCTCTTGTATATTATCGTTATCGCTCTTCCTTTGCACTGATAACCTGTTAAGTCTGTATGCTCTTGAATCATTGTGTTTGACTTTTTGTGCCATTCTTGCTTGGAATGGGTTGTATATATATACTCATACTCCGTCCAAATAAAGTTAGTTGCATTCACCTTGCTTCTCAGTTATTACCTAACTGGTGCGTCCACACAGTCTACATGCGGTAAGGTGAAGTGTGTTAGGGTCTTAGATGAAAGACCCTTTAGCTTTAATCAATTAAATAGTCATATGAACCTCATGTGAGATTCACAGGAATAATTGTGAATACTAAGTTCTTCATGATTTTATTGATTACAAATGTAATAATAAATGTCATTATCAGATATACATATAATACTTAATCAAAATACAGTGACGGTATGAAATATTTAATGCTGTTAACTTTCAGTTTGAATTGAATACAAACCATTGCCTTAGTTGAAGTTGTCACATTAGGATTCAAAATTATTTGAAATATTTACAAGGAAAGCTTCCACTTCTAGAAAGGGGTTAAGATGTCAAGTTACAGCCAAAAGGAGAATAATTGTGTACTTTTGAGGATTAAAGGAAATTTTCTCCAAACATATTTGAATGACCTGATTTTTAGCTGATTTTGCATCATTTAGGATATGGCTGCTCCATTGCACAATGTGGTAGACAGCACTGCCTTTTTCAATTAATACATTAAGTGAGCATAAAAATCGAAGATGTGTTTACAGAATAAAAACGAAGGTAGTTGAAGAATACTTTACATTTTAGGTCTAAAATTTTCCCCGTATACTCAAACTTGAGCTGTATTTTACAACCTTAACTTGTCTGCTACTAGGGTGAATTTAAATACCTGACCCCATTGGAAGTTCAATGCATAATTCTATAACAAAGTCTAGCCATTAAATCAATGGGTATTTCATAAAATCTTCTGATAAGATACAAAGGTATTTTACAGCTAAAGTAAATAAAACCAGCCAAGTATTATATCCCATGAAATTAACCCATAAAGGAAATATCCGTAAGGTTATCATTTGAGAACCTCAAGTTACTACAAAGAAATATACAAACAAAAGAAATACTATTTTTCTTACACAACATTAAAATAAAAAAAATCTGCTGTGTAAATACACTTTAGAACAATGATGCGAAATCCTTTCTTCCTTGAAGCTGTCTGCCAGAATTGCCATAAGGAATTTATCAACAAGACCATTTTCAATGATTAAACCTTTTGATAAAATAAAAGATGACTTATTACTTACCCAGTAGGACAACCCCAGCCATAGTCAAGAAGCTACCAGTAAATCCAATTGCATCGAGCATCAGCTGGTTTAAAACTGCCATCAGAGGACTCGACACAGCCTTAACAATAAAAGTAATGAAAAAAAAAATAATGACCATGATATGGAAAAGAGATTCAAATATTTTTACTCTTTAATGTTCATGAGGCAGAACTGTGAAACAACATAAGTAGCCTGAGTAAAAAAAATAAAAAGACAAACCTGGCATGAGAAAATTAGTCCAAAGTTAGCTGCATAGTTCTTGGAACCAAATGCCTTTTCTGTGACAGTAGGCATAATTGCAAATATTCCTGAGAAGGTCAAATATATACACCAGACCCATACAGTGTACCCAGGCTTGCCCATATGTTTTGTGAGGGGAATTGTGCACAGCAAAATTGAAAAGAGTGTTGACAATATACGAAGAGTAGTCTGAAAGAAAAAAAAATATCTGAACTTAACGAATTCTAAACGAGACTCTGAGAAGGCTTAACTGTTCTATATGGATATAAGTCCAACAACAGAACTCAAAGAAATATGGTCAATTATATACTACATACTTTTAGTATTACCTTAAAAGAAGTCTTATCCATTATTCTTCCCCACAGAATTCTACCAGAGGCATTGAACAGAGCAGCCAGAGATCCAACCATGGCAAGGAAGTGATCATCTTTGATGAAGGTTTGACCAAACGTTTTATACATGGCACTGACATAGGATATGGCTATACCGTTGAACATATAAATAAACCAAAGCATGTAGAATAGTTTGTTTCTCAGAACTTGTTTAGGGCCCAGATCTGTTGGAATCAATAACAATATCAAAACAATATGAAAGGCATCATAATACAAATTTGTTTTTTGAAAAAAAAAATATCTTTGTAGATACGGACAAGCAATCCATAAACCCGTTCCTAATTTATCAATGCTAGACTGTGCATCAGTCCCATCTCCTGAGGGCACATGCCGTTTTTCCGCATGAAATGGGAAACTTGAAACAAAATCTAGATCAAATCAATGCATGGTGTAAATTATGGGAATAAAGTTAAACTTTAACAAAACTAATATCATAATATCAAGTTGGTCAAAGACACCGGAACCTCCAATCTAGATCTTTTCATTAATAAAATTCCTTTAAATACAAGTAATCTTCAAAATTCTAGGTATTAGTCTTGATTATATATTAACTTTTTAGATAAAGAATGCGTTTAAGAATTTTGGAACCTATATTATCCAGATATTTTTCCCTTATCCTTAATATGAGTAATAATAATAATCATCCTTTCAAGGCATTCCGATCTTCCTATGCTAATAAGTACCCATACTTTGCATACACACACACACACACACACACATATATATATATATATATATATATATATATATATATATATACACACACACACATATATATATATATATATATATATATATATATGTGTGTGTATATATATATATATATATATATATATATATATATATATATATATACAGTACATAGGCGGTATATGTACCGTGCTAGGCGGTATACCATGTTTGCCAACGTTTATACTCGTATGAGCGGATGAGAAACTTCGTAGAGTAATGAGAGCTTTGGGTGAGGAGGAAATGCCCCCAAAATCTCAATGAAGTCACTGGCAGTAGGGTGAAGGATCAGGTTTAAAGCGATGGACAAACTTTCTCTTCGGCTTTTACTCCTGATGCCTGGTGGTTGATCTTACTAGAATTAGTATGGACCGGTAGGGGTCACTTGCCTCAGGTAGATAGGCACAATGCAACACAAGGAACTGGTTATCCTGTGATGTATCTAGCCAATGAATCCTCTAAGGATTTAGTCAGTCATGGAAAGAGAAGATGACAAAATGGCCCCCGGTCCCGGGCGTAGTGGGGTACTAAGAATCTCCCGGTTTATAAACACTAAAGAACAATTCAAAATAGGTAATTGGAATGTTAGAACCATGAATCAGATTGGGAAGTTACAGCAAGTGGAGAGTGCTATTATGAAATATAGTTTGGATATCCTGGCCGTAAGTGAAACACGTTGTAAGGGGATTGATAAGGAAACTTTAGACCAAGGAAATATATATATATATATATATATATATATATATATATATATATATATATACATTTACATACATACACACACACACACACACACATATATATATATATATATATATATATATCTACCCGGTAAGATCAGATGGAGTTGGAAGAGAAGGGGTAGGAATGATGATGACACTAAGAGCAGAAAAGGCATTAACCAAGTGGAGACCTGTAAATAGTAGATTGTTAATAGCAAAGTTCAAACCAAAGCAGTGCAATATGGGTATTATAGTTTGCTATATCCCATAAAATGATTCTCCTGAAGAAAGGAAAGATTATCTAATACTATGAAGACCTGCAGAGTGTAATAGATGAGATCCCTGAGAGAGACATGAAAATTGTGATTGGTGACTTCAATGCTAAAACTGGAAGAAATAACCAAGGGATAGAAATTGTGATGGGTGTCGAGGGTCTTGGCAAAGTTGTAAATGAAAATGGAACACATTTCATAAGTTTCTGTTCAGCAAACAATCTTGTCATTGGAGGTATTCTTTTTCAACACAAGCACACCCACAAGTATATATGGACTTCACCGTGTGGCAATTACAAAAATCAGGTAGAACACATTGCCATTAATAAAGAGAGAAGAAGGAATCTGAGAAATGTAAGAAGCTATAGAGGTGCAGATATTGGTAGTGATCACCAGCTCCTCATTGCTATACTGAAATTAAAACTGAAAGCACCCAACAGAAAGATAGATAGAATACCTACGTTTGATACAACTGAGCTTTTAGAGCAAGAGCACAGAGAAACATTTGCAATTGAATCTAGGAATCGATTTGCAGTCTTAATGACTTTAAGGGACAAAGAACAGAATTAATGAAGAATGGTGTGATATTAGGAACATATATCAGTCAGTTGGTAGTGAAGTCTTGGGACACACAGTTACAAGGAGAAAGGCATGGATATCAAATGATACTTGGGATACAATAAAAAGGAGACAAAGACAGAAATTTATTGTTGAAAGTTTTCGAGGAAGTAATAAAAATTACAAGGTAAAGTATGCTAAGTATTCCAGTATTGATAGTGAGGTCAAAAGAAAAGACAGGAATGGCTGGAGAGAATATTTAGACAGTAAAGCAGACGAGGGTAGGGTGACTATGCTATGAATTCAGGAGGTGGCTATGGTGTAAGAATTGCTCATAGAATTATTGATGAAATCTCGACTGGGGTAAAGAAGAAGAAGCATATACCAATCAAAAAGAGAGATGGCTCTATCATAGGAACAGAAGATGCAGAAAGGCAACATTGGATGGAACACTTAAGTGGGGTTATGAATAGGAGATATGAAGGGAATAATTTGATTGATATACTTGAAGCTGATGAAGACCTTGATGTGATCATGACTGAATTCAGTGTGTTTGAAGTCGAAGCTATCCTAAACAAATAAAAGAGATGGAAAGCCCCAGGATATGATGGAATAACTGCCGAGATGATACTGGCTGAAAATGAAGTGACTCCCAGACTGCTTACAAGATTATTTTGAAAAATGTGGCATGAAGAGGCAAAACCTGATGTATTGGAGTTAGGAGTGTTGGTGAAAATAGCAAAAAGAAAAAAAAAAGGAGACCTGACTGATTGCAATAATTACAGATGTATAACACTTACGTCAGTTGTTATGAAAATATATAGTATGCTTACTCTAAAGAGACTGGAGAGAAAGATTGATGAAAAACTGAGAGATGAACAAGCAGGATTTAGAAAAGGTAGAAGTTGCACTGACCAAATTTTAATTTTGAGACATGTTGTACAGCAATGCATAGAATATAGAAATCCCCTTTGGATGGAATTTGTGGATATGAAAAAGCCTTTGATAGTGTGCACCGGCCAATTTTGTCGAGTCCTGCGTTATTATGGACTTCTTTTTAGATACGTGTATTTGATCAAGTCTGTTCATGAGCATAGCAAGTGCAAAGTTAACGTTAATGGAGTATTATCAAATGAATTTCCGGTGAACAGAGGAGTACCCCAAGGGCATGCGTAGTCACCTATGTTGTTTATCCTCCTCATCAGAGATGGTGGAGAAGGATTGGACTGGATTGCTTATAGGAATTAGGCAGACTTAGAGCATGCTGATGATGCTGTCCTTGTTAGCAGAACACCCAAACCTGAAATATCACACGAGGTTGGGCTGAAGATAAAAAGAAGAAAGCCAGAGATGATGAGAACGGAGTATGCAATGGAAGATGAAATATCATTGGAAGGAGAAAGGATTAATGAGGTAGAATCATTTAAGTATTTAGGAACTATGATCTCCAATACAGGGTCTTTGAAATTAGTTTACTGAAAGATTGAAAAAATAAAATCAGACAATGGCTAGGTTAAGTAAAATTTGGAAATCAAATCGCCTGAAATTACATAAAAAAATCAGACTATATGTCAGTTTAGTGAGATCGGTGTTACTTTATGGACATGTATCATGGTACGACAATGAAACAATCTCTAATAGATTTAGTAGATTTGAGAGCAAAGCCTTCAGAAGGATAATGGAAGTTAAATGGCAGAACAGGATTAGAAATGAAACTAAAAGAGAGATTACTCAAGTGCCATATGTTGATGAGATCATGACGAGGGGTAGATGTATATGGTTTGGGCATGCTCTTAACACTCTCCAAGAGAAATTAGTTTACCAAATGTTCAGTTGGGCTCCACAAGGCACTAGAAGAGTTCGAAATTCCAGGCCTACATGGCAGAGGACTATGAAGCGCGAAGTAGGAGATGATGAATGGAAAAGTATTCAATTAAAAGCTCAAGATAGAGACAACTGGCAAAATCTAACCAAGGCTCTTTACGTGTATATATATATATATATATATATATATATATATATATATATATATATATATATATATACTGTATATATATGTATATATATACATATAAATATATATATATATATATATATATATAAATATAAATATTTATATATATATATATATATATATTATATATGTATATGTATATATATATATATATATATATATATATATATATATATATATATATATATACACACATATATATACTGTATATATATATATATATATATATATATTTAAATTTATATGTAAACACAAACATACATAAATATATATATATATATATATATATATATATATATATATATATATATATATATATATATATATATATATATAAATATATATATAGACACAAACATACATATATATATATATATATATATATGTGTGTGTATATATATATATATATATATATATATATACATATATATGTATATATATATATATATATATATATATATATATATATATATATATATATATATGTATATATATATATATATATATATATATGCTCTTGGGACACAGCTTCTCCCTAAGGCAATTTTCATTAAATATAGTCTTAGTGGCGTCAATGAGTTTCCTTTAGGAATCTTCATATTTCCTCAGCTTCTTTAAGTTTTCAGACATAATCCTTAGGTTTAATGAACGATTATTCATTTTCTTCATACTTTATTCACTACAACACTGTTTCGACAAAACTATTTCTTTATCGAGTAATTGCTGACTTTCATAAGTTTACAATTCCTTTTTTACATTAGCTTCTTCAAATATTACGATTAATCATCTTGAGATTACATTCTAAATAAATTAAAAATTCTAAAAATTAAAAAGTTAAAAAGGAAAAGGTGAAAATTTTCAAAATTCAGGGATCCTTAGATTATGAAGAGGATGATGTTTGATTACATACAGTACTTATATATATATATATATATATATATATATATATATATATATATATATATATATATATATATGTATATATATATATATATATGCGCACACATACCTAGATGCATGCTCGGACTTGCACCACTATATAGTTTATCCATGTCGCTTTCTGCTTGAGGGGAGCGTATGATTAGAATCTTTCTGTATGTTCAAAGTTGGCCTAGAGGGCGATGCTTACAGCTTCAGCAATTATAAGTCCCATCAATTCCTTTAGTGAAGTTTTCAAGTCGTGGACTTCAATTTAGTGTTGGTTTATTGGCCCCTGATTCCCATGGATCAGCATCCTTCTTGGGACTGTTGTAGTAGTGTGTCCAATATTGTCTTTTCTGTGAGATTTACACATCTCCTCGGGGCATGAAAATTTATAGACGTTGGTGCACTCTTCTTTTGGTCCTTTGGGGCGGTATTGTTTTTCATCATAAGACTTTCAGTCAGATTGGGCTTGCTCTATATTACAAGTTTTACTTTTTGGTAAGGGGCTTTTGGGGAGGACACACATCGATTGAAGATTCCTCGCAATGTCCAGGTTTCATCTTTGTAGGCCGAACCAAAGCTAAGGCGGTGGTAGATGATAAGGATTTTGTCTACGTGGGGTTTTGCCGTCGTTGGTTATTGAACTTCATTGAATTTCTTCCTTATGGGTTCTTCTATCATACTGTCTGGATATTCGTTATTCGTTAGTAGTTACCGAATTCTGTTTAGTTCGGCATCTACACCTTTCCAAGTTTTCCTGTGGGTAAGCACTTATTACTGACTTTTTGTATGCTTCGGGGCACTCGCCTCTAGCATTTAAGCATCGTCCTGCGTTGGTTGATTTAGTGTATACCGATGTCTTGAATTCGTCATACTGTTGTTTGCCTTGGACATCAAGGAAAGGCAGTGTTTTTTCTTGACTGTATTCGGTTGTGAAATTAAGAACAGATTTTTTCCTAAGTTTATCAGCTAACTCTTCTGTCTCTGTTTTTGTCGTGATGAATATGCCATCGATGTAATGTCCATAGATTTTTGGGTTCTTGTTTTCTTTGAAGGTCTTTTCTTCGACGGTTGTCATATACATGTTGGCAAATAGAGTCCCAAGAGGAGATTCCATGGCTACACCATCTATTTGTCGAAATAGCTGTCCACTGAGAGGAACGGAGCTGACATACTGCATACCTTACCATATGCTGGATATGTTAAATGATGATTTGGGGCCCTAGGTCACTGCCGTCTCAATACACAAGGCCTGGGCATGCCGACCGTGTGAGAGCTGTGACGTCATAGCCAGCGTCGGTTGATCCAAGCAGCTGCGCAGCAAGCGTTACGTTCAAACTCAGTCTGCAATCTGTCTTCATCCAAGCAATAGCCTCTGGCGATGCTCCCTTGGTGATTGGTATTTTACCCTCTAATATTGGATTTCATACTGGATATTATGCAAGGTAAGAGTTGTACATGGTTTACCTATTGAATTTACTGTAGTAATATAAAAATTTTGTGGTTTATAACTGCATTACCAGTCGGTTTATATACAAAAGCCGGTAATTCCAGCTGGGTATGTTTGAATATCTTGGGCAAATACCGTAAACTAAACTTATTGCATTGCTACTTCGCTTGTTATATAGTCATTGATAACAAGATCTGCTTTGAGAGGAACAGGATGTAAGGCAGTATTACACTGTAATGCAGTTTTAAACTGGGATGTGATAAAATTTTAAATTTACCGTTACTGTTTTGTATCTCGTGTGGCCGTACGAGAACGCTGCTCCTGTGATTTGTGTTTTATCTTCTAATATTTGATTTCATGCAGGGTATTATGCAAGGTAAAAGTTACACATAGTTTACTTATTGGATTTAAGGTAGTAAAATAAAAATGTGTTTTATAACTGCTTTACCGGTCGGTTTATATACAAAAGCCGGTAATTCCAGCTTGGTATGTTTGAATATCTTGGGCAAATACCGTAAACTAAACTTATTGCATTGCTACTTCGCTTGTTATATAGTCATTGATAACAAGATCTGCTTTGAGAGGAACAGGATGTAAGGCAGTATTACACTGTAATGCAGTTTTAAACTGGGATGTGATAAAATTTTAAATTTACTGTTACTGTTTTGTATCTCGTGTGGCCGTACGAGAACGCGACAGTGTTTTTGATAATATAAAGGCAAAAAGCATAGGCAACAAATTTCTTATCATAATTCAACTCAATGTATGTTGTTTGATCGGTTACTAGTATTTTAAAGTTTGGATGAGGAATGTTTTCTCAAAAATTATATAACAATAACATTATCTGCCATAAAATCAACAGGACGTAAGCAGGGTGACGAGATTCTGAAAATTTAAATAAGGGACGCCTAAATCAATGGCGTAAGGAAAATTTTTCCGTTGGGGGGGAGGCGGCGTTTAAAATGGCACTCTCGCAATTTCTGTGTATCTGACAGCAAATTGCAGCATAGAAAAATGCAATTTTGGACGATTTTCATAAGACCAATTGAAATTTTTACACAATGACTATCAACACCGGTAGGCCTACATTGTACATTTACCAAAAACATACTGACGATGTTGATTCTTTGCTATAAACTCAATCACAATATCTATCAAGTCAAGGCTATCGCTTTTCTAAGCATTCTGTGTTTTTTTTTTCTTACGATTTAGTATAGCTATAATTTGGTCGTCGGTTCCAATTTTATTGTTAAATCTTTAACGCCTTTCGTTTAATTGATATTTCACAGAAGACAATTATCTAATGTTTTAATTGATATTCAGCAATACTGCATTGGTTATAAATAAATCAAGGTTTCTAAAGTGCTTTTGTATTAGCAAAATAGACATACACACACGTATATATATATATATATATATATATATATATATATATATATATATATATATATATATATATATATATATATATGCTTAGGCCTGTTACTCACAATTCCTTGGTGGCGTTCATAACTGGAAGATAGCTTTTCTCCTGACGAACTGTCCTGCAGATAGTTTTCAGAATAACATCTAATTTTTGATGGAGCGTGTAAGCTTCACGAATTAGTCTGCTTTGAATATGACCTGACTTTCGTCGAGAACTAATGTCAATCTCACTGTAAAAAGTGGAAATGTAAACCAGCGAAACAGTGGAGGGCATGCAAGATCGGCCATGATCTGTGAAGCCTTGTGAAAAATAATTCATGTATTTAAAATTAATCGTAAATTTCATCTCTACATGTTCAAGAATCTAAAACTTTCATTTTTCAGTTTTTGTCAATTAGTTTTGGATTTTGCAAATATTTTGGCATCAACATTTTCATCATCATAGCCTATATATTAAAGTGTAATTCAATCAGCCAGTGTAGTCCCGAAGAATCGAAACTCGTGTCGACACCAAATAATATATAGAGAAACTTTAATGCAATATCCTGTTATTCTGAAAATTATCTGCCGGTGTAATGGTCTGCCCGCCCCCCCCCCCCCCTGCGTCCGAAATTCTCTACGGGGGAAATATGGCCCAGGATATATATCCCCCGGGGGAACTTTGTCCCAGGATTGAATTCCCCCTCTGGGCCAAGATTCCCCTTTTGCTTGGTGGAGGTAACCTTTATTTTTTTTTTCGTTTGCCCTTGAAATAAATTCAATCGGATTTCATAGAAAAGCTGCACAAATTGCAACACAATGAAGGGTTACATTTAGGCAATAAATTGAGGTCACGGTTAGGTTAGAATTTACTCCCATCATATTCAACAAGTAAAACAAACATAATGGCCAACAACGGTTTTTTTTTCGAGCAAATGTACAGATGTGTGGTATATCTGGTCAAAGCTGTTGACACCATCCTTGGTGAAGTGTAAAAGCTAATAATCTCGGGTAACCCAACTGAATGGGTATCATCTTTCTCATGCATAGTGCTTCTTAGCATCAAGTGTACTTTCTTTTTATTTTTTAGCTGGACAGTACGAAAGAAGAGTAAGGTTTTCACTATATATATATATATATATATATATGTATATATATATATATATATATATATATATATGTATATATATATATATATATATATATATATATATATATATATATATTTATTTATATATATTCCTCATATTTTGTTAAACTTACCGTTGATTATTTAATTCATCAAAATAGTTTCTCGGTAAGGGAAGGTGGGGGAGAAATGGCCGGGGGGGGGGGGGGGGGGGAAATAACAGCCCGGGCTGCTTTTCCCCGGGGGGAAATTGATCCTAGGCTAATTTTCCCGGGGGGAATTTCAGTCTGGGGGGGAATATTTCCTGCTACACTGCATTGGTTATAAAAGATAAAGGTTTCTAAAGTGTTTTTGTATCAGCAATATATATGTATGTATATACATATATATATATATATATATATATATATATATATATATATATATATATATATATATATGTGTGTGTGTGTGGATATGAATTATATTTATATATATGTATGTATATACTGTGTGAGTATATAAATATATATATATATATATATATATATATATATATATATATATATATATATATTTCTGATACAAAACACTTTAGAAACCTTTATCTTTTATAACCAATGCAGTAACCATCAAATAAAATATTGAATAATTGTCTCAAGTAAGCTAATGATAAATAGTAAGTAAAAACAGTATGTTTAGATAAGCGATAGCCCTGACTTGATCGACATTGCGATTGAGTTTATAGTAAAGAATCAACATCATCAGTATGTTTGGTTTAAATCAACCAAATAGGCCTACATACATATATGTTGCCACATTGGTCACCAGTGTGATAACAACTGTAGGTGCTAGAATGTGGGCTAACCTTTAGTAAAAAGATAACAGGTTGTATACAAGCACTTGCAAGCAGGAATGTCAAAAAAAAATCAAACAAACTAAGACATGATACAGCAAGCACAAACAGGTTGGTCTATTATCAGTGCAAGAAAGAGCGAAAGGTAAACCAAAAAAGTAATAACGTTGGAGGGTACGAGTGTGTATGAAACATGCGATACAATACACATCTCCTTTGACATTGGAATAATGAAAAACCCAACTGACATCATCGTAGCTAAGGAGAATCTTAACTGAGGTGTCATGTTACAAACTTTAGTTCATGTCTTATCATCATCTTATAACATTTATCATTGATTTTTACTCTAGTAGGTTATTTCTTTCGAATGTGCATTATAGCCTGGTTATTTTTTTGATTTTGCATCTTCACTGTTGCCAATTTCGGAAGGCCGCCTTTTCTTTACCTCGTATCTCACAAAAGTTCACTAGTATATAATATATTTTTTTTTAAATATCAAAAATACGAGAAAAGGCGTCCCGGGGAGTGTTCATACGGGACACGGGATAAATGTCATAAATATGAAACAATCCTGTCAAATACAGACGTCTGGTCACCCTGGATGTTAGGCATTTTTGCACCGTAAGAAAACTGTAACTGGGATGTATGATCAAATTTTGAATTTACTGTCACTACTTTGTATCTCGTGTGGCCATACGAGAATGTGTCGGTGATTTATTAATATAAAAGCAAATATGATATGCAAAAAAAGGTCTTATCAATAATTTCTTGAAAATTATATTTGTGGAAAAAAAATATCATTAATATATTTTTGCAGATGCCAAGGTCATGCTGTGTGCCGGGATGTAAAAGTAATTATTCAAGATCAGATGTTTCTGCGTTCCGCTTCCCAAGGGATGAACAACGACGGCAGCTATGGATAAAAGCCATCCACAGAGAAGACTTTACACCTACCCCTAATACAATCGTGTGTGCAAAGCACTTCGAAGAAAGTTTCATCGTTACAGAAGACAGCATTACACGTCCTGATGGAACTGTGATCACCGCTAAGAGGGGGACGCCAACTCTGACCAAGGATGCATACCCGACTATCTTCCATAATCAACCAAAATACATGTCACAGAAAGTACCACCAGCTCGTAGGAATCCGCAGAAAACAAAAGACAAGGTACTTGAACGAGATGAATTAAAGTTTCAAACATGGATGGAAAATGACACTGTAAATAGTTTCGATGAATTTGTTAAAAACTTTATTAATAGGCTTTCTAAGGATTGGTTGTTTGTTTCAAGAGAAGACTGTGTATCTTTCCTTAAAGTTAATTGTGAGGACCAACCAAAGCTAATTGTATCTTTTAAAGTGATGAAAGACTTGAAAGTTTTAGTATGGTACGAAAACACTGCTTTAAATTCTAACAAATTTAAATGGCTTTTAGGATCAGAAAACAAATGGGATCGGTGGTCAAAATTTGAAAATTTATTGAGTCACTTGAGTTCTAACCTTCAATCAGCTATTAGTGATGTTGACAGAGTGACCCAGTGTATTAAAGTTATTGAGGGGTTATTGGAAACTGAATCAGAAAATGACAAGTGTTCAAAGGGGGGAGTGTTATGGTTTTGTGCTGATCAGTTAAGCATGTTTTGTAAAGAAAAAGTTGCATACAGCTGTGATTTTTTGGTTTGGGCATATAGTGTCTATTTGTCAAGGCCATCACTGTACATACATCTACGTGACAGCAAGGTCCTTATTCTCCCTCATCCTGATTACCTAAGGAAGCTTAATGTATCTGGTGCAAAGTCTGTGTGTAATGGAAATTCACATGAGCTCTTTTTAAGGAAAAATTTTGCAACACTAAAAAGTGAAGAAAAAATTGTAAATGTGCTGCTTGATGAGATACATGTAAACAAAGGCCTCTCATATAAAGGAGGTAAAGTTTATGGTGCTTCTGTTAACTCTAGTGAACCTGCAACAACAGTTCAGGCTTTTATGATTTCATCAATCCTTTCGAAAAACAAACATGTTGCTGCTTTGTACCCAGTCTGTAATCTGACAGCACAGACACTTCTTGAGTTGACGCACAAAGTTTTGGTGTTCCTCCATGATATAGGATACATTGTCGTATCATTAATCTCTGATAACAACAGGGTTAACAGAAATATGTTCGAGAAAATGTGTGATGGAAATCTTGCCTCCTCCATTCCAAATCCATATGATTTGACTGTGCCACTTTTCTTCCTTTTTGATTCAGTTCATTTACTGAAAAGCATACGAAATAATTGGTTAAATCAGAAAAATCCCATTCAAACTTTTGTAATACCTTCACCTTCCAATTTCCAAATTCAGGAAAATGCAAATCTTCTGCCACTGAAAGAACTCTACACAAAAGAACGTGATAAATATGTTAAACTAGCGCCAGGTTTGTCAGAGAAAGTTCTTTTCCCTACTAATTTGGAAAGACAGAATGTGCAGTTTGTTGTCAGACTGTTTGATGAAAAGAATGTAGCTGCATTGAAAACAATGAATACTTTTGATGTGTCAGGTACTATTAATTTCTTGGAACAAATAATATCCTGGTGGCATATTGTAAATGTGAAAACTCCAAAGAAAGGCGTCCACCTACGTCAGAAAGAATCTGACCCTATTAAGCAAGATTCATCTTCAGATCCAAACTTGATATTTCTCAGTAAATTTGATCACTGGCTTGGTGCTTGGGAAGAGTTGGATATGCCTCACCATGGAAGGAATGGTAGATTGTCAAGAGAAACATATTTTGCTCTCAGGCACACTACATCAACATTGATAAAATTATGTGATTATTTGTTGAAGCACCATAACTTTCATTATGTATTACTGGGGAAATTTCAAACAGATAAGCTAGAAAGTAGATTTGGACAGTATAGAAAGATGAGTGGTACAAATTATAATGTAGCTGTTGCTCAAGTAATGGAATCTGAAAAGAAACTAAAAATTATGAATGTTCTTTCCATGGCTTCGTCGAAGTCTGGTCCATTAACCATCTTTGAGTTAAATTCCTCTCCATGTGAACTTGACTCTAAGTGTGATTCTGTCGATTGTTTAGAGAAATTCAAGGAGGCTGAGGAATATGTGGATGAAGAAGGCTTGTCAAAGGAAGATGAAAATGTTATGATTTATATTGCAGGTTACGTTGCTCACAGCACTAAAACAAAGCTAAAATGTCAATTATGTTTAAGTAGGGTCTCTCTTGATAGAGCAATTGAAGTTGATATTCCTGACAATTGTAAATATCTCAAAATCCTTGACAGAGGTGGCTTGAAATGGCCAACAGATTTTACACTTTCACTTTGTATTTCCACTTACCAAATATTTCAATCTCTCATTGGTAATTTCAAGAACGATTTTTTGCAATGCAATAATCAAAGAGAGGTTCTTGTTAAGCTAGCTTTGAATTTTCAGGTAAAGTCTTTTAATGTAAATGAATGTTGCTCATGTGGTAGATCAGTAAGTACACTACTTAGGATGTGTATCTGGCCTCTGTCCAATATATTATTAAATAATTATGCAAAGTGTTACAATAACAAAATAAGTCATGAAAAAAGTAAAAAGAGAAAACTTTCAACACTTGACAACTAAGGTAATTTTGCAGGAAAGTTTGTCTGTACTCTAATATGTCATTTTGAAATGCTATGAATTGTTTGTAATTTCCCTTAAAATGCAGTCTTGATGTGTGTAATATGTTTCATGTATGTTGCAGATTACTACTTTAATAAAATCTTAGGCTCTCAAGAGTGTGTCTATTGTTATTATCATAGAATGAGAACGAGGTGAAAAATGTATTGCTAAATTATTATCATTACAGTATCATGACAATAAGGTGAAAATATATATTATTATTATTATTATTGTTATTATTTCAACATGATAATAAGGTGAAAAAATAATAATCTGACCTAGTCCAGGTCAATACTTCATGAATTTATGAAGTAACATAAATGGATAAAAACAGAAATAACTAGTAGAATAGCACCATAAGGGGTGTTAGAAGAACGTAAGTAGTCGATACTGTTAAAGGAACAGGAACAAATAAATAAATGAGGGTAAGTATGTTTGAAATAGAGAACTCGGTAACGACGCAGGCCGTGACGTCATAATTCTGAGACCCAGGCCTTGTGTATTGAGACGGCAGTAGGTCCTCATGCTGAAGCTAACATAAAATTACAAATTGTTCCTCATGCTGAAGCTAACGTAAAATTGCAAATTGTTTTAAATTTAAGAGCTTCGCCTATGTAATGAATTATATACCGAAATCTGGCTATAATCATTTGTATTGGATTCTAAAATATTAATCTCTATATTTACCTATCTTTTCTACCTAGGCACTAAAAATAACTACAAGAAAAGAGAAACAATAACTGCGACAATATCCGTATTCTATGTCTCTCTTATATGAAAAGATTAAACATACACTTTTACCACTTTTCTATTTACTACTGAGCCTGTGATCACGAGGCAGAGAGTTTGGATGTAAAATGTATTTGTAGCTTAGTGTTTGAATAAAATTATCGTAAACAGACAAGCCTCATCGTGTTACCCAAGTCTTACCAATCAGCTATAATGGTGATGGGTTCATTTTGAATCTGAGTATGTATGGCACAGTAGGATCATTTCTTATCTCTTTTTAATAGCCGAAAGTGTATGATCGTCAAATATCACCTTGATTTTGACCCAGCATAGGTTTGAATCCTTGCCCTGCCAAAAATTCCATTCATAAATATTTTCCTCTTAGGTCTATGACCCCGAAGCAGAGTATGGTACAATCAATATTGACAGGTAGGCCTATTAGAATTGAAACTTGATGTTTGAGTAACTGAACATTATGTGATAGTGATAAAACTATCATAAACAGCCGAGTATTGTAAATTTATCTTTCTGCCATAATGTTGGAGACGGGTTGATTCTAAATCTAAATACATGATCCACAGCCAGAGTGAATTCGAAATGTGACATGATATTTGAATAAAAGAAGATTACAATTATGTATATATATTATACTTGCTAAGCTACAACCCTAGTTGGAATAGCAGGGTGCTATAAGCCCAAGGGCTCCAAAAGGGATAATAGCCCAGTGAGGAAAGGACATAACGAAAAACTACGAGAAGATTAAGAACAATAATATTAAAACAAATCTTTCATATATAAACTATAAAAACTTGAAAATAACAAGAGGATAAAAACTTCAAAATAACGAGAGGAAGAGAAACGATAGTGCCCGAGTGTTCCCTCAAGCAAGAGATCTTTAACCCAAGACAGTGGAAGACCATGGTACAGAGGATATGGCACTACCCAAGACTAGAGAAAAATGGTTTGATTTTAGAGTCCTTCTCCTAGAAGAGCTGCTTACCATAGCTTAAGAATCTCTTCTACACTTACCAAAAGGAAAGTAGCCACTGAACAATTACAGTGTAGTAGTTAACCTCTTGAGAGAAGAAGAATTATCTAGTAATTTCAGTGTTGTCAAGTATAGGAGAAAAGAGGAGAATGTATATAGAATAGGCCAGATTATTCTGTGTACGTGTCGGCAAATATGAAATGATCCGTAACCAGAGAGAGGGATCCAATGTAGTACTGTCTGACCAGTCAAAGGACCCAATAACTCTCTAGCGGTAGTATCTCATATATATATATATATATATATATATATATATATATATATATATATATATATATATATATATATACATACATATAAAAAAATGAAAATATGAAATATAAGATTAAGTCCTGACTAGTTTCGTGATACTTCTTCAGAGGACTGATTTATTGAACGTTCGGTTGGTCGGTTTGTATTAAAGCCAACACTTCTTGTTGGCACGGGCCTTTCCCTGCAATTTTGGAAGGTTGGTTGATTAATTGAGAGAAATTTTTTAAAGATTTTTAGTTGTAGAGACAGATGTGAACAGGGTAAGGATGATGGTGGTAGTAGGAGAGGGCCATCATGTCACGGATAGTGGTAGTTAGAAAAAGGGGGGTGTAAGTCCTTTGAATAGTAGGAAAAGGTTGCAGGTGGAGTTGTCCAACCCTTTACTCCCTAGGGTCCCTGCGGAAAGTTTTTAGTAGTAGAGTAAGTAAGGAAATATATAGAAGATGAGGTGAATAGGGCCTTTCGGTGAGGGGAGGAGATGGTTGAATGAGTTTCTGAGGTCGTTACATTGGTGGAGGTAGTCTTTTAAGCAATTGTCTGTGTGTTTCTATGTTTTCGACAATTGCTTTTGCCAGTGTGGCAGCAGCCTGCCAGGCTTGTGGGGAGTTGGTGTCTATTTGTAGCTCACCCCTCAGCTGTGTTGTTTCCCTACACTCTAGTAAGTAGTGCAGGAGGGCCTGTTGTGGTGTGACATCAGTGCTCGCAGGGTCTTTGGATGTTATCAAGGATCTCCCAGTTTGCCTTATATCCCAGTCTGAGCCTGTGTATACATACAGCTTGCGCTCTTAGGGTGTATCTGTCTATGGGGGGAGGCTCTAGCTCCGTGGCCCATTTGTACCATGTGGCAGAGGGAGAGCCATTCCCTATCTACTTGTGTAGCTCCTTGATTAGATTTTCTTTGAGGTGTGGCTTTATTTTATTCTTAATCTGTTGAAGGGCAGGCTGTATGTGCACCTGTACACTTTCTATGTGCCTGGTGTTTTTGGCTAGTTCATCAGCCTTCTCGTTCCCTGGTATCCCAATGTGACTGGGAATCCAGTTCAGAGTTACATGTCTGTCTTTTTCATTGTGCTGATACCATAGTGCTTTGATATCAGCCAGCAAGGTCTTGTTTTCTTTATTCTTTTTCTGTTGCAAGGCTTGCATTGAGGATCTTGAATCAGTATTTATGACTACTGGTCCTTCCTCATTTTCAATGGAGTATTGTAGTGCTTGTTTTATTGAAACAAGCTCTGTATGCATGGTGGATGCATTGTTGGATGTCCTCCAGTAGGCCGTGAGGTTACTATAAAATACTGCAGCCACACTGTTTGGGTTCCAGGGTCTACGGTACCGTCAGTGTAGTAGGTCTGTGCCCCTGCTGTTTCCGCAATCCGGATTGCTGCCTGGGTTGCATTCCTAAGTTCCTCCATTATGCAGTCTTCCTTTGCTCTAGGAAGCTTGGTGTATCTGAAAGTTGCTACTTGTTTCTTCCATGGTGGAATGTGTTGTGCACCCTGTCCTGAGTCTGGGCTTTGTTGCAAAATATCCTCAGCTAGGCCCAGGCTCTTTATGTTGCTACTATGGTCTTTGCCATAGAAGCTTGGGGTTTGAATATCAGGGTGCTTTGATAGTTCCTCTCGTACTCTCTTTTTTGTTACAGATTCTCTGTCTGAGAGGAAAATCTTTGCAATTATGAATGCATTTCTCTGTGCAATCCTGTCTTCAAGGGATGGCAGACCAGTCTCCATCCTTATGTTGCACAGTCTTGTCCATATAGGGGCTCCTAGCATGAGCCTCATGGCATTGTTTTGAATTACTTCTACTGAGGCTTTTTGGGTGTCTGTCAGGTTTGTGAGGGTTGGAGCGGCATAATCTACTAGCGTTCTGAAACAGGCTAGATAGTACTTCTTTTGAACATGCTCATTTGCTCCGTCATTTAGTCATGTATCTCATGGCTGCTAGTCTGGCATCCGCTTTTTCCTTGAGATACTTGATTTCCTCCTTGAAGGTGAGTTGCTTGTCTATTACAACTACCAGGTATGTGTAACTGTCCACCCACTCTAGGGGTTCCATTCCTATTGTGAGTGGATGCAGGGGGTTTGGGGCTTTGATAGTCATTGCCTTGGTTTTTCCAATGTTTATTTTCAGTCCTAGCTCATTGGACTTTTGACTGATGTCATTCAGTGCTCTCTGCATTCTTACCATTCTGACTGGTCCTCGAGCTATTACACATACGTCATCCACATAGATAAATATCTCTACTCCTTCAGGGAGGTGGAGAGAGGCTATATTTTCCATGAGGATGTTGAATAGGAAAGGGCTGAGAATCCCTCCTTGTGGTGTGCTATTTTCCAAGTCGTGGAAAGCTGATATCAATACTTGGAATTTGACTCTAGCTTGTCTTCCTAGCACGTAGTTCTTAGTCCATGCTAGTAGATGGCCTTTTACTCCTTTTCTGGCCAATGACTGCAGCATTACTGCTGGGCTGGCAAGCTCAAAGGCTTTTTCAAAGTCTATGAAAACTATTGTTGCCTTCTTTTGATTAATGCAGCTGAGAACGTCAGTAATGCATTCAGTTCCAATTCCCTCCTGATATGCATACAGCTGTTTGTGTAGGGGGCCAATTTTGAATTTCATTCTGTTTAGAACCATTTTTTCTCCTGTCTTTTCCATGCAGGATACTAAAGCTATTGATCTGGGATTTTCAGGATCCTTAGGCTTGGGGATCGGCTGTGTGTCTCGTTGCCTCCAGGCTTGAGGCCTGGTGTGCTCAAGGTGTATTCTGTTCATCAACCTCAGGAATGCGGTTTCTCCTACTGGACCCATGTGTTTGATCATGGTGTAGGGGATTCTGTCTGCCCCTGGAGCAGTGTCTTTCCTGACATGTGTACTGCCCTCAATTCCTCAATTGTGTATGGGGTGTCTGTGTCATCTTGTAGCTGACAGGCTGTGTTAATCTCCTCTCACCTGGCTGGCGCCAGTTGCTCTTGTAGCATTCTGGTTTCAGGGGAGAGATTAGATGATAGTGTTCTGTTTGCAAAGGCTGTTGCAATTCTTTCTGCCTCCTCTTGTGGGTGTGGGTGTGTTGCAACTGGTGTCTTCTTTTTTCCGGCTACTCTGTGTAGCCATTTCCATAGCTCTGTTAGGGTTGTATACTGTGACAAGTTTGTGCACCATTCCATCCATTTTACTATTCTTATTTCATGGATTCTTTGTTGTATTTCATTTTTAACTGTTTGCAATTCTCTATTTTCTACTGTGGATCTTCTTCTGTAGACTTTAGTGACCCTATTTAGCCGTGTTTTAAGTCTCCTTACTTCAGGGCAGTAGTACCAGGAGTCCCTGTATGCATAATTTCCTCTTGCTGCCTTCAGGGGCATTGCTTTATTAGCTGTGTTGTGAAACGCATCAACTAGGTCTTTCTCTAGTTGATCTATGTCCTCTGGAAGATTGTGGCTTACTGCCCATTCCACTATGGCTAGTTGAAAGCAGACCCAATCTTCTAGGTCTTGATTCCATCTTGGTGGAGGATCAGGGTTGAGTGCACTCGCCATCTGGTTAGGTGTCTTCTTGTTGTTGTGGCAAAAGTCAGATCTAGTCTGCCTCCTCTTAAGTGTGTAGGTTGCCCTGTGTTTAGAAGGGCGACTCCTTCAAATTCCTCCAGGGCAAAGGCTATGTGTTCCCCTGAAGGGTTTGTCATTGCAGGGGATGATAATATGGGATGGTGTGCATTAAGATCCCCACATATAAGTGTTGGTGTTCTTTCTGCATGAGCAAAGAGTTGTGTCAGTTGCAGCTCTCCAGTATATGTTCTATATATCTACCAAAAAGGGTAATTTTTGGTGACCAGTAAATTCTTGTTTTGACTTTCAATACAATTTCTTTATATCTACAATGGTAGCCTTATTCATATAAATATATAAGCAAAATTATATGTATATATAAAACATATCTATATATATAAATATATACACAGATATATACATAGGCCTACATATACACATACAGGCATTCATATAGACACATGCATAAATATATACATAGACATACATACGTGTACACATACAGGTATACATATACAGACACTTACATAACATAGACTTATATATACATATTTTACACATGATTAACATGTATATATAGTTATGCCCATATAACCTTATTACCATAAATATACAATTACATATATATCAGTACTTATATCTAACATAACAACATATAGTGCCAAAGTACTTTTGTATACTATATGAAATAATTGTACCCATCAGTGAATGGTAGTTTAGGTCTAAATATTAATTTCACAGTAAAGTTTATTATTCACAGTACATTCAGTTCTACATTAAGTGGTTAACTTTTCTTATATAGCTTGCAAATCTCTTTACATATAAAGACGTAAAGTTTATACATTTCATGTCCAATATTCAAGTTGTTTTCAAAGTTTTTTTTTTATGAAACTAGACTCTATGATGTTTCTTTCCCATAAGTTATTTGAATGAACCAATTTCTTTGCACATGACCAATAATTAAAAACAGCCTTAATAAAGAATTATCCTGACATTACCAAGGGATATGTATATCGTATTCCATGCAATTCATGTGAAAAATTCTATATTGGTCAAACTGGTAAAGCTCTAGAAAAGAGAATTAAACAACATAAAAAAGGTGTCAGATATGCTCAAGAGAATAATGCAATCTTTGCCCACGTTAGAGATAAAAATCACACTATTGATTGGTCATGTGCAAAGATATTGGTTCATTCAAATAACTTATTGGAAAGAAACCTTTGAAAACAACTTGAATATTTGACATGGAATGTATAAACTCGACGCCTTTATATGTAAAGAGATTTGCAAGCTATATAAAAAACTTTAACCCCTTAATGTAGAACTGAATGTACTGTGGTTAATTAACATTACTGTGAAATCAATATTAGACCTAAACTACCATTCACTGATGGGTACAATTATTTCATATAGTATACATAAGTACTTTGGCAATATATATTGTTATGTTAGATATAAATACTGATATATATGTAATTGTATATTTATGTTAATAAGGTTATATGTGCATAACTATATATACATGTTATGTTAATCAATTGTAAAACATGTACATACAAGTCTATGTAAGTGTATGTGTACACGTATGTATATGTCTATGTATATATTTATGCATGTGTCTGTATATGAACGCCTGTATGTGTATACGTATGTATATGTCTAAGTATTTATCTATATGTATAGATATGTTTTACATATACATATCATTTTGCTTATATAGTTATATGGATAAGGCTACCATTATTGATATAAAGAAATTATATTGAAAGTCAAAACAAGGATTTACCGGTTACCAGAAATGATCCTTTTGGCAGGTGTCTAATGAGGTTTGATCTCCGCCCAGGAAACACCTAATACCAGCGCAGGTAGCTGGTATGGGAACGCCATTGTTCTTCTATAAGCCTCTATATGTATGTTCGTACGTTTACTGTACTTATAAAATGTAAAGAAACCTCGTTCAATAAATCAGTCCTCTGAAGAAGTATCTCGAAACTAGTCAGGACTTAATCTTATATTTCATATTTTCAGTTTACCTGTGGTTCTTTTCCATATACTGTATATATATATATGTATATTGGGATTGAACCAAAGTATTTTCATATATAAGGCAAAGGTTTCTATCAATCATGCCACCAGAGGCTCTAAGAGAAGTCAGAACCTGCATTTCAGGATTTACCTGGTGAAAACATTATCTTCTATACCACCGAATTTTAACCAAATACCTCACCCACCAGGTGACCCAACTGATAGCTTTAATTCAAATTAGCCCCTAATAAGTCAATATATGATAAGAAGCAGCACAAAATTGTGTTCAAGTAATTATAAATTTCTACCTCACATTGTGATCGAACCCTAGTCACTTTAAATGAAAGGCAAGGCCACTGTCAGTCATGGCACCAGATTCTTTAAAAAGTAGGAGTGTCAACTACATTTCTTGATTTACCTGGTGAGACCACTGTCTTACATAACTTCGAATTTAATCAACTTCCAACCCATTGGGTGACCTAATCGATAGCCTTTAATTTGAATTTTCCACAATGAGTCAATATATTTTGAAAATCAACAAGAAATCGTATTCCACAAGAAATAAATTTCAAATTTACATTAGGATCAATCCCTAGTCCTGAAATCCTTTTAACACTTAGATTAAATTTCATTTCAGGAGCACGAAAACGTTTATCAAACTAACTTTATACAGCCGCAGATTATTTATACATGCATCAAGGCTATGCAACACTGTTAAGAAAAACGTATTTTTAATCTGAAATTCTTCGTAAAAATATACTGTATTTTAGTAAAATACATGCGACCGTAATTTTACCCTATTTTGTTATTATCTTTTATGGGTTGGTGATCGTAATACCACGGTAAATGCCTGGCAACGTTTATTCCAGGATTTTTACCGTTTTCTACGGCAAATTCCTGACAGTGAAGGTAATGGTGTGTCCGCTGTAAGAACACAAACCTTTTCAGAGCTAAGCATCACAAAAGTAGAATTTAAACTATGTAGGATCATTATCAATTGTCTTTCTCTCCCTGGGCAGTATAGATGGAATTACATACCATATTACAAGTAACATCATGAATCTGATATTCTAAGTTTTTGTTTAATAGCATTTTCTAGAAAATCCTTGGAAACATCATTTTGGAAACTTGCCAATAGAAAACATGAAAAATCCTACCTATGGCAGAATTGGCTGTTGTGTTTAACTGGGTTTGGCCATCTTCTTCGGGAATCAAACACTTTGCATCGTCCTGAAAAGAATATTTTTCATTTGTGAGACTAAATATCCTTGATGTGAATTTTTGTAAAGTACACATTAATACTTTTTCAAAATGAAAAATAAAAAACTTATCACGATTACTACACTAAAAGTTCAGCTAAATAGTCGGAAACTACTTCTCAGTATTTTCATTAAATTTACCCAACAAAACCCCAAAATCTTTTCGATGAAAATTCATTTAAAGCAAATGTAAACATATAAAACAAATTATTTCTAAATTTGTTTGTCATTACATTTAGAATTTGTTTGGAATTCACACGTTTATGAGCGTTCTCTTTTATATGTTGAATAATGCTTGAATTCTGATTGAATATCAGTAGAGATAATGTGAAGGATACAAAGTGTATACTATAAATATGTAGCTTACAGCTTATACACACCAATTATCCCTAATGTCTTTTACGTCAAGCAATTTCGTATCATAATAAAAAACAAAAGTTTATTTATAAAAGATAACGAAAACAGTGCTTCTTACTTTTTATTACTATGTAGTTAAACGCAATGTAAATGTAAAAAATTATTGTAGTTAATATCTTAATGTTTGGAGTTAGAACAATAAAATTTTGTGACCCTATTTTTGGGAAGGTAATGCATTTTTATCTATTAAAAAGGGCTGTGTAGCCTTCTATTTTTTCAGGAAATTCTGTAATTACTGTTAAAGGAGTGATTAATCAATAAGTTAGTGACCTAACTTATTGACCCCCTTTAAATCTTAACACACTTATCCAGGGGCCATGGAGCACATGAGTCCCTGCATTCTAAAAGCTAGCATCTTGGTCCCCTAATTACAATTCTAAAGCATTATAATTGGTGGTCAAATTGTCAATGAAATAGTTTCTCAACTTGGAAAACATAGTATTTGAACGAGAAAAATTAGAAAAATAAGCTAGATATTTGATAAGCTGGAAGACCCATTTTCGATAGCAGCAAAGACCAACACAGATTTGCGACTGGTATGGTGTTGTGGAAGAAAAGAACAACAGATTTTACATCCATGCAACAATTTTTCTCAATTTTCTCCCACAGCTGATTCAAGATGTTAAATTTGGCTTCAGAAATAGATAATCCACGAGCAGCACCATCCCTACATCCTGAAAAATCAAGGCCATCACCTCTCTGGCAGACCAATGTCTTGACCTTCTTGGGACTTGGAGATCCTTGATGTTTTCCTAGCTTTGGTTGTTCTTTAATCTCTAGCTGAAAGTAATGAACTCACTTTTCATATAAAGTCATAAATCACTGGGAAAAACTATCTACATCAGCCAAAAAATAACACTTAAACTACTTCTGATCAATTCTAAGAAATTATTGGGTACCAACAAGCTGACATTACGAGATCATTGAAAATAACTGCAGGGATATATCATTATCATTATTACTAGTCAAGCTACAATCCTAGTTGGAAAAGCAGGATACTACAAAACAGAGTATCAAACAACAGACCTGTGTCCATTCCAAGACAACCATCTGCAACCAACCACAACCTACAACTCAAGCACACTTTCCAAAGAATAAGAAGAAAAACTACCCAGTCTGAGTCATACATAGGCAGCAAGGATGACTAATAAATACTGGCTGTTCAACATTCTATTACTCTGGTGCTCTTGAATTACCTTGTTGAGTTGATTCTTCTCTCTGGCCTATCCTTGTGGACGTCACTAATATGCCGGGTACCACACAAGAATGTTGTAATGCTTGGATTTGTTTCGAGTAGTGTTTAATAAACACCCTATGCCCAGACCAACCCCTAAAACTCTAGATGTCCTGAAATTGCATATTAGCAAAGAGCGCTAGTGAAAAGGCAATTTTTCTCATCATCGGTTTCAGGGATGGAAACAGGATCAGCTTTTTTAATTAAGAAGGGCATCAAGATATGTAATTGTAATTTCAAAGTTGCTACTGGAAAGAGATTGCTATCTCCTGACTTTACACCTGAGATATAAAATGAATCCCATCTCTCAAGAGGCTTTTTGTTTTTAGCTAGAAAAGGACGCATGGAGTCAGTATTAGAAGACAACCTGAAATTATTTTGAATAAACTCCCAATCCCTCCAAAAAGCCACCAGTTCACTCACTCTTGCTCCTGAAGCTAAAGCTAAATCTGAGTAATGTTGAATCTCCAGTTGGGATGCCTTAATTTTGTTAGTCATTAAGACTGAGCAGCCAGTCCTTGATGTGTCATACTCATGTAAGATATAAATAAAATTTCAAGCAGACTGAACTGTCATTTTGAGTGATTTTCTTTAAAATTTGAATGGGTCATAATTGTATTAATGCATTGAGGCGGTTGTTCTCTTGAATAACAATCTGGTTAATCTAACTGACAGGGGTATCCCTTCTTGTGTGCTTAAATACCGAGCGAAAGACAAACCCTGGTTCAATGTTGATTATAGACGTGTTTATTTGGAAAAGCAGGAGGCCTATCATGTTTGGATGGGTAGCAAATCAAATTTGACTTGGAATGCCTATACTCAGCTAAGAGCTAGAGCTGTGGCTTAAAGAGTTTATGTTTAACACAGAAACACTTTCTCGTACAACCCAAGAACATAAGAGGTGGACTACCCTTAAATCTGAACTCTTTGGTGTAGACTTAACAGTCCCTCTCATACTTAAGCCAAATGGCTCTGAAACTCATTATCCAAAGGAAAAAGTAACCCTTTTGGCTGATGCTTTTTGATAGTGAGAACAGTAATAAGAAACTTAATCTTCCTCGTTCCTGTTTTCCTTCGGTCCTATGAAATTAAAAAACTCTTGATGGACCTTGATGTTTATGGGGGTGTGAACTCAAATGGTATTTTCCTTTGTTTTTTATAGACTGCAGATTTCTTAGCTCCTAAGTTGTCTGTTATTTTCTGTAAGTTAGCAAGAAGAGATTGTTTTTGCACTTGTTGGGGAATTGGTAAAGTTACTACATTAGGTAAATGTGTTTGTGGTAGCTCTAGCCGAGCTGATTGCCACCCAATTTCCATAACACACATTTATATAGTTTCCGAACATCTTTTGGTAAAACGTCTAAATAGGTATGCTGAAGCTAATCATCTGTTCCCTAGTTTGCAATTTGGCCTTTGCAAAGGCCTTGAATCATGTGATACCCTTCTTACAATCTCCAATGCTGTACAAAAATCCCTTAATTGTGGCCAGGAAGTTTGTATGATTAGCTTTGATTTTAGTGCTGCCTTTGACCATGTTAATCATGGGGCCCTTTTTCTAAAACTCAAACAGGTTTGTCTTTTCTTAATATTGATATTGAACTTTCAAATAATAAACTGCAGAGTTGTTGACGTGAACCATAGTGAGTAAAGGAATGTGATATATGGTGTTCCTTAGGATAAGGTTCTTGGCCCATTACTTTTCATTCTATATACACATATGTAGTTTGGCCTAGGAAACAAGCTCGTCGCATATGTAGATAATGCTACTCTCTTTGTCTCATACTCATGTTCTGAATGTAGATCTGGGGTTGCTAAATCCCTTAATACTGATATAGCTAAAATTAGTGCATAGTGATAATTATGGGGCAAGAAGTTGAACTTCAAAGTTGGATTGTAAGTATATAGAGGAAAGTGGCTATCAACATCCGGATCTCTGCATTGATAATATATCTTTAAAATGTTAGGAGGGATTCTTAATAGCAAATTTACTTTTGAGAAACACATTCAGTGAGTTTCTTCTTTAATAGCACTGCAAATTTTTCTTATTGACAAAGTCTTCAAGATTTTCAGTGATCAATATATTCTGAAAAAGTGTTTTAATTATTTAATTTTGCCTTACTTTGAGTATTGGTCTTCTGTCTGGTCTTCAGCTGCTGAATTTCACCTTAATTTGTTGGACAAGAACTTGCTGTCTATTAAATTCCTTATTCCTGATCTACATATTAATCTCGGATAGTGTCGTTCAGTTAATTCTTTGTATATGTTGCGTTAGATTTTTCATAATTCTGTCCATCATTAGCATTCACAGCTTCCCAGACTGGACCACGCTGTATGTAGTACCAGGTATGCAGTTAATTCTAACAGGCATGCCTTCTCCACCATAATGCTCAATACTAAACAGTACTCTAGAAGTTTTATTCCAATTGTAACCAGAAAGTGGAATATCATTAATCAGGTAGTAGGAACATTGGAGCTTCAGAAGTTCAAACTTGCAGTGAATGCGTTTTTTTTTTTTTTATGTTGAACAGGCTGACACTAGTCTGTCTTCATAGTTTATAAATGACAGATCTATTTTTACGTTATTACTGATCTTAAAATATTTTACATCAGTTATTCATCACTTCTTATAAGGCTTATTTATTTTCCTATTTCCTTCTTGCACTGGGTTATTTTCATTGCTGGAGCCCTTGGGCTTATAACATCCTGTTTTTCCCACTAGGGTTGTAGCTTAACTAATAATAATGATGATAATAATAATAATAATAATAATAATAATGATAATAATAATAATAATAATAATAATAATAATAATAATAATAATAATAATATAGTTTTTGGTAACAGTTCTTTAAAAGAAATTAAATTATCCAACCCTGCCAAAAGCTCAAGAACAAGATTCAGATACCAAGAAATCACAGGAATGGGTGGAGATGGTTTCTGCAAAGCAAAAGACTAGATGATCTTATGAAACATGTTTAAGTCAAAACCCACTTCAAAGGGACGCTTGATAGGTTCTGTTAAGATCGACTTATATGACAGCGTAGTTGATGGCTGGAGCTTTCTCTCCTCAAAGAGGTGGACCAAAAAGGAAGTCAAGAAGTGCAGTTATCTGACCAGGAACCGATTGGTATTGTCTTGTGGATGATGACTTCTTGCAGCTCATCAAATAATTCACATTGTGGGTTGAGAATCCTTTCACCAAAATATGGGAGAGAAAATCTAAGCATGAAGGTTCTGGGTTAGAAAGGAGGAGGCAAAAGTAGGCCACCTTCGTATTTTCTGATACAGCTGTGTCGACCAAAGTGGGTGTATTCTTGGTTTTAGACACTGAAGCAGAGGATACTATGGGCTGTTGGGCCAAAGTTGTCTTTAGCACAGCCTTCAAAATCAAGCTCAATTGCCACTGCTTGAGAGTCAACATTTGGAGCTACATAAAGTGGATGTTTGTTTCTATTTCGTAGCAAACAGGTCTATTTGGAGATCTGGAACTCCAAGACCTACTGAAAAGAACTCTGGTCAAGGGTCCATTCCATATGCAGGACTATCTGCCAGGATAGGACGCCCACCACTACGTTGAGTAAACCCGACACATGGAATGGAGAGGGACATGTTCCTTTCCTAAAGGAACTTTGAATGGGGAAGCTCTTCGAGCAGGATGTTCCTTTTTTGAGGTATCAGATTTCCTCCTGTTTGTCTATGAAGATCTTTACATGGGAGTTCCTTCTTGGACCAATTTTCTTCAATGTCAGGAAGACTGCCAACAGTTCTAACACATTCATGTGAAATGCTGGAACCTGAGGGGTGCATTTCTCAAACACAAAGGTCTCTTCTGAATGATCTTGCCAACCCAACCTGATAGTGTCTGTATGAATAATCATGGATAATGGGGGAGGGACCAATGGAACTGACCTGGCCAAGGAATTTGGCATCACCCAAGACATGAGAATTCTCTTGTATCAACTGGGCAATTTAATCCGGTGGTCCCAAAACCCGTTTTCCACACCTATTTGAGGTCTCTCAATCTGTTCTTTAACACTGGATCGACTATCAAAGTAAACTGAAGGATCAAAAGTCTTCTCCAGCTGCTGCCTGGAAGAGAAGTAGTTCTAAACAAACGATCTGATCCTACTTATAATTCTTTGCCGAAATGATATTGTAAGGCTTTCACCATATTCCACTGGAGACCTAACCACTGAAATATCCTTCTCAGAATTAGTCTTGGCTTGGCAAAGTTGACCAGGAAACTTATGTCACAAAAAACCTGCAAAACTTGAAATTTGTATTTGTGTTATAACTCTTGTCTCCGCCCAAATCAGCAAATCATTTAGATCAAGCTATGATCTGAACTCCATGCAGCTACAGGAGTTTAATAACCACTTTTACTAGCTTGATAAACACTCTTGAAGCGACGTTGAGGCCGATTGGCATTGCTTTAAACCTGGACACACTCTTAAGATTAAACCTTTGGTATGGTCGGAAGTTATGGGCATGCAAAAAGGCATCTTTTATATCTATAGTAAAGGTTAAAGACCTAGGTGTTGTAATTGGAGGACGTGTCAGACAATGGTCCTTTTTAATGGATCACAACTAATGTGTTTGTTGCGGAGAAACAGGTTGAGGATCACAAATCTCTCTGGGGAGTCTTTCTTATGTACACTGAATAGTCTGCCCTGGAATTTTAGAAATCTGCACCTTTCTATGACTCCTTTCTTCAGTATCTTGACTACAAAGGAGTCAATTTCTGGGGTCATGGACAGATAAAACTCAGGGCGTGGAGGTTTTGTTATTCAAAACCAACCGACACTCTTTGACAGCATACTCTACACCCACTGAGAAAAGGTCTGTTTCTGAAAACGCTGAAAACGACCCCAAACTGAAGTCCCTCTGTCGAGGAATGCTGTGCTGCCATCTCTTGTATATATTTTCACTCCATGGACTAAAGAAGTTATTTCTTTGTTTATTTGGTTGTCCTTGTTTTTTTCTTCTTTTTTTTTCTTAACATGGAGAGTCCCCTGCATTTCTCTGATCACTACCTGACACCTAGCCATCCGTAACAGTAAGTACTGAAAAGAATCCTTTATATAAATTGTTCTATGTATTAATGTATTATATAATGTCGTGTGTTAAAGTGATTCAGTGTTTATAAGTGTATACTGTATAACTAATGAAGATTGTTTGTGTATTGGAAATGTCATATGTTAACCTGTGAGTGTTTAAAAGTTTATAATGTATAAACAATAAGGTTTGCATTAAGTTTTACTTCATTGTGCATTTTCTGCAGTCAAGGACTTAATTATATTATATCAAGTTATATAGCTGCTACGGGCCAACCAAGGGAAAGGCCCGTGCCAACAACGAGTGTTGGCTTTAATACCCCAACAACAACATATTTAGCTGTAAATGTTTATATTTTGCAGAACTCCTTAGTCCTTGGTCAGTCGTCTTCATTTTTGGTCCTAGACCTTAGACTCTTGGTCATTGGATCTTATTTCATCCTTAGATACTCATGATTCTTCGTCAGATTGTAATCACATGCAGTACTTTTCCTGATCCTGATTATACGTGCAAGATCTTCAATAGACCTTTATATTATAGAAGTTCCTGGTGTTATACATGAAGTTTGTTAATTTTGTATGTTTCAGTTTGTAAATATATTTTAAGTTAATAGAATTTTTCATGTTATACCTTTATATTAGAAATTAAACAAGGAAACTTAAAAATTAACAATCAAATATATTTGTAAAAAGAGTTCATGGAATCTAAAATCTAAAAACCCTAACACGACAATAGGCGCAGTGAGTAGGATTTGTTCATGAATTTAATGTTTTCTGTTTTTTATTTTGTTAATTTTGTACCAGGACTTGATAAGAGAAGTGCCGGACTTGGACCCCAGGTATTTGTTGGTTTCTGGTGGTGGTGGTAGTGTATTACAGCCAAGGTGGACCGTGATTACAGCCAAGGTCATATCTGGACCGTGATTATAGCCAACTCTTCATGTTGGCATGGGCCTTTCCCCTGGTCGGCCCGTAGTGTTGGTTTCTAATGAAGTCTTGTTTATCTTCCCTTTTGATTCTATGGAAGTAAGGTAAGACCTTGAAATTGTTAAAAAGGAGTTTGTTATGGAAATTTATGGCTGGTGGTATGTCGCTGTCCTGTTGTTGACTAAATTTTTTAAAGTTTTGCAATGCGTTTTTTGTATAGAGCGTTAATTAGAGGTTAAGTATCTTGATCATATGCTTAAAATAACTTTTGCATTCTTATTAGTATACGGGCATTAATTAGAGGTTGAGTATCTAATTAAATGCTTAATTTTTGTGTGCATTCTTAAACTTATATAAAGTTGTTTGCGCGAGTTGTTTACAGCAATACATTATGAATTAGTTTTGTGATTCAGTGTTTGGTAACAATGTAACTGCGTTATTCTTATAATGGGCTTGCTTTAAGTGACTTGTACTTAGCAGTCTGTTAAATAATTTATGTGTGGGTAAAAGTTTAACTTCGCATTCAATAGGTAGTGTTTGCATTTTCCAATGTTTGATTACTCACGTAGTGTAATTTTCTAGTCGTCGTTCACTTGTTTTCAAGGGAATGTAACTTGGATGTATTTTGTACGTTTATTTATCGTGAAATGATTTTCAATTTTCATTATGGATGTTAAACCGTTAATTGACAGGGCAATTAAACAAGGCCTTACTGGTACTCAAATTGATGAATTTGTACAGAGACAGTTAAAGCTTCCGATAGAATATGACGAGATCCGAAAGATAGCAGACGAAGAAAGAGAAGAAAGAGTCGCAAAGCGTGAGTTAGATAAACTAGAGAGAGAGAAAGAAAGCAGACGAGGAGAGAAAACATGAATTAGAGGTACTTAAATTTATATCTAGTCCTGATTACACTCCAGATAATAATCCCATTGTTGATCCCTTAAGGTCTTCTTTGCCTAAAATTCCACCATTGGACGAGACCGTAGACGAAATAGACTTGTACATAGATCGCTTTGAGAGATTAGCAAAATTTTACAAACGGAAAGAAGATTATTCATTGTTATTGGGAACTCTATTGCACGGTACAACTTTGAAAATTTATTGTAGCTTGGCCAGCGATATTGTCAATAACTTTGTTTCACTTAAGAAAGCTCTATTTAAAGCTTTTCACATAAAATATAATGTATATCGAAGAAAGTTTAGAGATTCTATCATTGATACTGACGAAAGTTTTGTACAGTTCAATTGTAAATTGGGAAAATATTTTGATAAGTGGTTGGAACTAGCAAATGTAGAGAAAAATTATGAATCTGTTAGAGATTTTATGATTTTTTATCAAATGTTATCTAGTTGTTCTCATGATCTTCGTTCATTTTTGCTAGACAATCATTTCAGAATTCATGTCAACTTGCTGAGAGTGCAGATAGATATCTAGTTGCTCATGGTATGAAGAAATGCCGTAAGAGTAATGATAAAATTCACTCTAAACCTCATGCTAAACCCCTTGCTGGTAAAATTTCAAATTCTTTCAAAGTTTCGAATTTGGTAACTAAATCTGATTCTAATGTTAAATGTCATCATTGTGGTGAAGTTGATCATATTCGTCCTAATTGCCCTGTGTACAAATTAAATAAAAAATCTGATATAGTGCCTAAAATAGGTGTAGTACTTGGCCGTGAAGAAAAATTGCATAATTGTGTAACTGATACCGATGGAAAGTTTTTTGATCAGTCAGTTGAGATAGCTTTTGATACTGGGTGCAATACCGTTGTTGTTAGAGATACCTTAGTACCTTTAAATTACCCTCGTGGCAGAAAAGTGAAAGTTTATGACTATCTTGGTAGACCTTTGTACCTAAATACAGTGCATACAATTGCTGAGTCTAAATTCTTTTCTGGTAAAGTTAAAGTTGTTGTTGCCCCCATATGTTGCGCAGATGTCATTATTGGTCTTATACCTGGACTTAAACATAATGTTGATGTAGGTTTAAGTTTAATTCACGGTGATGTGTTTGCTTCTGATCGTAACATTAACGTTAATGTTGTAACGCGAGCAAAAGCTAAGAGTTAAGTAAAGGAACGTCCTATGTCTAGTAATCTTGAATCTTTGGATAAGGAATATGGTCTTAATTCTGATGAATTTAGTAAGTATCAAAATGAATGTCCTTCACTTGCTAGTATCCGTAAGTTGCTTGATAACGAAGAAAGTGTAACCTTGAAATGTCGGACAGTAAAGTATGTAAATATTGGAGATTTAATATATTGTAAGTGCATTGAAAGTAGTAAACCTGAAGATGTGGGAAAATTACAGTTAGTTGTGCCAGTTCAGTACCGTAATATAATCATGAAGTTAGCAAATGAATCTTTGTTGCCGGGACACTTTTCATCTCGTAAGACTATAGATAAGATCATGCAGAAATTCTATTGGCCGAGGGCAAGCTTAGATATACATAGATTTTGTAAATCTTGTCATTCGTGTCCAAAGTTCAGCAGTAGACCAAAGAAAGTACCTTTAGTGCCAATGCCCATTGTGAATGAACCTCCTTCACGTATTGCTATTGATCTAATTGGTCCTATCACTCTTCCTACTAAGAAAGGTCATAAGTATATTCTTACGGTGATAGATATGGCTACTCGATATCCCGAAGCAGTTGCTTTACGCAATATTGATACAGTTTCTGTAGCTGAGGCATTAATGGAGATATTTTGTGAAGTTGGTATACCCAAAGAAATCCTTAGTGATCGTGGCACTCAATTCAAGTCTGATCTTATGTCTGAAATGAATAAATTATTATGCATCAAAGCCATTTATATAAGTCCTTATCATACATCTTGTAACGGAATGGTTGAACGTATGAATGGAACTTTGAAAAATATGCTCAAGAAAATGTGTATTGATAATCCGAATCAATGGGATAAATATATTAATGTTGCCTTATTTGCATATCGTGAAATTCCAGATGATAATTTAAAGTTAAGTCCTTTTGAATTGCTGAACGGTCGAAATGTAAGAGGTCCTTTATATATTTTGCATGAATTGGTATCTAATAACAGTATTGATGGAGAATTAACTACTAGTTATCAGTACATAATTAACCTTAGAGATAAATTGCAGGGCATGGCTGAAGTTGCAGTAAATAATGCCAAGGTTAGTGCCAAAAAATATAAAGAGTATTTTGATAAGAAAACCTCCTCTCGTAAATTCAAGGTTGATGATGAAGTTTTGGTTATGCTTCCAAATTGTTCAAATAAATTCCTTATGCAATGGAAAGGTCCATATATAATCAATGATGTTCATTCTAATGGTGTTGATTACTATGTCAATGTAGGAAATAGATTAAAGTTATATCATGCAAATATGCTTAAAACTTATCATAGAAGAACTAAGATTAGTGTAATTCAAAAATAAGTAAATGATCTTGTAAATTCATCAAATATGTTTTCAGCCCTTCAAGCTGAAGTACAGCCTGTTATTGCCGTTACTAACGATAATTGTTGTGAATTGCCATCAAGAGATGAAAACTCTGGTAATCATAACTTTTGTGAATCTTTGTCATCTGATAAAATTAATGATCTTGAATGTTTATTGAAGTCATTTACAGACGTCATGGGTGATACACCTGGTCATACTAAGACTATTTCTCATAATGTTAAATTGCAAAGTGATGAACCAGTCAGAGCTAAGAATTACCTAATTCCTTTAAGTTTGCTCGATGAATTCAATAAGGAGGTATAAATAAAATGATTGATATGGATATTTTTATTCAACCTTTAACTTTTGATTATTGTTCACCTGTCGTTATTGTACGAAAACCTAATGGAAGTATACGTTTGTGTTGATTTTAGAACTCTTAATAAATATTCAGAATTTTATGCAGAACCGATGTCTAGTATAAATGACGATTTACATAAAATGAATGGCGCTAAATATTTTACTGAATTAGACCTGTGTAAGGGGTACTGGCAGGTTCCATTAGATCCTAGAGCTATGAAATTTACAGCTTTTTCTACTAAGTATGGGTTAATGGAATTTAAAGTGATGCCATTTGGTCTTAAAACCGCGTGTGCAGCATTCGTAAGATTGATGAGACAAGTATTGTCAGGATTATCAAATGTATCTTGTTATTCTGATAACATTGTTATTTTCAGTAAATCCTGGAGTAATCATCTTAATCATATTAAGTTAGTTCTTTCAAGACTTCGTGACCATGGCCTAACAGCTGGTCCTGATAAATGTTTCTTTGCATTCAAGTGAAATAAAGTATCTTGGGTATAAACTAGGAAATAACTGTTTATCGCCTATTAAATCCAGAGTAGATGATATTGTTAATATGCCTGTTCCAATAACAAAGAAGGTCTTACGTGCATTTACGGGAACATTAGGGTATTACAATAGATTTATTCAGAACTTTTCTATTTTGTCTGCTACAATTAATGATTTATTGAAGAAAACCTGTAGTAATCAATTAAATTGGTCTGATAATCAACTTAAATGTTTCAATGATCTTAAAGCGTATCTTTTAAAATCTCCTATCTTGATGTTGCCTGATGTAAAAAAGAAGTTTTATTTGCAAACAGATGCGTTGAGCATTAAGTTTGCAACCATATTCTTTCTTTATTGAGTACATAAGAGGGTCTGATAATGTGTGTTCAGATATGATTAGTAGATGCATATAGTTTTTTTAAGCCTGTCGTTCAAACTTAGTTGGGGGGTTTGTCGAGGAATGCTGTGCTGCCATCTCTTGTATATATTTTCACTCCATGGACTAAAGAAGTTATTTCTTTGTTTATTTGGTTGCTTTTTGATGAAACCCTCTGCTTCTATTTAGTTTAATGGCTTCTTGGCTTCCTTTGAATGATCTCCAGTAGCCTCCTCTTGCTTTAAACCTTAAGTTGACTGACCCTGGTACAGAGATTTTCATTGGGATGGGTCACTTGGCTGTCCTCGCCCCTCCCGATGAAACCTCTGCGTAGGTCGAGGCTTGGGATGGGAAACAGGAGTGGCCTCTTTGTGGGATGTTCAGGACCTTACTACTGGATCTTATAGGGAGTGGGCTTATAAAAGATAGCTTTCTTGTTTTTAAGAAAAGGCTAAAATCCTTTTCTTCCATTTTTCCGGAAGTGATATGGCCATTGCCTTCACATTGGCTTTGGCTTTGTACCCAACGGCTTGGGGAATGAGTGAGTTGCACTGTGAATTACAGTACAAAAATTCCTTTCCCTCCACTTTCTCCAGATCAAAGGCTGCCAGATCATGCCACCTCACCTCGAACTGTACCCTTATAAAATTCTACAAGGCTTCCTAGATGGGCATATACAATAACTAAACTACTGCTAAAGTGATCCTCTCAATCACTCTTTAGCCATAAAGCGAGACACGTCAATAACGTACGATGCCTCAAATCATACCTCATAAAGCAGGACTTGCCATCACCAGCCACCCGCATAGCGAAACTTTTTCGGCTCTCTCATCAACCGTTTGGGAACCAAAAGGCTTCACTCACTCTCAGGGAAATGACCAGCATCACAAGCCTACAACCTGCTGCAGACAGCTCTCCACGTGAAGTGATTCTACTTTGCGCCCTTTGGGTACGGTGCCTGCCCGAACCTGCACATGCTGCTATCCCCAATGTCGATATTTTGTCCATGAAGGACCTGATGACCAAAGTCAACGCCCACCATTGACGAAGTGGACACTTAGTTTACATCGACCGAAGACGACGTGAATGGGGTAGGACACAGATGCCCACCCCATTATGTGCCGGAGTGGGGACAAAGCCGCCCACCACCTATATATACCAACCCTCGCTTATGCCCCAACCAATGACCTCTCCAGCTACTTCCTGATATCCATCGGCTGCAGTTATAATACCACCACTCAAAATTTGGGGCCGCTACGAAGAATTGTGCGAACGATTGTCAGTGGCTATAAAACGTGTAAGTAGGCCATCGCTTGCAGTGGTGGCCTCCCCTGTCACTAATCTTTTTATTTACATTATGCAGGTATGAAACCCTCACGTTATTGTTTGGAAGCGGCAAATATATTTGGAAGTTTGTTATTGCTGACGTCATATTGCTAATCCTCGCTACGGATTTCAAATCACATTTCTACCTCCTGGTCGATGTAGCTCCCTGACGGTTAGTCAACACAGATTTGTACTCCTCGATGCCTCTCCAACCCATCCCCTCCGACCTTGCTCTCCACATCAGTGCACCCACAGATGCGTACGCCCACCTCCTCACATCGTACCTGGAAGTTTTCTGTCCAGAACTTCGTCAAACGCCTAAGGTTACCACGAAACATGGTATTTATCACCATATCAAGACAAAGGGGCACCCAGTGTTCACCAGATTCAGACCTTTGGCACCGGATTATTTGGCAGCTGCTAAACAAATGTTTGCTGAAATGGAAGAAATGGGCCTTTGCCAAAAGGCTACAATCCCATGGTCATCACCCTTGCACATCATCCTGAAGAAATTGGCTCTGTGGCCTACCTATGCAGTCCTGGACTACTTTAAAAGATGGCTAGGCAAAAAGTTTAGCTGTTGACTAGTCCAAGGACAGTCAATATTTCTAGTCTTACTCAATCCTAAAACTTTACAACTTGACTGTCATCTACAAGCGATTCATCCTTATCAATGCTGACATTTCAGTCATCTACAACATGAGATTTATCAATGCTGACATTTCAAATAGAGTCCACATAGTGAGAGCAAAGGAGAGCAATATATTAATCTGAACAAAATTAATAACTTAAGGTATCTAAAAAACTATAAAATAGGTAAGGAGAAAATATCAATCATACCAATTACTGTACATCCTCTTCTTCCACGGATGGGATATATTGTTACTTTGGATTTCTTATCCACATTTGTAAGATAACTTCATATCTGGAATTTATACTCGACATCAAAATCGTCATAAGAGTTCTATATTCATTAGATTTCTATTATAAAAAAATAAGATGATTTCATATTTCATACAACGTGAACACATAATATCGCATGCGTAATGTATTATAACACCATACAAAGCAGACTATGACCATATATGTTGAATCCATAGAGCAAAAAAAAAAAAAAAAAATTTGTATACTTGATAAAATCATAGCTTCTGTCTTATCCACATTTACCCCTAAACCAACCTTTTCAAAAATCTACTGCCATTCTACCACCCTTCTCTGTAATTATTCCTCTTTCTCAGCAGTATTTACCAAATAATTTACATATAGCAACTCCCACAACTCTTCATTTCTGATCCCTTCATTTAACACATACTGTACAAGACCAACCCAAATAAAAACGGGCTTAATGATGACCCCAGGTGTAATCCAACACTAACTTTAAAGATATTTGTTTCTTCAACAGCAGTTATTACTTTTGTCCTTGTTCATTTTGTACATCATTACCATTCTAACCAACTTCTCCGGGACTTTCCTCTTTCTCAAGCACCAAAACATATCTTCTGATATTCAATCATAAGCATTCTCTAAACCTGCAAAAGCACCGGAGAGCTTCTGGCTTTCCTTTAGTCTCTTTTCCTATAAATGCCTTACTATAAAGATGGCATCAACAGTCTCTGCTAGTTTAATTCCCATGTATTTACTGCATTTCATGATGTCAACTTTCTGCTTAAATATGGATACCATTAGGCTCTCCTCCAAATCTTTAGACATTATTTTCTCTTCCCATATTGCTCTCAATAAATCTAGCATCCATTCTTCCCCTCTATAGCTAATATCATGCCCATTTCGATTTGAAACTGATGGGACTCGTGCTTTACCATTCTTCAATTTACTCAGTACCCATTTCACTTCTATATTCTGTATCTCCATCACTGGCCCCTCCACCCTTTGGGGTTCTCCCGGCTCTTCTTTCTCATTTTCAATATTCAACAGTTGTTCATAATATTCTCTCCATCTCCTCTTGATGTCATCATCCCTGTGCAATATATTTCCATCTCTATCCTTGATGACTACCCGTTGCCCCAAATCCTGTCATTGCATTTTCCTCAAGTTTGAGATCTTTTTCTTCCTTTGTACCTAGCCTTTCATTTAACTGCTCTACCGCTCTTCCAATAGCTATACCTACTTTCCTCCTAGAATCCTTTTCTTCTTCTCTACATCGTTCCTCTGCTCCCGGTGCATGTCTTACTTGCCAGTCCTTAAATGTCTTTGTTTTTCATTTGACTGATTCTTGCACCTCTCTGTTCTATTATTATTATTATTATTATTATTATTATTATTATTATTACTAAATGCTAAGATACAACCCTAGTTGGAAAAGCAGGATGCTATATGCCCAGGGGCCCCAACAGGAAAAATAGACCAGTGAGGAAAGGAAATAAGGAAAAATAAATTTTTTAAAGAATAGTAACAACATTAAAATAAATATTTCCTATATGAACTATAAAAACTTTAACAAAGCAAGAGGAAGAAAAATTAGATAGAACAGTGTGCCTGAGTCTACCCTCAAACAAGAGAACTCTAACCCAAGACAGTGGAAGACCATGGTACAGAGGCTATGGCACTACCCAAGACTAGAGAACAGTGGAGTGTCCTCCTCCTAGAAGAGCTGCTTACCATAGCTGAAGAGTCTCTTCTACCCTTACCAAGAGGAAAGTAGCCACTGAACAATAACAGTGCAGTAATCAACCTCTTGGGTGAAGAATTGTTTGGTAATCTCAGTGTTGTCAGGTGTATGAGGACAGAGGAGAATCTGTAAAAGCTAGGCCAGACTATTCGGTGTCTGTGTAGGCAAGGGGACAGAACCGTAACCAGAGAGAAGGGTCCTATGTAGTACTGTCTGGCCAGTCAAAGGACCCCATAACTCTAGCGTTAGTATCTCTTTTCTCCTATCGACACACCATATCTACTGGTTTTCCCAATATATATATGGCCAGACAGTACTACATAGGACCCTTCTCTCTGGTTACGGTTCTTTCCCTTTGCCTACACAGACACCGAATAGTCTGGCCTATCCTTTACAGATTCTCCTCTGTCCTCATACAGCTGACAACACTGTGCTTACTAGACAATTCGTCTTCACCCAAGGGGTTAACTACTCCTCTTGGTAAGGCTAAAAGAGACTCTTTAGCTATGGTAAGCAGCTCTTCTAGGAGAAGGACACTCCAAAATCAAACCGTTGTTCTCTACTCTTGGGTAGTGCCATAGCCTCTGTACCATGGTCTTACTCTGCCTTGGGTTAGAGTTCTCTTGCTTGAGGGTACACTCGGGCACATTTTTCTATCTAGTTTCTCTTTCTCTTGTTCTGTTAAAGTTTTTATTGTTTAAATAGGAAATATTTATTTTGATATTGTTACTATTCCTAAAATATTTTACTTTTCCTTATTTCCTTTCCTTACTGGGCTATTTTCCCTGGGCTTGTAGCATCCTGCTTTTCCAACTAGGGTTGTAGCTCAGCATTTAATAATAATAATAATATATATATATATATATATATATATATATATATACATTTGAATATATGTGCATCTATTCATATATATATACATATACATACATATATATATGTATATATATATATATATATATATATATATATATATATATATATATATATATCTATATATATACAGTATATATATATATATATATATATATATATATATATATATATATATATATATATATATATATATATTTATTTATATATATATGTATGTATAATTTGTGATAAACAATAAGCTATAAGGAAAGACATGAGGAGGAACATTAACTTTAGCTCTAAATCTTCTATAAGATCCAGAAAAATATATAATTAAAGCCACCTCTAACTTCCTAAATATTTTGAATACTGGCGTTTCAATTTCCGAAACTTATAAGTGAACTTGAATGCACCCACAGCTTGGATAGAGTTTCCTGTTTCCCGGACTCAAATAGCATCTCTACGGCAGTAGTTACAGTACTTTAAAATATCAGGGCATCTACACAAATTAATATTACCCAAATTCAGTCTTCTACAATAAAACTTCAAGACACAAGCTGATACCAAGTCACATCTATGTTTGTGATAGATAGAAAGAACTGCACTTTTAGAAAAAATGAAAGTCATCCTTAACTTGAAATACTATTCTTAGTTCATATTCGAACATTTTAAATCAAACTTTAAACTCTTGTCTAGGCTACTTACCATATCCTTTGTGGGTGTGCTGATAAGTATGCAGCCAACGTATTCCATAAGGATAAAGACACATCCAAGAAGGAAAAATACATATGGAACTCTATTGAGAAGGGAATCATCTTTAAAGTACCTGTAGGATTGAATAATATTATTAGTCAATAAATGCGACTTTTACTATTTAACTGACATATGTCATGTTATATACACCAAGGAAACCAGAAATCTGTGATCATATGTAATGTACTATACTTTGGATTAATCTTACTATAATTCAAGATTTAATTTTTAACAAAAAATAGATTCAAGGAACAAATTTACTGTTGGATGAGCAAACGAAAGTAATTATTCATGAGAAATGAAGCACATTTAAAGAATTATTTTTCCAAATAGCAGTTGGAGGAAATTTACTTTTTTACACATTCCCTTATTTCTCCCCATACGGGTGTATTAGATGAAGGATTTATAGAATTTGGAACTAAATGAATTCTGAATTTAAGGAGAAACACAAAATAAATACTGAAGATATATTAAAAAATGATTTTACTTTCCATGATAAAAAGTTTTTGAGCAACTAATTCTTTAAAATATTAATATTTGTTCTCTTCCTAAAAACCCATAACTTAAGATCTGAAAATGTAACAGACACTTCAGTCTTATATATGATAAAAACAAGAAAAGCATTAGTTCAGTTGCTCGCTGAAATTACTGCCTTCCTTCCTGTGTAATGTTTATCATTAGCTACAAGATCGGGGTGGGGGGGGGGGGGGGGCTAGGAAGCGGAGCCATTGAATTATAAGAATAGAGTTTGCATGGAAAAGTAGTTCTTCATTAAACAATGAACGTTTTTCTCCAGAGTATGTAGATTTCTGTCCCACTTTTTGTGTGAAAGAATTATGAAGAGTGAGAATGTTCTTCAGTCTGGGTAGGCTACTGTAGAAGACAGAACTTTTAGTTTGTAGGCCTACACTCGCAGCTCTTCTAATACTCTGCGAAGATGAAATGAAGAGAGATCTACCACTCCTACAGATTTGACAGGCTTCTTTCTCTTCTGGATGAACGAGAGGAAGAAATTCCCCGAGGATGGGCCATATGGTTCCCCAAGAGTGGGATTCGGTCCCAGTATTCAGCGCGTTTGAAATGAATTTTAAATCACCTGTCTATCCAAACAAAGGAAAAAAAAGCGATGCAGATACTTCTAGCACTACCAGGTCTTGAGGTGCCATGTTGGACTTGGAAATGGGCTTAATCTCTCTGTAGAAGCATCGGTCTTGAAGAGTGTGTGTATAGAATACATGGAATAATCTTGCAGCGCAAGAGAATATACCCACGAATGAAACCTAGCTTGGCATATACAATAAATGATTTAATGAAAGAAAATTCGCAAAGACTGCTTGTCGAACAATAATTCCTAGTCAACAGATTTGAAAATTATACAAACATATCTAAATAAAATAGATATAATCATAATGTACAACTTGCATTCAAATCAGTAAATAATTTATCCTACAATATGCTGCTTAAGAAAATAAGAAACCTTTCATGCAGACAGCTAATTACTAACATAGGAATCTACAAGTGACGTCACGAGCAGAGAATCTCGATAGATAGGATAGAAAATGGCGGAGATGGGTAGCTTAGCATAGTCAGGCCTGATTTTTATATAAAAGATAATAGAAATTTCAAAGGAAAAAGGCTAAAATCTGAATTTTGGAGATACTGAAAGACAGGACAGGCATGTATTTACAAATGTTTGTAGGTTTCCTAAACAATATGCAAAAAAAAAAAAAAAAAAAAAAGGCTGCAGTTGATACTGATATAGGCCAAGAGAAAAAATGAAGAAAATCCTCATGATAATCAGGAGGTCAGAAACTGATTTTGCATTTTGCATAAATTTCTCAACAAAGTTGCAATAAAAAACATGTCATGGTAAAAGATCTTACAATACCTCAGAGAAGTGGGTACCACAAGCGATTGTTAGAGAGATAGGAAATTTACATTATGTTCAAGTTGGTGGAAATATTGTAAAACCTCAGGTTGATCAATGACAACCATTAGTTAGACCAAATGAACCAATTATTCACTAAGATGTGGAACCGCCGAAGACAGATTGAGATTCCGTTCTTACACCAGTTCAGAATGGGGTGCAGGACAACTCAATACCGCCAACTCAACACCGCCGACTCAACACCGGGACAACTCAACACCAGGACAACTATGTTATACACAGAAGAGTAACCCATGCCAGCCATCTTTTTGTGCATATTTAGTGATAAATGGAAATAACATCCTATTATTTCAACTTCTGAAAAGGCTTCTTTCATCGCTGTAAAGGCTGCATGATCAAAGTCGCAAATAATAATATATGTTGAGTTTAGTATAGGCTCGACATCTTACAGCATTTCAAACATCTTTGCATAAGTTGATCGCTGCTTGTTTGGAAAAAAAGAGCATAGATAATTGGAATAGCACCATCAAATTTCTTTGCTAGAATAATGTAAACCTGTGAAAATAATCTTGGCGCTAGTTAAAAAGTTCCATCGCCATACCGAGTATCAGATGTATGTAAATGTTGCAACCAACTTTCTCTTGTAAAAAGCAGAATTCTGTGTAATCCAGGCCAACTATCGCCTATCAAGAAATTTTCTTCTCTCGCTTCTTCTGGAATGTAAATCTTGTACTGGTGTGGCAACTCTAACTCTTGAAGATTTGCAGGAGTCGGAGGAGGAGCACTTACGGCTTTCCTTTTGTGTTTAATCGTTTTTCTCATAGCTGAAACATCAGGCAATGATCCAAGTGTAACTTGTGATACATTTGTTAATATCTCACTTATTACTACACTTGGCTTTTCACAACTTGATCACAACGCCAAAATTTGATATTATTATCTAGTTTACTGAACTTATCAAACACATATAAATGTCCTTCATGAGTAATTTATTTTCCTCTTTGGCTAACAATTTCCATTTTGGGTGAGGTGACAAATTTATATTTCTTTATATTTCAGAAATATCTTCAAAATTTCTAAGTATTTGACTCGATGTAAAGAGATGGACAGCAACACTTTAGTATGGAAATATGCTTTTTCAGAAGAACTGAACTGAACAATATCGAAAAACAAAACAATTATATGATCTATAGGTCATTTGCATCTGATCGGTAGTTACAAGGAGAACCATGAGAGAGAGAGAGAGAGAGAGAGAGAGAGAGAGAGAGAGAGAGAGAGAGAGAGAGAGAGAGTAGTTTGGGATAAAGAAGTTATTCCATTGTTCATTAAAAAAGACAAGTAAAACAAGTATATATATATATATATATATATATATATATATATATATATATATATATATACGTATATATATATATATATATATATATATATATATATATATATATATATATATATATATAGTATATATGTGTGTGTGTTTTATAGTTTTATAGTTGTCCTGGTGTTGAATTGTCCCGGTGTTGAGTTGTCCCAGTGTCGAGTTGTCCTGGCGTTGAGTCAGCGGTATTGAGTTGTCCCTTTCCCTTCAGAATGAGGTTAGGATACTCCCCAATAGGATAAATAGAGGGAAGCCTCCTCAGAGATTAGATTAGTAAAGTTTTTGTATTATGGCAAGTAAAGGGGTAAGAAACTGTTATACATTTGATTATAAGGAAGCGTAAGTTGTGTGTAAAGTTATGTAACACAATAGAGCTATACGTATCGAGAGCAACATCACTGCATCAACCGAGCATGTATGACTTTAATTAGGTAAATACTCATAAGTAATTTGCATATGTACTTTAGTATTGAATTCTTTATAAACTACCTCAAGAATTTTATAATTTTATACTGATTGTCATTTGTATGTATTTGATCACTTATGATTTATTGTTTATGTGACGTCAGTAATCAGTCAGAGTCGAGCGTCATCAAGCATGCTCTTAGCATATTATAGCATATAATGTAAACTACCATAAAACGTAGAAAACTAGAACAGAAGTCATCTTTACTTCTACCAAAAAATCGGCGACAGAAGATAAGATATGAAACATCACATTAATAATAAAATATCATTACAGGTAAGCAGTCGAGTCAGAAATGTTCCCATATACTTTACTTCAACTAGTAAAATTCCCCATAAAGTTTAAAGGAAACATCTGGTAGTTCCTAATATTATTTGTCCTCAGGTATTTTTCTATTTGGCACATGAAGGAATGGTAATAGATAGCTTTTGTATTGTAAAACTAATGAGAAAGATTTTCAGAATTTATTTTTTAACCCAGAAACTGAGGGGGGCAAGGCAGCCTTAACTTGGTGCCAGTCCCAAGCCCGGGTAAATGGGGAGGGTTGGTGGCAGGAAAGGCATCCATCCATGAAAAGTTAGCTAAAACCAATATGGCCAGTGGAGATTGTGAGATTAACTGGTGATGAAGTGTGGGACAGAGGTAGATGGAGAACACTGGCCAGAAACATCGGCCCCACATAAAAGTGGGAACTTTATTTCTTAACCCAGCCAGTGAGTGGGGGGCAAGCTAGCCTCAACTTGGTGCTGGTTCCAAACCCAGGTAAATGGGGAGGGTTGGCGACAGGTTCCAGCCATGAAAAATTATCCAAAACCAATATGGCCAGTGGAGATTGTGAGATTAGAATTAATGCTAGGGCGTTCCCCATAGGTGACGTTGGGACTTCACCTGATCCCTCCAAAAAATCGGCAAGGGCTACCCAGCCATGGGCGGGCTGGGTTAAAGAGGCAAGCTCAGAGGAAAATATCTGAGGAGAGGATGTGAGTAGCAACTCTGAATGTGGGGACAATGACTGGAAAAGGGCGAGAGCTGGTTGACCTCATGGAGAGAAGGAGGATTGGAGTGGTGTGTGTGCAGGAGACCAGGTGGAAGGAAAATAAGGCAAGAGAACTAGTCGAAGGTTGTAAATTTTATTACAGTGGAGCAAATATGGAAGGAAGAAATGGTGTAGGAATAATATTATCGAAAGATTTGAAGGTAAGTTTGATTGGAGTGAATAGGAAAAATGACAGAATTATGAGTTTAAAGCTGGGACTGGAAGCAACAATAGTCAATGTGGTGTGTGCCTATGCCCCACAAACTGGATGTACAGAGGAGGAGAAGGATACATTCTGGGAGGAGATGGACCAGGAGCTTAGAATAATTCCTACATGGGAAAGGGTAATTATAGGAGGAGATCTGAATGGTCACTTGGGAATTAGTAGGGAAGGGATAGAGAGAGAAATAATGGGGGAGAAAGAGTGATTGATTTTGCAGTGGCTTTTGACCTAGCAATGATCAATACCTTCTTTGAGAAAAAGATTAAAAGACTGATTACTTACAGTAGTGGTAGCAGGGAGAGCCAGATAGATTTGGTGCTGTGTAAGAGAGACCATCTGACGGAGGTTAGAAATTGCAAGGTGATAAATGGGGAGAGTGTAGCAGCGCAACACAGGTTAGTGATAATTGATTGCAGACTAAGGAATTGTAGGAGAAGTAAAAAGACGAGAATGGACCCAAAGATTAAGTGGTGGAAATTGAAAGAGGCAGAACTGAGAGTCTTGTTTAAGGAAAGAGTGCTGGAAGCAGTAAGGTTACATGTGGATGTACAAGAATGGTGGACCGAGAATAGTAAAGTGATTCTAATGATCGGTGGGGAAGTACTTGGAAAGTCATCAGGAAGAAGACCCCCAAATGATAAAGAATCATGGTGGTGGAATGATGAGGTGCAAGAATGGGTAAAAACCAAGAAAGCAGCCAAGAATAGGGCAGATCTAACAGGACAAGAGCAGGATAAAGAAAACTATAAGCGGACAAAGAAAGAAGCAAGAAGAGCAGTAGCAAAGGCGAAGGCAGAGACATTAAATGAAGTCTATAAAGAGATGGAAACACCAGAAGGAGAGAAGAAAATATTACGAATTGCTGAGGCCCGAGATGTTGCATCTAAAGACCTGACGCAGATAAGGCAAATAAAAGATAGCAATGGTATAGTTCTAGCAGAGGAGAATGAAATTAAAAGACGGCGGGAAACTTATTTTGAAGGACTATTGAATGAGGAGAACCCAAGAACAGTATTTGGCGATGGACTCCCAAACGAGGCAGTTACCATAGGTGTGACCAGAAGAGAAGTAGAACAAGCAGTAAAGAGGATGAAAAATAGTAAAGCTGCAGGACCGGATAATATACCAGTAGAGGTATGGAAGAGTCTTGGAGAGGAAGGCATAGATATCTTGTGGGACCTGATGCAAAAGATCTTCAATCAGGAAAAGATGCCAGAGGAATGGAGAGGAAGCCTAATCATCCCCATCTATAAGGGGAAGTGAGACATCCAGGAATGTGGCAACTACAGAGGCATAAAGTTGATAAGCCATACTATGAAGAATGGGAGAAGATCATTGAGAAGAGACTCAGAGATGAAAGAAAACAACAATTGGTGAGGAACAATTTGGATTCATGCCTGGAAGAGGGACTGTAGATGCAATATTTGCTTTGAGGCAGATGATAGAAAAACATAGGAAGAAACAGAAAGGATTACATATGGTCTTTATTGACATGGAGAAGGCATACGATCGAGTATCACGTCAGGAGCTGTGGAGATGTATGAGAGAAAAGAGAGTCCCTGAAAAATACGTAAGAATCACCCAAGATATGTATGAGAGGGCAGAAGCAAATGTTAAGAGCAGTATAGGCCTAACAGAAAGTTTCCCAGTAAATGTAGGACTACATCAGGGGTCTGCATTGAGCCCTTACCTATTTGATCTGGTCATGGATGTAGTAACACAAGGTATTAGAAATCAGTCTCCTTGGTGTATGCTTTTTTCTGATGATGTTATACTGTGTAGCAATAGGCGAGAGGTAGTAGAAGAGAAACTGGAGGAGTGGAGAAGAGAAATGGAAAATAGAGGATTGAAGATCAGCAGGAAAAATACAAAGTATTTGAGATTGAAAAATGGGGAGAATGGGGAAGTTAGTTTACAAGGAGAGATTGAAAAGAGTTGAAAATTTCAAGTATTTAGGATCAACAGTTGCAGAGGATGGTGATCTGGAGGCAGAAGTAAACCACAGAATACAAGCAGGATGGAAGAATTGGAAAAAAGTGTGTGGAGTATTATGCAACAGGAAAATAAGGGTTAAGTTGAAAAATAAAGTACACAGGACAGTTGTGAGACTGGCAATGATGTATGAAGCGGCAATAAAGAAGACAGAAGAGAAGAAGCTGGATGTGGCAGAGATGAGAATGCTGAGATGGATGTGTGGGGTGACAAGAAGAGATAAGATACGGAAAGAGGTAATTTGGGGTACCACAGGAGTTAGAGAACTATCAGATAAGATCCAAGAAAGTAGACTGAGGTGGTATGGTCATGTCATGAGAAGAGATGAACAGTATATTGGGAGGAGAGCGATGGAAATGGAGGTACAGGGAACGTGAAGGAGAGGGAGACCAAAGTGAAGGTGGATGGACTGTATCAAGGATGACCTTCGATCAAAGGGATTAACCGCTGATGAAGTGTGGGGCAGAGGTAGATGGAGAGCACTAGCCAGAAACATCGACCCCACATAAAAGTGGGAAAAGATACAAAGAAGAAGGAGAATACTAATATGCCAAGGTATTTTCAGTTCTGTTTTTGTGTTCAAAAGGTTAAACCTCAAGTGAAAATTAAGGCTGTTCTCATGGCTCAGTTGCCTGTAATTTCAAAAATGTTTTACGAGTTATTATTGACAATATTCATGCCTTATTTACTGATTCTAATAGAATGCTTATGTACATAATCACACTTCTAAATTAAGCAACAAGATATCCAGATAGTATAGCACTTGAAAATTTTGATACTGTATGTGAAGCCTTATGGCAACATGAAAAACTGACGAAGTCCAACAAATGAGTTTTATTTGACAAAAATCAAACAAATGGACAACATGCATGATACAAAACATAAAGTATCATCACATTCTCCTTTTGTTCAGAAATGTGCATATACAAATACACAAAGTATATCCTACATTAGTCAATGGTTTAAAAGTAATATATTGATGTGCACGACCCACTTTCTCTGTCTATTTCTGATTCCGTAGCTCTAGTGATGGGCTTGGAGAACCTTCATGGTCTATACTGCGTTCGGAAGGCTGGTCAAGTTGTGTTTCTAGAGTGCCGGTGTCATTTGTTGTTTGTGGTTCAGCCTCAGTGGAGGCATTGTCAGCTATGTCTATCCCAATGTTTAACACCTAAGAAGCAGGCATGAGGGTCTGGTTGCAGAACCTCTAGGATAGTTGAGCAGCATATCAAGTAGAGTGACATTTGTTGCAGTGCAGAGCAGTAACTTGGAGTGTAGAGCATCAGGCAGGACTGACTCTAAATGTCTCTTGCTCAGTTTTCCACTATTGGAGTCAAGAGTGACGGTGTGCTATATGATTCTGTTGTATTGTTTGCACTGTGTGTTTCCCTGTGAGTGATCGGGTGTCATGATATTCATTGAGATTTCTAAGTTTATGAAAAATGTCCGAAGTTCTTCAGACATAAATGCCACTGCTTGATCCGTGTATATATGTCAACATACCAAAAATCGAGATGTGTAAGACATTTTATTACTGTAGCAGGGCTTACATCCAAGCAAGGATAGGTAAATGGAAACCTGAAAAAAAATGTATTGGTCACCGTTTGTGCTGGTCAGGAGGGATTCTTTAAAATTCAGGTTAATTATTTTGAATAGAATGTTCCTTTGATAAGTTTAATTGCTGGGGATATGTAGAACTGAAACTTAAATTTTGCACAGATGGTACATATACCAGTAATGATGTGTATGTTATCCTCAGAGTAAGGTAGATTTTTGCTGCATAAAAAAAAGTGCAGATATTCCACAGACGTGTATAACGTGTTGATGCAAGAGGCATGAGACTGTGTCAGTGAGGATGTTCTTGCGGCCCGATCTGAACTTGATAGTGCATAACAGTGGTGGCAGCTTGATCCTCCAATGGGAAATCTTTTAATTCTTGATTTTTCTGGCCACTGTTGTTAAACATGAAGGTCATATTGCGTAAGTCAGTAAGTGAACTGAAGTCCCTGGTTAGGAAGTATCTGGCACTTTCTGATGAAATCGACAATGGAATATGCTTCCTTCACGACTATATGATGCCTCTTTTGAGTCATTCAGTGTTCAAGAGAAAAAAGGCTATGAGGAGACTATCTTGAGTCAATGTGGCAGTGATAGTTTTGTTGGATACATCAGGAGACTATCTTGAGTCAATGTGGCAGTGATAGTTTTGCTGGATACATCAGTCTCAATAGGGATTGGGACGTCGCCTGCTTTCACATTGATATATGGGAGCCGAACACTCCAAGGACAGAAGAATCATTGTTACTCCCACAAGCAGGAAAATCTTTTTATAGTACCCAGGGATCCACTTGGCATAATATGCAAATAAACCAAAAAATACTTGTAAGGACTTGTACTCACGCAGCAATGGAAGTTCTTGTAGAGGATGGAGGAGATCTGGGTCCCTGGGCAACAGAGTACCCCAGCATATTGACTGATGTCAAACCAAACTGGCATTTGGATTTGTTGAATGTCAAGCCCACTCAGCTTCGCAGAAGTACCTTAGATTTTCATCATTTTCTTCCCTGCTAGCATTACAAATGGTCAAATCATCGAAATATGCATAGGTTTCCTTGAGATTGTGGACTGAAATTACATTGTTTATCGTTGATGAATGGCTGTTCTGCCATTAGTGATGCCAATTGGAATCTACTTTAAATTAGTATAGCCTCCCCACTTTGGAACGTTGCATGAGGTGTTCCTGCAGCATTTATTTTTACTTGGTAGTAGGCACAGAAGAGGTCAATGATATTGAAGAAATTATTTTCTCATATCTTGTTGACTTACTCGGAGATGGTCGGGATGAGTAAGTGTCTAACTGGATAAACTTATTGATGTTTTGTGAAAAGTTTGCCACCATACCACCATATGCTTCCTATTAGTTTGGTTCTGAGTCACTACCACTTGAGCACTCCTCGGAGATTGGTTTGCTTCGATAACACCCTCCTTCAAGCGCAGCTGAACAGTCTGCACATCACTGTCTATGAATTTTTAGTTTGCTAGACTGAAATGTCGAGCCTTTTTTACAATAGAATGACAGTCTGGAGTCAGGTTGCTGAACAGTTATGGGTTGTGAGACCACAGATGATGAGTCCTGGTTCATCTCCACAAAATACCAGAATAACACCTTCATCCTCCTCAGAGAAGTCCTTCTGTTAGGAGAATGGAGAATTCAATGTTCTTGAAGTCTCGTTCTTGAATGTTAACATTAGTTATACAGTATTCTTTCACTATAGTAGAAAGACTAGAAGATTGTATAGACAGGTGATCAATTTTAGATACACTTTGGTATAGAGTACAATGCCTAACTTTACACTGATAATATTACCGGAGCTACCCACACCAATGAATGCTTTAATTTCCTGATCTTTGATGCTAACCCTGCCTATAGCCAGAGTATGAGTAGTTGTTTCAGAGTTGAATGCAGCAAGCATGACTCAAGATGAATAAGCAGTGGAAGTTAAAGGATTAGCTTTAAAGGGTGATTGGGAGTGACAAACTTTTTTACACTGTCAATGTTTCCACCACTGGTTGCATGTAGAGTACCTAGCAGTGAAATGCAGCTGCTGTAGCAACATCATGGTCATGTTGACTTGTTAATACAGCAATAGGGTTGGAAAATTTAGCTGCAACTGGCAGAGAAGGAACAGTATAGGATTCAGCGTTCAGTTGTACCTTCTTTAACGACCTGGCTTGTTAGATTGCTGCCTCCACAGTGAGGGTTTTATTTTCCTTTAGTTGAGTAGAGATACCTGGGTGACAAAGTCTTCAGATGAAATCATCTCGTCCAAGTGAGTTATAGTTCTCTTCAGCGCTGACTCAGAAAGGTTACAGTAACTGGCCAGATTATTTCGAGAAAGTAGGAATTGACCGATGCTTTCATCTGACTTCTGTTACCTGATGGATATGAAATGTCTTGCATAAACTTCCTTAGATGGTTTAAGTTATGTATTGAAACAAGCCATATCCACTTCCAATATTTGGTAGTCTAGAATAACATCCCCTACTTCTGGACTGATGTGGATAGACAAAAAGTATTTGGAGTTTGTCTTGACTGTGGTCAACCTTATTGTTAAGAGATACCCATTCATCTATAATAGACCAAACTAGAAGCTAAGCTTTTCCCCGTGCAGAGCCTGTCTTCTAGGTTATTCCACTAGAGTGACCAGATGGTTAGCATCTGAAAGAATAGATTTAGATATCTGATGAATTGTTCATATGACAAAGAGCTTGTACCTCTCCATCAAAGAACATAGCAAATTAAAAGAAGCTAAGATTTTTCCCTTAGTAGAGCTGGTCTTCTAGGCTATTCAAATAGAGCTACCAGAAGGTTAGCATCTGAAAGAATAGATTTAGATATTCGACAAATGGTTCGTATGAAAGAGGTTGTACCTCTCCATCAAAGAACAGAGCAAACTAAAAGAAGCTAAGATTTTTCTCTCTTCAGAGCCGGTGTTCTAGATTATTCCAACAGAGCCACCAGGAGGTTAGCATCTGAAAGAATAGATTTAGATAACTGACAAATCATTCATATGACAAAAAACTTGTACCTCTTCATCGAAGAACAGAGAAAACAAGAAGCTAAGATTTTCCCTCTGCAGAGCCGGTCTTCTAGGTTATTCCAACAAAGCCACCAGAAGTCTAGCATCTGAAAGAATAGATTTAGATAACTGACAAATTGTTCATATGATAAAAAAACTTGTACCTCTTCATCAAAGAACAGAGCAACCTAGAAGAAGCTAAGATTTTCCCTCTGCAGAGCCGTTCTTCTACATTATTCCAACAGAGCTACCAGGTTAGCATCTGGAAGAATATATCTAGATATTCAACTATTTGTTCATATGATGAAGAGCTTGTACCTCTTTGTCAAATAACAGAGCAAACTAAAAGAAGCTAATATATTTCCCTCTGCAGAGCCAGTCTTCTGGGTTATTCCAACAGAGCCACCAGAAGAATAGCATCTGAAAGAATATATCTAGGTACTCAACTATTTGGTCATATGACAAAGAGCTTGTACCTCGTCATCAAAGAACAAAGCAAACAACAAGAAGCTAATATTTTTCCCTCTGCAGAGCCAGTCTTCTAGGTTATTCCAACAGAGCCACCAGAAGAATAGCATCTGAAAGAATATATCTAGGTACTCAACTATTTGGTCATATGACAAAGAGCTTGTACCTCGTCATCAAAGAACAAAGCAAACAACAAGAAGCTAATATTTTTCCCTCTGCAGAGCCAGTCTTCTAGGTTATTCCAACAGAGCCACCAGAAGAATAGCATCTGAAAGAATATATCTAGATATCCAGCTATTTGTTAATATGACAAAGAGCTTGTACCTCTCCTCAAAGAATAAAGAAAACTAAAAGAAACCAAGACTGTTCCCTCCGCAGAGCAAGTCTTCTGAGTTATTCCGGCCGAGCCATCAGAAGGTTAACATCTAAAAAAATAGATTTAGACATACAACAAATTGTTCATATGAAAAAGAGCTTGTACATCTTCACCAAAGAATATGAAGAACACTAAAAGAAGCTAATATTTTCCCCACTGCAGATCCAGTCTTTTAGGTTATTTCAACAGAGCCACCAGAAGGTTAACATCTGGAAGAATATATCTAGATATCCGACAAATTGTTCATATGACAACGAGCTTGTACCTCTTCAACAAAGAACAGAGCAAACTAAAAGAAGCTAATATTTCCCCCTCTATAGAGCCAATCTTCTAGGTTATTCTAAGTGAGCCACCAAAAGGTTAGCATCTGAAAGAATAGAATTAGATATTCAACTATTTGCTCATATGACAAAGAGCTTGTACCTCTTCATCAAAAAATATGAACAAACTAAAAGCTAATGTGTTTCCCTCTGCAGAGCCAGACTTCTAGGTTATTCCAGCAAAGCCACCAAAAGAATAGCATCTGAAAGAATAGATTTAGATATCCAACAAATTGTTCATATGACAAAGATCTTGTACCTCTTCAACAAAGAACAGAACAAACTAAACGTAGCTAATATTTTCCCTTCTGCAGAGCCAGTCGTCTAGGTTATTCCACCTACCTGAAAGTTAGCATCTGAAAGAATATATCTAGATATTCAACTATTAGTTCATATGACAAAGAGCTTGTACCTCTTCATCAAAGAACAGAGGAAACGAAAAGAAGCTAATATTTTTCAGCAGAGCCAGTCTTCTAGGTTATTCCAACAGAGCCATCAGAAGGTTAGCATCTGAAAGGATATATCTAGATATCCAATTATTTGTTCATATGACAAAGAGCTTGTACCTCTTCATAAAAAAACAGAGCAAACTAAAAGAAGCTAAGATATTCCCTATGTAGAGCTGGTCTTCTAGGTTATTCCAACAGAGCCACCAGAAGAATAGCATCTGAAAGAATACATTTAGATCTCTGACATATACCTTTTCATCAAAGAATAGAGCAAACTAAAAGAAGCTTATATTTTCTCTATGTAGAGCTGGTCTTCTAGGTTATTCCAACAAAGCCACCAGAAGAATGGCATCTGGAATAATAGATATAGATATCCAACAAATTGTTTATATGACAGAGCTTGTACCTCTTCATCAAAGAACATAGCAAATTAAAAGAAGCTAAGATTTTTCCCTTTGTAGAGCTGGTTTTCTAGGTTATTCCCATAGAGCTACCAGAAGGTTAGCATCTGAAAGAATAGATTTAGATACTCAACAAAATGTTCATATGGCAGAGTTTGTACCTCTCCATCAAAGAACAGAGAAAACTAAAAGAAGCTAAGATTTTCCCTCTGCAGTGCCGGTATTCTAGGTTATTCCAATAGAGCCACCAGAAGATTAGCATCTGAAAAAATATATTTATATAACTGACAAATTGTTCATATGATAAAAAAATTGTACCTCTTCATCAAAGAACAGAGAAAACTAGAAGAAGCTAAGATTTTTCCCTTTGCAGAGCCAGTCTTCTATCTTATTCCAACAGAGCCACCAGAAGGTTAGCAGAGAGAGAGAGAGAGAGAGAGAGAGAGAGAGAGAGAGAGAGAGAGAGAGAGAGAGAGAGAAACTTAACCTTTCCATCACTATTATTGGTTTACTAATACTGAAATAAATAAAGATTCTATGCTGGTTAAAACTTCCTTAGAAAAGAACGCCATAGGAGAACCTCTTCGTAAGAAACAGAAACGAGAAACTGTAAAATTGCAGTCACATTTGCAAAGACTTTGTCTTGATTTTAGTAATGGCACAAAAGATATAGAAGAATTTCTTAATGGTGTAGCAAAAAATATGAGAATATATAAATTCTGACTTTTTATCTTCACCTCTGAACAATAGGCTTTTAAAGGTTTGTGTAATCTTATCTTTTTTAATAAATACTTTTAAAACTGCAAATTTTGATACCTTATGTTTTTAGTAAAGCATTTAAAAATCAACTTTTGTTTGATACAGATCCTAAATGTTGTGTTGATATTTATCCATATTGACTCATTAGGGGTAATTTGAATGAATTACTACCAATTGTGTCACGTGGTGGGCCGGGAAATCGGGTAAAACTCGCTGGTAAGAGACTGATGTCTCGCCAGGTAAATCCTCGGACAGCTAGGTAGCGTCAGGTTCCGATTTCTTTTATGGCCTCTCATGTCATGGTTGGTTTCGACCTGGCCTTTCATTAGAAGGGGCTAGCGTTCGATCCCAAGTATGAGGTAGAAATTTATTTCTATTTGAACACGATGTTGTGTTGATATTTATCCATATTGACTCATTAGGGGTAATTTGAATGAATTACTACCAATTGTGTCACGTGGTGGGCCCTGAAATCGGGTAAAACTCGCTGGTAAGAGACTGATGTCTCGCCAGGTAAATCCTCGGACAGCTAGGTAGCGTCAGGTTCCGATTTCTTTTATGGCCTCTCGTGGCATGGTTGGTTTCGACCTGGCCTTTCATTAGAAGGGGCTAGCGTTCGATCCCAAGTATGAGGTAGAAATTTATTTCTATTTGAACACGATGTTGTGTTGATATTTATCCATATTGACTCATTAGGGGTAATTTGAATGAATTACTACCAATTGTGTCACGTGGTGGGCCGGGAAATCGGGTAAAATTCGCTGGTAAGAGACTGATGTCTCGCCAGGTAAATCCTCGGACAGCTAGGTAGCGTCAGGTTCCGATTTCTTTTATGGCCTCTCGTGGCATGGTTGGTTTCGACCTGGCCTTTCATTAGAAGGGGCTAGCGTTCGATCCCAAGTATGAGGTAGAAATTTATTTCTATTTGAACACAATGTTGTGTTGATATTTATCCATATTGACTCATTAGGGGTAATTTGAATGAATTACTACCAATTGTGTCACGTGGTGGGCCGGGAAATCGGGTAAAACTCGCTGGTAAGAGACTGATGTCTCGCCAGGTAAATCCTCGGATAGCTAGGTAGCGTCAGGTTCCGATTTCTTTTATGGCCTCTCGTGGCATGGTTGGTTTCTACCTGGCCTTTCATTAGAAGGGGCTAGCGTTCGATCCCAAGTATGAGGAAGAAATTTATTGCTATTTGAACACGATGTTGTGTTGATATTTATCCATATTGACTCATTAGGGGTAATTTGAATGAATTACTACCAATTGTGTCACGTGGTGGGCCGGGAAATCGGGTAAAACTCGCTGGTAAGAGACTGATGTCTCGCCAGGTAAATCCTCGGACAGCTAGGTAGCGTCAGGTTCCGATTTCTTTTATGGCCTCTCGTGGCATGGTTGGTTTCGACCTGGCCTTTCATATATATATATATATATATATATATATATATATATATATATATATATATATATATATAGGCTAGCATTCAATCCCAAGTATGAGGTAGAAATTTATATATATATGTATATATATATATATATATATATATATATATATATATATATGTATATATATATATATACATATATATACATATATATATACTATATATATATATATATATATATATATATATACTGTATATATATATACATATATATAAATACACACACACACACATATATATATATATATATATATATATATATATATATATATATATAAGTGCACACCCACACACACACACACACACACACACATATATATATATATATATATATATATATATATATAAGCCTACATAATGCATATACATCCATACATACATATTTATATATTCATATGAATACACATACTTATACACATATATATGTATGTATATATATATATACATATTTATGCATATATACGTATATATACATATGAATACACACACAAACACACACATATATATATATATATATACATATATATATATATATGTATATATATATATATATATATATATATATATATATATATATATATATATATATATATATATGTATATATATGCATACATCATCATCATGGCCCTTGAGTAATCTCTTATAGTTTCATTTCTAATCCTATCCTGCCATCTAACTCCCAATATTCTTCTGAGGACTGTGTTCTCTAATCTACAAAATCTGTTGGATATTGCTTCATTTTCATGCCACGACTTATGTTCATACAGTAACACTAATCTCACTAAACTGATATATAGCCTGATTTTTATATGTAATTTCAGGTGATTTGATTTCCAAATTCCACTTAACCTAGCCATTGGCTGATTCAGTTTTATTCAATCTTTTATTGAACTCCAATTCTAAAGACCCTGTATTAGAGATCATAATTTCTAAATATTTAAACGATTCCATCTCATTAATCCCTTCTTCTTCCAATGATATTTTACCTTCCATTGCATATTCAGTTATCATCATCTCTGTCTATCTTCTATTTATCTTGAGGCCAACCTCATGTGATATTTAATGTATTCTAGTAAGCAAGCTTTGCAAATCCTGTGGCATTTTGCTAATAAGAACAGCGCCATCAGCATATTCCATATCAGCTAATATCCTGTTACCAATCAGGTCCAATCCTTTTCTGCTATCCCCAACTTTTCTATGCATTGCAAAATACACGAGGAGGATAAACAACGTAGGTGACAACACATTCCCTTGGAGTACACCACTGTTCACTGGAAATTCATTTGATAGGACTATATTAACATTAACTTTGTACTTGCTATGCTCATGAACAAGCTTAATCAAATTTACATATTTAAGAGGGACTCTATAATAACGCAGGACTCCACAAAATTGGTCGGTGCACATTATCCAAGGTTTTTTCATAGTCCACAAATGCTATCTAAAGTGGATTTTTATATTCTACACATTGCTTTACAACATGTCCTAAAATGAAAATTTAGCCAGTACAACTTCTACCTTTTCTAAATTCTGCTTGTTCATCTCTCGGCATTTCATCAATCTTTCTCTCTAGTCTACTTAAAATGAAAATACTATATATTTTCATAACTACTGACGTAAGCGTAATGCCTCTAATTATAGCGATCAGTCAGATCTCTTCCACCCCCCCCCCCCCAATTTTAACCAACACTCCTAGCTCCCACTCATCAAGTTTTGCCTTTTCATGCCACATTCTGCTATATAATCTTGTAAGTATTCTGGAAGTCACTTAATTTACGGCCAAGATCCTCTCAGCACATATTATATTGTATCCAAGGGCTTTCCCTCTCTTAGTTTTTTTTAATGATAGCTTCGACTTAAAAAAAAAGGTAATTAATTCATGGGCACATCAAGGTCTTCCTCAGCTTCAAGTATGTCAATTAAATTGTTCCCTTCATATCTCCTATTCATGACCTCACTAAAGTGTTCCACCCAAAGTTGCCTTTCTACATTTTCTGTTACTATAATAGAGCCATCTCTCTTTATGATGGGTATATGCTTCTTCTTTGCCCCAGTAGAGATTTCATTAATAATTCTTTGAGCAATTCTTACATCATAACCACTTCCTTTTTTCATGGTTTTGTCAGCCTCATTTGCTTTCCTGTCTAAATATTCTTTTCAGTCATTCCTGGCTTTACTTTTGACCTCATTCTCAGTACCTTCATATATATATATATATATATATATATATATATATATATATATATATATATATATATATATATATATATAAATATATATGCATATATACGTACATATATGTATACACACACATATATATATATATATATATAACTGTATATATATATATATATATATATATATATATATATATATATATATATATATATATATATATATTTATATATATAATATATACACAAATATATACATACATTCCAACATATATGCATGAATATATGGGCATAATATACAAATATGGATACATGCATACACACACCTATATATATATATATATATATATATATATATATATATATATATATATATATATATATATATATATATATATACTTACATATATGTTTACAAATATATATACATATACAAATTTGTTCATACATATACAGTAAGTGAAACCTCATAGCCAAAACTTCCATTACTTAATGCTCAGCGAGGAGTTTGGAGCAATATTAAACTTTTGCAGTTGGGCAATCCTCTTATGCTGAGTAGAATTATGATGAATAAATTGTGATGACTGGTAGCATAATGACACAACTGACAAAGCCGAAGGAATAGGTTTCAATGAAATTTTCTCATGGGTAAGTATTTCCTACGAAAGTTTGACTGATAACAGCATCCAGTTCTTATTGACATAATGAGTTAAATTGTGTCTATTACAGCTCTTTATACTAAACCATACAATGTAATTCCTCTTATACTGAAGCAATTAAGAGTTAAATCATATATTAAAATCTTTGCTTACGAAAATCATAAAGATCCACCCGATGGCAGGGATTATATTCATGTAGTTCTTTTTGCCTATTGGCAACTTTCTGTTGATAGTTTAATAATTTTTGGAAACATCAGACGTTTATAATATTCCTATAATTCTGAATATTATTTTCTAGAAAATAAATATCACTGAGTAATTCCATTGGTTTTATAATATGTAAAAATGGCTATTGCTTATTATTTCCACGAATCTAACCTTTGAAAAGTAAAATTCTATTAATTCTAAAGTACTATCTTTACGACCTCAGAATGAAACTAGAAATTAATGAAAAAAAAATTAAATTTTTCTGAAATGTAATTCCCCATTAAGAATGTGACTCAATTTGGTTTTCTCGTTTGTACTTTCAACCCTAATTCTTAATATGTTTTTAATATTTTAGTTATTTTCTTATTGTCATCTTAACTGCAAAAGCAAACTATTTGCAAAGGATATGGCTATGATTCAACGTTAAATAGGTATGTCTCTGCTGGCTGTTTACCAAGATATTGTCGTAAATGTAGACGACCAATAAGTTATTTTTGGACACAGTCTGTCCTTAGTTTATGTGTATTTTATGCTGGGACATTGATTGTTACTTTTGCTTTTGCTGCAGCATCGCTTTGTAGTACTCGATGATGATAATGGGTTATTCCTTTAAATCTAATCAGCTGGATTAACAAAATAATAAACAAGCATAAGAAATGTTTGGGTAGGACTACCGGATCTGATTCAAGTGCTTTCATGACGTCAGCTACGAGGGTTGTCGAGACAGTTGTTATAACGCTGTATCCTAATACAATCTATATATTTCAACCATGTTTAGATAATCTTTTCGGTCAAACAGGATCAATTTTATTTTAATCAAGAAATCTTGTGCAGTTTTCTGCAAAGTTACTTTGTCGTTTTCCAAATTTTCACTGCATTGTCAGCAGAAGTTAATCATATTGGTACAAGTCTAACTTCCCCCTATTCAGTGACTACTACTAGTTTTCCTTTACTAATATCAATACAATTGTTTTTTGTACATCACAATATGATAAAAAATTTAATTTCTTGAAACACTATCCATATCTATCAGTTCTCGTACTTTATTTCAAGGCAAAGTTATAGTCACTTGTTGGTGACCTGATACTTCCATAACAAGGAGTTATGGTCTTCAAAATTCAACATCAGATCAGGTCAGACAAGAGGATGCATTTCCCATTGGCAAAAGGAAAGGGTTTTTAGTAGGGCCAGGAGATTTTACAGGGTTGTTAATACAACTTGGTATTGGAATCAGACAATTTGATAGGGGAGAAAGTATAAAAAAGGAAGCGTCACAGACAAAACCCATGAATCTAGATGTACAGTAGATATCACTGGCCTTTCTTAAACTGAGATGTCTTCCTTCTACACGGATAGGAGACACTTCACAGTCAATAGTTCCATGTTATTGTCACGAGCTCCTCTGATAAGCCACCCTTTCTCTAAGAAACCGATAGAATGTAAAGGCCCTCTGGAAGAAACTACTTTCGGACTGAGAGGGTCATGTTCATTTACACTTGAGTTATGAGTTACTGAAGGACTCTTAATCCACCTCTTCAAAAGATTTTGTCAGGATCCAGAAAGGAACCTAGCATTGAAGTAATGATTAAATTGTGGTACTTCTGAGCATCAGATACAGTTTTATTGAAGGAAGAGGTAATATGCACTAAAATTAAAAAACATTCCAGCAGCTTCTTAAGCACAATAAAAAATATGTTGTCCAACCCCGTAAGGAATTCAAATTTTTTTTGGCTTCAGGATAACTGACCATGGTCTCCTTTATCTTTGAAGAATATATCCCTAACATACAATAATAAAAAGTTTGCCAAAATCTTTAGATTTTAGCATGATTTCATGTATTGCATTTTACTTGACTCTACTAAAAGTTTTAACAAATATTGTTACTGCTGATGAACTGATAAGGAAGGAAGTTAATCGATAAAAGACACCTCTCATTTTTTTTTTCAAATAATTGTGTTTAATAACAAATAAGCTTGCATATTAACGCAGAAGATAACTGAGGCTGGCGACACCAGAATATGTCAAAAACATTAACCGCTGATTCATTCTTTGCAGACATAACAATTTTGTTAAACAAAACCACAAAAGGAGTATCTAACTCTCAGTGACTATCATCCTCTCACCCAGGTTTGGATTCCCTACTTGAATATTCTTCATGAGTTCAAGATGGGTCATAAGACTGTTCTTGAGCATCCATTCCTATATCAGAAATAACGTGTCCATTTGAGAGGATTTAATTTTACAGTTGAAAATTTAACAACTACAAACAGTCAAAATTTCTCTCATCCTCTGATCCCGGTTTGGAATCCCTATTTAAAGATTCTTTACGATATTCAATCAGGTCATTAGACTGTTCTCTAGCACCCAATCTCATATCAAAGGTAACTGAGCTCTTTTAAGATCCTTTAAATTAAAATTATCTAAAAGATCTAACAACTACAAACAGTATCTGGCCCTGGTTCGAATTTCCTACTTAAATATTCTATGTAATATTCAATCAGGTCAGAAGACTTCTCAAGCAACATTCTTATATCAGATTTAATTGGGTCTCTTTGAGATAATTTCTATCTCGGCCTTTTAAAACATCTAGCAACTACACAGTCTAAATCCCGATCATACTCAGTCCTTGATTCAGAATACCTATTTAAATATTCTTTTTAAAAATCAATAAGGTAATAAGACTGTTATCGAGCACCTATTTTTAAGTCAGGGGTAACTGGGTCCTTTTGTACTAAAGAGATCATTTCAAATTCAACTCTTAAAAAGTTCTAACAATTTCAAACAGTCTGAATCCCTCTCATAGATAGTAAACGAAGAGGCACTAGCTCCAACATTCACATCATGTGATTTTGATAATTATCACGAGGATCAATGATATAAGATTCTGTGGTTTAGAGTCACCAACGGCAGTCTGGGTATACTTGAGGAATTTCTTAAGCTCCTATTCCCTTTACTGACGGGGAAAAAAAGGAAGTTCTAAATGGCTTCTGCTGCCGTGTTCACGTAAGATAAATTCCAAGTAGTCATGAAGGAATTATCAGAGATAATTCGAGAAGATCTGCAGTAATGCAAAATAAACCAGCCACCACAATGTCCTTAAACGAGACCTGGGAAAATACATTTGTTGGTCTACCCTGGTTTTGAAACCTTGAGTACGATATAGTAGAATAGAAGAAATTCGTAGACGTGGAAGCCAAGAATAAGAGTGGAGATTTGCCCTGGTTAATACAAAAAAAAAACTCTTTCCTTTGGCTGAACATATATGATCAGTGGGTAAGAGTACAGAAAATGCGTCTATTTGTCTTAGCCAATCAGAAACAAAGGAAGTATCAGAACATCTCGTGATAGGACATGGCAGTGTATTGTCACCAACATAGATTGTAACCTTGTCTTGAGACAAAGAGAGAGAGAGGAGAGACAGAAGGGACCTTATTTAAAGGATTTCACATCTGTACACCGTCAAACTTTCAATACAACAAAAGTTACCTTTCTATTTTACAATAGCCAAGGAAACATTAGTATTTTCAGTAAAATAAGAGGTTATTTATTGGTAGTAGGTTGGCCAGGACACCAGAAACCCGTTGAGATACTACCATTAGAGAGTTATTGGGTCTTTTGACTGGCCAAGCAGTACTGCACTGGATCTCTCTCTCTAGTTACGGCACATTTTTTTCATTGCTTACATATACAACGAATCCGAATAATCTGGCCTATTCTTTCAACATTCTCCTCTGTTCTCATATACCTGGCAACACTGAGATTACCAAAATATTTTTCTTCACTCAAAGGGTTAACTACTGCACTGTAATTATTCAATGGCTACATTCCGCATGGAAAGGGTAGAAGACTCTTTAGATATGGTAAGCAGCTCTTCTAGGAGGACACTCCAAAATCAAAGCATTGTTCTCTAATCTTAGGTAGTGTCATAGCTCCTGCAACATAGTCTTCCAATGTCTTGGGGTAGAGTTCTCTTGGTTGAGGGTACACTCGGTCACACTATTCTATCTTAGTTCTCTTCCTCCTTTTTTTTTTGAAGTTGTTATAGCTTATATTTGAAAAAATTATTTTAATGTTGTTACTGTTCTTAAAATATCTATTTTAATTTTTCATTAATTCTCTTCTAGTTTATTTGTTTCTTTATTTCCTTTCCTCACTGGACTATTTTCCCCTGTTGGAGCCTTTGAGCTTATAGTATCCTGCTTTTCCAACTAGGATTGTAGCTTAGCTAGTAATAACAATAATAATTAAGTTAGTACCTTTATCAGAATCTGCTACCGAAATAGTTGACTGATCGGTAATATCATTGGTAAAAGCTGTGCGAGTGTAGGAAATGACTAATCAAATGTGAACCTAAATCCCAGTTGTCCCAAAAATGGTCTACTTTATTAAAAAGATATAATTTTTTGTTTTTGTTTACTGTTATCAGTAACTCAAACAGCAGATGCTTCATAAACACTCGAGGATGATATCATCGTTCGATCTACTTAAAATTTTTTTACTTGTGCCTGAAATCTCTTTCTTTTATCCTAACATAAGCTAATCTAAGCTATGTAATCATCTAATTGTCATCACGATTTGCTATTGAAGGCAACCACAGGTTAAAGAACAATTGGGGCAACAGCAAGGAGCACACACAGTTTTGGGGCCAGCTGTGTTCAAATATAACATATTTGGATTTCAATTAGGAAAATTTTATCCCGGTGAAATATTAATAAAAGAAATAGCTTAGTGACATTCAAATGTAAAAAAAAAAATCTACACAAACAAAGTTAAAATTGCGAGAGAAAACAGAGGACAGTCACTGTCAGGTGCAAGACTCAATAAATCTGAATAATTGTCATTGTTTTTCATTTGCATCTTGGTACATGACAGGTGGGTGGAGGTGTAAAGGTCCAAAGGACAGCGGCGAGAGAGACGTTATACTTATCTTTTATTGGGGAAGTCAAGCTGCACACTTCCCGTAAATGGTCTTTTCTCGTCCAAGGTAAGATTAATATAAGTAATGAACCCTTTACATATAACTAATCATCCAACTAATGATTTCAAGAGAGTCAATTATAGCTGTACTTCACTATGAGGATAAAAGCAACTTGAACTGCAGGTGGTGAATATGGAGAATAATATCTCTTTGGGACCAAAACCCTCTAGGCGTTCTAGCCATATGCCAATTTTTCTTGTTTCCAGGTATCAAAATTTCTAAACGAATTGATAAGAACAGTTTCTTAAAAGTTTATAGGAACCAATACTCTCGTTGAACTTTACACAAAATGTCTACAAGAATGCTCTATACTTACAGCTTGGAAAATTTTCTTCATTATACTAATTCACAAAAAAAGGAGACACAAAAGACCTGAAAATTACAGCCTAGCAAGTTTACTCTCAATAATATATAGAATATTTTTAAAGACCATATTAGGCTGAACAGAAAGAAGAAGTGGGTATTCAACAACTGACTATACCCATGTAATTAACCATCTAATTTAAAAATGAACAGAGTATGACAAAGGACTATATATGGCATCTATAGACTAGGAAAAAGCTTTTGATTCTATAAAAATTTCAACAGCAATGGGAGACCTTCAAAAACAAGGAATAGATGAATCTAATGTTAAAACCCTTGAAAATATCTGTACAAGAAGTTCATCAATCCTAAAATTACATTAAGATATTGAGAAAATTTCCATTGAGAAAGGAGTTAGTCAGGGAGACCCTATCTCTCCTAAATTACTCACAGTATGTCTAGAAGACGTTTTTGAAAATTCAGATTGGGAAAATGAAGGGATTCAAATTAATATGGGAATACCTTAACTTGAGATCTGCAGATGACATAGTTGTGTTTAGTAAATCAGGGAGAGGAACTGCAAAAAATGACAGATTTGAATAGAAAAAGCAGAAATGTAGGACAGAAAATTTTCAGTTCTACATTACTAATTCCTCAATTCAAATATCCGAAGATTTAAATAGAGAAAGCAAAAAAGTAGGGCTACTTTTTCAGTTCTACATTTCTGCTTTTTCTATTCAAACCTTCTATCATCTTTTTTGAAATTTCTCTCATAATTTACTAAATAGAAATATGTCATCTACAAAACTTAAATTGTTAATATATTCCCCATTAATGTTAACTCCTACATTTTTCCAATTTGAATTCTTAAAAAACATCTAAGCATGTTGTGAATAATTTAGGGGAGATGGAGTCTCCCTGTTTAGATCCTTTCTTCATTGGAATTTACTCTCTACATGTAGTTTTAGGATTGTTGTACTTCTCGTATATATATCTTCAAGTGTTCTCACATAAGGTTCATCTATTCCCTGAATTTGAAGGGCTTTCATTACTGCTGTAGTTTTGATAGAATCAAAAGCTTTCAGATAGTCTGTAAATGCAATACGTAGTTGTTTGTCATACTCTGTCGATTTTTCAATCAGCTGGTTAATTACATGGATATGGTCACTTGTTGAATACCCACTTCTAAAGCTTACCTGCTCTATTGGTGCATTAAAGGTTAGCTGTTTTTCTATTCGGCCTAATATGATCTTTGTAAATATTTTATATATAACTGAGAGTAAACTTAATTGGGCGGTAATTTTTCAGGTGTTTTGTGTCACCCACTTTGTGAATTAGTATAATGATAAAGTTTTTCTAATCTTTAAGTAGAGAGCATTCTTGTAGACAATTTGTGTCAAGTTCGGTGAGTTTTATTGCTATGAAATCTCATCCATCTATTAATAAATTAATTGTTAGTACATCTCCTGCTCCATTGTCTCTTTTCATGCCTTTTAATTAATTGTTAGTACATCTCCTGCGCCATTGTCTCTTTTTATGCTTTTTAAAGCTTTCTTTACATTTGGTACCAGCTCAGGTGTTTCATTATTTCTATTGGAAAAGTTATTTCGGATACCACTGTTGTATAGTATTGTATACAAGTCCTATTGCAATTTTTACCACTCCATCTCTTTTGTTGATAATATTTATATTTTCATCCTCTCTCTCTCTCTCTCTCTCTCTCTCTCTCTCTCTCTCTCTCTCTCTCTCTCTCTCTCTCTCTCTCTCTCTCTCTCTCTCTCTACACATATATAAATAAATATATATATATATATATATACATATATATGTTTGCACTCTCTCTCTCTCTCTCTCTCTCTCTCTCTATATATATATATATATATATAGAGAGAGAGAGAGAGAGAGTGCAAACATATATATATAATATATATATATATATATATATATATATATATATATACATATATACAGTATATATATGCTATATATATGTATGTATATATACATACATATATATAAATATATATATATATATATATATATATATATATATATATACACACATACATATATATATGTATATATGTTTGCACTCTCTCTCTCTCTCTCTCTCTCTCTCTCTCTCTCTATATATATATATATATATATATGTATATATATATATATATATATATATATATAGAGAGAGAGAGAGAGAGAGAGAGAGAGAGAGAGAGAGAGAGAGAGAGAGAGTTCAAACAAATCTGAGCATAGTTACTGATTTGTCGAAGATAAGATTAATTTTTAAAAATTCTAAAGTAGTCTACGATATTTCCCAATTCATTAAACTACATGTTTGATGTATAATTCATTGCCCTGCTTAGACTAGGCATAATCCTCTTATATTTAGATGATATGGAATAGGCCCCGTTATCTTGATAAATTGATAGATTATAACTTGAGTTCCTTTTCCTTTTACCTTTTCCGTCAACATTAACAACACCAAGGTCTAAATATGTAGACATTGCCCAACAAATATGTAGACTTTGGTTGTGGTGGCCTGTTAATAACATCCCTCCCTGGTGATCGTTCGTTTAGTTTCTGCAACCTCACCATCCTTGTGAGCTTATAGGAATACCTTCTGAGTCTTCAGCAGCCATTGCCTGACCCTCCCTGGTCCTAGCTTGGATGGAGAGGGGCTTGGGAGCTGATTATATGTATATATGGTCAGTCTCTAGGGTCTTGTCCTGCTTTCTCGGGCATTGTCACTGTCCCTTGACTCTGCCATTAATGAGTGGCCTTTAAACCTTTAAAATCCTACCACAAACCCTTCTCGCTCGGGAAATTAGGCATTTCTGAAAGGAATGAGGTAAGCTGTCTAGTGAGATTAAGCAACTGTTCACAATACCTTACAGTCCAAAATCTAACATTATATTTGAAAAGATCAATGGTGCTTTAAATTCCAGGTGGAAGAAAATGGGACAAGGCCCAAGAGAGACCAAATTATTGGTATTGATGTCACAGTTTTTAGTTCGGTTGTTATTATGGCTGTATGCGTTTACGCAATGCTTATAACGTTACTACTGATACTTTTATCCTTGTCTTTTAATTTTCTAACCCATTGAAGTAGAAGATGGGATAAAGAAATGGAGTAAAAATGTTAGTCTTTCGTAATTTGGTTTCTCAAAAAGCAACTCGCATGATACACGAGATATATGATAAAATCATATTTTAGGGGTGAAAATTTGGAGGTCGCACAATACACGAGATCGACTGTTACACGAGCATGTACGGTACATCTTCAGATTATGTCAAACATAAAGGGAAATTAATTTACCCAGAATCTGAATAGTAAACATAACCATTCTTGACAGGTATATTATTCTAGAGGAGGAAGAACAACGATAGTATATTCTAACAACAGAGCAAGCTCTGAAATTGTGTTGATAGACAGGGAGGAAAAAAGATAAACAGGTCAGGAAGAATAGTAAAGCTGTCTTTCTAATTACTATATTGAGAAGTAACAAGTAAGTCACACAGAAAGATTATTATTATTATTATTATTATTATTATTATTATTATTATTATTATTAGCCAAGCTGCAATCCTAGTTGGAAAAGCATGATGCTATAAGCCTGTGACGAGCCAAGAGTGGGTTGTGAGTCAAAAGCGGGTTGAAAGCAACTGAATGAGTTTATTACAGAACATCCAGTTTATATATACATCAAGTCTGGGCAAGAAGGTCACAAAATATACAACAGGCTATTTCATGTCAAACCGGCAACTGGTTCTGTTAACTGTTACGATAAGATAAACAGACAGGTTGATACAGGTCGCTGTCAGTGCGAGGGGAGAGCGAAGATACAAAGAACGGATTTTGAGCGAAGCGAAAAATCTATTTTTGGGTGAGATGGCCAAGTCGTCCTGATGGACCCACCCATGTCTTCTAAAAAGAAAAGATCTTCACAGTATCCTTCCCGTTGTACTGTATCTGTAGCACCATGCTCAATGCTACAAGGAATGTCCGCCATTGTGGAGATGGCGCTGTTGTCATACTCAATAGTAGTACGAGAACGGGGATAACCTTAATACGGCTCCCCTTCTATTCTGCCACACTTCCTCGAAGCGTAAACGCTATTAAGGGTGCAGATTGCTATGTGGCGTGTCAAGAATACATCCTCTAATATTATGCGATATCCTTGAGAGAAGATTTAAGGATATTCACGCCAGGAGTTAGAATTCTGGATACCTAAAGGTAAAATTCTCTGGGAATATCATTGTAGTTCATATATCCCTTAGGAAGCTACTTTAAGGAACCTTCCATCAGGACGACATGGCTTGAGCCCGAAAAATAATATATAAAAAAGGAAAAAATGTCGTTACTATTTACGATCGTGTGACACACGGTTGGTACATGGGTCGCCCTTAAAAATGTCATACTGTACATTTCTTCGTGGCAGCCCCGAATCTGGAATGGTAGTAGCAAAACTGCGGCCGATGGGCGGCAGTAAGTGGCTGTAGAATTCATTGGTTGGGGCACGAGCGAATGGTGGGTGATGGATGGCTTTGTCGCCACTCCGGCTCGTCACGGGGTAGGCGTGTGTGCCCTAGGGCATTCACGTCAGCTTGGTTGACGTTGAATAGGTGTCCTCTTCGTCAGGAGTGGAGGCGTTGATGGGGTTCTTGAAGGTCGTGAAGTGGCTGTCCATAAGGGCGTCGGCTTTCTTCATCAAGTCCTTTATGGGTAAACTATCGACATTGGGTATGGCAGCGCGTACAGTTTAGGGTAAACGGCGTACCCAAAGGGCACGAAGTAGGTTCACCACACGAGGAGAGTCATCTGTGGCAGGTTGCAGGCGAGCGATACTGGTCATTTCCCTGAGGGCGAGCGAAGCTCTTTGCTCCCCCAACGGTTGTTGAGAGAGCTGAAAAAGCTTTGCTATACGGGCGGCTGGCGACAGCGAGTACTGCTGCAGAGGGTATATTTTGAGGGCGTCATATTATCAGGGGGGGGGGGCTGAAAGGAGGGAGGAGCGAGTCACTCCAGGGTCACCAATGTGACGAGCCAAGAGTAGGTTTATTACAAAACATCCAGTTTATATATACATCAAGTCTGGCCAAGAAGGTCACAAAATATACAACAGGCTATTTCATGTCCAGCCGACAACCGGTTCTGTTAACAGTTACAATAAGAAAAACAGACAGGTTGATACAGGTCGCTGTCAGTGCGAGGGAAGAGCGAAGATACAATTCTGAAAAATCTTATGCAACATACATAATGAACTAATTGAACGACGGTACCAAAGATTAATATCTAGATCAGGAATAAGAAATTTAATAGACCATAAGTTTCTGTCCAACAAATTAAGATGAGAATCAGCAGCTGAACACCAGACAGGAGAACAATACTCAAAACAAGGTAGAATGAAAGAATTAAAACACTTTTTTCACAATAGATTGATCACCAAAAATCTTGAAAGACTTTCTCAATAAGCCAATTTTTTGTGCAATTGAAGAAGACACAGACCTAATGTGTTTCTCAAAAGTAAATTTGCTGTCGAGAACCACACCTAAAATTTTAAAAGTCATATAAAGTTAAAGAAACATTATCAATACTGAGATCTGGATGCTGAGGAGCCACTGTCCTTGACCTACTTACAATCATACTTTGAGTTTTGTTAGGATTCAACTTCATGCCCCATAATTTGCACCATGCACTAATTTTAGCTAGATCTCTAATAAGGGATTCACCAACCCCAGATCTACATTCAGGGGATGGAATTGGTGCAAAGAGAGTAGCATCATCTGCATATACAACAAGCTTGTTTTTTAGGCCAAACCACATGTCATTGTGTATATAGTATGAAAAATAATGGGCCAAGAACACTACCCTGTGGAACACCAGATATCACATTCCTATACTCACTATGGTGCCCATCAACAACAACTCTTTGAAATCTATTACTTAAAAAATCGATAATAATGCTAAGAAATGACTCACCCACTCCCAAATGTTTGATTTTGAAAACAAGGGTCTCATGATTAACACCGTCAAAGGCAGCACTAAAATCAAGGCCAATCATACGAACTTCCTAACCACAATCAAGGGATTTCTGTACAGCATTAGAGATTGTAAGAAGGGCATCACATGCTCCAAGGCCTTTACGAAAACCAAATTGCAAACTAGGGAATAGATGATTCTCTTTAGCAAACCTATTAAGGTGTTTTGCCAGAAGACGTTCAAAAACTTTAGATAATATGAGAGTTATGGAAATTGGGCGGTAATCAGTTGTACTTGACTACCAAAAACACATTTACATAAAGGAGTAACACTACCAATTCTCCAACAAGTGCTACAAGCTCCTCTTCTTGCTAACATGTGCAAAATAACAGATAACTTTGGAGCTAAGAAATCTGCAGTCTTTATAAAAAACAAAGGAACAGTACCATTTGGGTCTACACCTCCATAAGCATCAAGGTCCAACAACAGAGCTTTAAATTCACGAGATCGAAAAGCTAAACTAGTTAGTCTAGCCTCAGGAAAACAGGAATGAGGAAGTTCAAATTTGTCATTACTTTGTTTATTGTAATAAACATCAGCCAAAAGGGTTGCTAGTACTGTATATAGAATTGATGTATAGAGAATACCCAAGGAAAAGAGGTACCATATGTAAAAGGAGACAGTTAATGAAAGGAAAACAAATAATAATAGAAACCATATCCTTCAGAAATTGGAACTAATTCTCTTTGGATAATTCTTAGGTTACTTGTGTGATCAACTGAAGAGCGTGTTAAAATCAAGTCCTTACAACACAAAGATGCTTGGTTGTGATAATTTCCCTAACAATGACAATAAGTTATTTTTTCTGTGCATAGGTAGCCAAGAGCCATAGACACTTAAAATAGGCCCTGATTTTAGGTTCATGTTTTCAAACTTATAAAGACGTAGGAGGGTCTTTCCTTAACACAATTATTTATTTCTAAGTAATACATTGCAAAGTGTAGTTGTTGATGGACACCATAGTGACTGTAGGAATATAATAGCTTGAGTTCCTCGGCCCATTACTGTTCACAGTATACCGGTATGCATGATGTGTGGTTTGGTCTTAAAAACAAGCATCAATTCAATCCCTTTAGTGAACACTAGACCTATGGTTTCTGAATACCTCAAAAGAGATCTAGCTAAAACTAATGCTTGTACAAATTAGGGAAGGGGATTGAGTCGAACCACAGCAAAACTACACGTCTGTTTGTAAGTAGGTCAAGGAAAGTGGCTTTTCAGCATCCAGATCTTTACACTAATAATGTCTTTGCCTGTATACAACTCATTTAAAATTATAAGTGTGATTCTCAATTACAAATTTAGTTTTGAGAAGCAAATCCAGTTTGTTTTTTCAACTGCACAGTAAAAAGGTCTTTCCAGTTTTTTGCGATCAATCTATCCAGTGAAAATATTTTAAAACCTTTATTCTACCAATGTGGTTTCCAAATTTTGCCAGGCTGGCATCTCCTTGGCTTTCAGATGGAGTCCTTGCATCCCTCCCTCTTGATACATTTTGAACTACGTAATTGAGCTATGCATTCGCATATTATCTGTAAACTACATGCAATTTTTTATGCCTTAATGTTTGTGACATGTTTTGTTATTAAGATTTTGTAAAAACAAAACAAAAGAGTAAGCACTTTACTGTTTAAATGCTCTCAATGCCACTCTGTCGCCGTCAACTGCAATTTTGTCTTACTGCCCCCAATATCAGTCCAAAATGCCCCAATATTTTTATGCTGTCTAGTCTTCAGCTGCTGAATTTCTTCTTAATTTGTTGGAAAAAAAAATTTAAATGTATCAAATTCCTAATTTTTGATCAGGATATTAATCTGTTACCTTGTAGTTCAGTTGGTTCTTTGTGATACTATGTAAGATCTTTCATAATTCTGACAATCCTTTACATTCAGATCTTCCCAGATTATACCATTCTGTTGTAGTACTAAGTATGGAATTAATTCTAAGAGACCTGCCTTCTCTGTCATAAAGCTCAATACTATACAGTATTTTAGACTTGTCTATTTAACGTTCTTATTGATCTTAACGTATCTTATAATTTCAATTCTTTGATTTCTCATTTATAGTTTATTCGTTATCTCTATATTTTCTCTACTCACTGGGCTGCCTTTTGCTTTTACTATCAGGGTTTCAGCCTAGCTATAAATAATAATAATTTTAATAATAAATGTGACAACTTTCTACAAGAGCTAATGTAATGTTAAGGTTCAGCTTTATGGAACCATAATTTGTACCATGCACTAACTTTAGCTAGCTCTCTGTGACGGGCCGAGAGAAGGTTGTGACTCAAAGACAAGTTGAAACCAACTGAGTGAGTTTATTATAGAACACTCTCCTTTATATACAAAAGCTCAAAGCAACAAGAATTTCCTTGTTAAAAAACAGACACTGTTACCGATGAGAAAAACAGACATGTTTATTCAGGATATTTTTGGTGCGAGGGAAGAGCGAAGATACAAGCATAATATATACACAAAATGAACTATGTACGATTGTGTGACACAGTTGGTACATGGCTCCCCCACTAAAAATGACATACTGTACATGTTAAATAGGGCGCCCTGATCTAGAGAGGCAAACTGTAGGTGCGTCATCTGGCAGGAGAAAAAGCAGGTTTTAGACAATCATTGGAGACCCAGTCTTCTTTGCCACGAATGTTTAGTAGGAATGCTTTCGGACTGCGTCGGATCACAAGGAAAGGGCCCGTGTAAGGGGGCGTTAGCGGTGGCTTGCTAGTGTTGTTGCGCAGGAAGACGTGCGTTGCAGAATGCAAGTCTGTCGGTATGTGATGCTTCGCTGGGGGCTTGTGAGTCTGGCGGCACGGAGTAAATTTTCCAACGACGTGACGTATGCGCTGGAGGTTGTCAGAAGAGGTTGTAGAAGGAATAAATTCGGCAGGGACGACCAACGGGTTGCCATACACCATTTCAGCTGCCGAGACGTCGAGGGCGTCTTTAGGAGTGGTTTTTAGTGCCAGGAGGACCCAGGTAAGCTGAGTAAACCAGTTGAAATCCTTGCAGCTGGACATCAAAGCTGCTTTGAGGGTGCGATGAAAATGTTCAACCATTCCATTGGCAGCGGGGTTGTAGGCTGTTGTCTGATGTAGGGTGATGCCCAGGAGATTCGCTAATGATGTCCACAATTGAGAGGTGAAAGTGGTACCCCTGTTAGAAGTAATATGCTCAGGGATACCAAATCTTGCACTCCATCCTGAGAGTAAGGCAGATGTACATGAGGCGGACGTTGCAGTTTCCATGGGAATTACTTCAGGCCAACGAGTGGAGCGGTCGATGACGGTAAACAGGTAACGATGTCCTTGTGATGTGGGTAGGGGGCCTACAACATCGACGTGAATGTGTGCGAAACGACGCTGAGGTTGAGGAAAGGTGCCCACTCCTGAATCCGTGTGTCGATGTACTTTGGAAGTTTGGCAAGAAGTACAGGCGCGAACCCAATCCTTAGCATCCTTAAAAATGCTGTGCCAAATGAACTTCATCTTCAGCAGCTGTGCAGTAGAATGGCACAAGGGATGTGAAAGGCCGTGAATGAAATCAAACACCTGCCGGCGCATGGGAGCAGGAATCCAAGGTCGCGGTCTACCAGTACTGACGTTACAGAGGAGGGTGGTGTTGGAGTCTTCGAGGGGGAAGTCTTCCCAACGGAGGGATGTGCAGGATGTCCTACATGCTTGATACTCTGGATCCTGTCGTTGGGCTTCAGCCAGGGCGTTGTAATCCAATCCCAGTTGAACTGCAACCAACGTGTTTCTTGACAGGGCATCGGCAACGGGATTCATTTTCCCAGGGATGTATTGAAGGGTGCAATTGTATTCAGCCACGGCGGAGAGATGTCGGAGTTGATGGGCAGACCAGGCGTCAGACTGTCGAGTGAAGGCGTGCACCAGAGGCATGTGGTCTGTGAGAATAACGAAGGGCGTACCTTCTAAGAAATGGCGAAAGTGACACCGCCAGCAATTCGCGATCGAAGGTAGAATAACCCGATTCTGCCTTGGACAGTTTTCTGCTGAAGAAGACCAATGGGCGGGGCGAGCCGTTGACCACCTGTTCGAGTACTACACCAATAGCGACGTCGTTGTCATCGGTGGAGAGACGGAGAGGGGCATGTGGGATAGGAAAAGTGAGAGCCGCCGCAGTTGATAAGGCCTTCTTTGCATTGCAGAAGGCTGCTTCTTGAAGGGGACCCCACTTCAGGTTCTTTGGCTTGCCCTTGAGGGAGGCATAGAGGGGAGCAATAGTGGCAGCAATGGCTGGCAGAAAATGGTGATAATAGTTGATCATGCCCAAGAATTCCTGCAGAGCTTTGACGGTCGAGGGCGTGGGGAAGTCCTGAACGGCTGCTACCTTCTCAGGGAGGGGATGGACTCCTTCAGGAGTGATGCGGTGCCCTAAGAACGACACTTCGTTAGCGCCAAAGGTACAATTGCCGTACCGGAATACAAGGCCATTTTGTTGCAGGCGGTCGAGCATGATGCGCAGGTGACGGAGGTGTTCCTCTTTTGAGGAGGAGAACACAAGTATGTCGTCCACATAACATACACAGAAGGGGAGGTCCCCTAAGATGCCATCCATCAGACGTTGAAACGTGGCCCCAGCATTACAAAGGCCAAAAGAGGAGTAATTGAAGGTGTATGTACCAAACAGAGTGGTGATGGCGGTCTTGGGGATGTCTTCTGGGTTTATAGGCACCTGATAATACCCCTTAAGGCGGTCGAGCGTAGAGAAAACCTTCGCTTCGTGCAGGTAGGAAGTCACGTCGGCAATGTTTGGGAGGGGGTAGTGATCCGGTTCTGTTTGCATGTTCAGGCACCTGTAATCCCCACACGGACGGAGGGAGCTGTCTTTCTTCAGAACGATGTGTAAGGGTGACGACCATGGGCTGGAGGCCTTTTGGCAAAGGCCCATTTCCTCCATTTCGGAGAACGTCTGTTTGGCGGCTGCCAATCGTTCCGGTGCCAGACATCTGAATTTTGCGAAGACTGGGGGTCCCGTCGTCTTGATATGGTGATAAATACCGTGCTTAGCAGGACCCGTGGTCGTTTGGCGAAGTTCTGGACGGAAAACTTCCGGGTACGACATGAGGAGGTGGGCGTAGGCATCCGTGGGTGCGCTGATGAGGAGAGCGAGGTTGGAGGGGGCAGGTTGAAGAGGTGTCGACAAGTATGAGTCTGCGTTGACCAATCGTCGGTGGGCGACATCGACCAGAAGGAGGAAATCCACACCGAGGATTGGCAATGTGATGTCAGCAACGAGAAACTTCCAATTAAATTTACCGTTTCCGAACGATAATGTGAGGTTCTCGTAACCGTAGGTGGGTATCGCAGATCCGTTGGCAGCTACCAAGCGGACGTCAGCAGACGTAGACAGACTACGTCGTGTCCTGAAGAGTTCCCTTGGCAAAAGAGAACGACAAGCACCCGTGTCTAACAAAAATCGCACGCCAGTTCCTACATCATGTAAAAAGAAAAAATTAGAAACACGGGAGGCCACCGCCACGAGCGATGGTCTACTTACACGCTTTTTGGCCACTGACAATCCTTGGCACATTTCTTAGCGGTGTCCCCGAATCTGAAGTGGTAGTAGCAAAACTGCGGCGAATGGGAGGTAGTAAGTGGCTGTAGAAGTCGTTGGTTGGGGCGCGAGCGAGTGGTGGGTGGTGGGTGGCTTTGTCACCGTTTCGGCACGTCACGGGGTAGGCGTGTATGTTCTACGGCATTCACGTCAGCTTCGGGTGACGTTGAATAGACGTCCTCTTCATCAGGGGTGGAGGCGTTGATGGAGATCTTGAAGTGGCTGTCCATAAGGGCGTCGGCTTTGGTCATCAAGTCCTTTATGGGTAAACTATCGACATCGGGTATGGCAGTGCATATAGGTCCGGGTAAATGGCATTTCCAAAGAGCATGAAGTAGGTTCACCTTACGAGGAGAGCCGTCTGTGGCAGGTTGCAGGCGAGCAATACTGGTCATTTCCCTGAGGGCGAGCGAAGCCCTTTGGTCCCCCAACGGTTGTTGCGAGAGCTGAAAAAGCTTTGCTATACGGGCGGCTGGCGACGGCAAGTACTGCTGCAGAAGGTATGTTTTGAGGCCGTCATACGCTATTGGGGTGTCTCCTTGTTCACAAAGCCAGTCGTATATTTTCGGGAAGGTGTCCTCGGGTATCGCCGCGAGAACATAATCTGCTTTGGTGGTTGAGCGAGTCATGCCCTTGATGCGAAACTGGACTTCTGCGTGCTGAAACCAAGCAAACGCCTCTCCGCTGGGGAATGATGAAAGTTTCAATGGGGGAGTCGCAGCAATAACTTCCGTAGAGTCCTCCATAGTACCAACGACGGAGGGGCGAGGGGGGGGGTGGAAGGCAGGAGGAGCGAGTCGACTTCCGGGGTCACCAAAGTGACGTGCCGAGAGAAGGTTGTGACTCAAAGACAGGTTGAAAGCAACTGAGTGAGTTTATTATAGAACACTCTCCTTTATATACAAAAGCTCAAAGAATCAAGAATTTTCATGTTAAAAAGCAGACACCGTTACCAACGAGAAAAACAGACATGTTTATTCAGATTATTTTTAGTGCGAGGGAAGAGCGAAGATACAAGCATAATATATACACAAAATGAACTATGTACGATTGTGTGACACACGGTTGGCACATCTCAATTAAGGGTTCAGCAATGCCAGATCTACATTCAGGAGATAGACTTGAGGCAAAGAGAGTAGCATCATCTGCATAAGCAACAAGATTGTTTTATGGGCAAAACCACATATTATGTGTATATATTGCAATATGAAAAATAATTGGCCAAGAACACTACCCTGAGGCACACCAGATATCACATTCCTATGGTGCATAACAACAGCAACTCATTGTAATCTATTACTTAAAAATCCAATAATGATGCTAATAAAAGACACACCTTCTCCCCATTGTTTGAGCTTGAAAACAAACGGCCTGTGTATTATAACTAACTTTTACTAAAAGCCTAAAGGCTATATAAGAAATGGTTTGCTTATGCTATGAGCACAAGGACGGAATTTATATAGAAAGAAATAAAATATACACTTTAAGGAATGGTAACAAAAACGATTAATTGTCACAATTATTCATCAAAATAGAAGTCCTATTTAGAAGGTGAAATTAGTGGCTAACTCCAGCAAGAAAAGACTCATTTTCTCATTAACTAGTGTTCAATTCATTTTAGCTGTTGTACTTCGCCCAGTTTGACTATATCTGCAGTCCAGTTATATGATATTAAAAGCGAGGGGAATTAGAAATCATCTAATCATTTGATTCTATCCCTATGGGATTATGTAATTCAATCTTGTCCTTTTTAAAGTAGTTGCCAATAGAATAATAATGTCTTTAAAGTGTAAACACTGTAGATTAAAACTCGTGAAAGCAAAATGAACAGAATTATATTGATTGATCCATTAATCTAACTGGAATCATAAAAGACACACAAATACAAACTTAAACATTAATAAAACCAGAAAATATAAGCACGTTAACTATGGCTTACCCATCTGAGTCAGGAGATATGTTATCTGGATTCAAGAAATATGTTTGAATTGTGGTAGATAGTAGGGCACCAAGACCAAAACCTCCCACTATCAATCCATTGATTAAACCTTTGCGTTTTGGGAACCACTGTGAAAAAACAAAAAAATTATATGAATACTTTTATTTCAATTGGAATACTTGTTTTTTTTTAAAGATAATAATATCAATCTTATCCATCCAGTTGTTCAAATACAAGCTTACACTTATAATAGTAATTCTAATGGTATAAGAATTGTTCAGAGTTAATGCAAAGCTGACACAGGCTTACGGTTACTACCTTCCAAAAGGGAAAAACATTTCTGTATTTAAAAAGGTATTGCTTATCATTGACATTAGCCAAGGTGGCAGTAATATGGAAATAGAAATTCATTTTATTAACAGACTATACAATATCATTCTTGGGTGCAATAACATTCTAAAAGGGTATAAACATATTTTAAAACAAATCCATTACTGTACTTATAAAATACCCCAATACTGTGATCAATTAATTCCCAGACATGTCTTTTACTGAAAAAGATGATACCTAGTAGACTCTAACCCTATATATGTGCTATTGGATTCACAGGTCTCCAGTAGGGAATTCCCTTAAGTCTCTAATCTAATCTTAAGGCCTCCAATACATTTCAAGGATTTCTCTGTAACCCCATTTAAACGAGTAATGCAGATTTGGCCACTTTAGATGGAAAAGACCAACACTTCATCAAGAACATCACTAAACTCAAGAATAGCTGCTTACTCCGGGGCTGAAGTTGGTCCTGTATCCAATACTGTACTTGTCTCTCCACTATTTAACTGGGTGTAATTAAAATGAGTTTGTATGGAATATTGGATGCTATGTCAATGGAATGTACCCAACCTGCTGCTATAAATATAGATACCCATGGTAGATGAGTATCTTCTTTCATTCCCTTGATTATTTTTCTCTACATATTTTAAAATCAATATGTATGATTTGAAATGATTGTTCCTACCCTTTACTAAAACTGTGTTGTTGTTTTTTGCTACACAAGAGAGAGTCATAAAATCATCAAAGACAAGAATTTACACTAAAAGTAAAAATAACTGATCAAGTTAAAACATTTGATTCCAGTTTTGAAGTATCTTCAGAAATAAATTAAGAGTGAAAAAAATGAGCACAGTATTAGTTTTTCTTCCGATTGATTTTATTGGTCTCTTGATAACGTTAATTCTTTGCCTTGTTTTAATATTTACAACATCATAGCTACTTTGGAAAAAGTAATTTAGAGTTTAGTTCTCACATCACTAACTGAATCAGATTCTTAGAGACTTATTATCCAAATCCATGGGAAAGGGGGCATTTTTGCCAAAGACACGCATATACTAGTTTCAACCAGATACCACACCCAGTGCAATGAAGAATATTTTTTTTTTTTTGCTCATTAAGCAAAAGGAGTAACAGTGAGTCATCAACAATTCTTCTACGAAATGATAGCTGTAAATTTCCCTATGGTATTTTTTTCATTCTTGTGATTGATTGATTGATTGATTGATTGATTGATTATGAGTTATCTGGCATCCGACATCTAAGGTCATTGGTGCTGATCTTTCTTGTGAAAGGGATTATATTTCTTTTAATGAATTTAAGAATACTCACTGGGTATGGTATTTTTTATGCCTTTTACCTCCTTTGGTGAAGTTGATAGCTATAATACCAGTGCTGATTATTGGAGAAGCTTTAACAAAGTTTTATGAAGTCCTTTCCCTTGTCTGGGTCTTAACTCCTGTTAATTCTTCCCATTTCTGTATAAGCTATGTGAAAAGATTATATGTCAATTTGATTCAGAATTCTATTCTACTTGAGGACTAATAAATTTGATGTTTGTATTAAAAAAAAAAAAAATCTTTTTTTTTCAGCAGAAATAATCCTTCATTGCTGTTTTTCTATTTTGTGGACAGTCTAAGGTCTTCAGTTCACTGATGATTTCCTTTGCAATAGATAGGCAGAAGGTATTTGATTTACTTTATACTTTTTTCTGGTTGCAAAATCTCATAACAACCAGTGAAAGTAAACCCTTCTCATCCATATATCACAAAGCCAGCTCCAGGGGTAATGAACTAACTACTACTTTTTATATAACAAGATATAGCCTACTAAGTTAACAATTTTTGAACTGTAACTTTTTAAACCTTGAAAATATACTTGACTTTGACTTTAATTGAAAATTCTTTATATTAACGACTTGTTAAGTTCCATTTCAACTTAAGAGTTTAAATATCAAAACCGTACTTTGAATTGAATATGAAAGTTGAGTATCATAAATACTTAAATTTGGAAAGTCCTTGTTAAAATAAATTGGCCGAGGAACTTGATTTTTTCTGAATCAGGTTGTAAGTAAATCATACCAAAGGTTACACACGTCTAGAATTTCCTTGGATTATATCATTCTCTAACTCGCCCCCCCCCCCCATCATTACAGCAAGTAAGATTGGTTTCCTGGCTATCTGACACTTGACAGCTTTGTTACGGTTATGAGTTTTGAACCATCCCCAAACCTTCATCTTACCTTAATAACTTTGTTCCTTCTATCATTAACTCAACAATATTAGCTATCAAGTCCCTATGGTAATAGGGCAGAGTGGTGGGAGCAGGTTCATGCTGGGACTGCTACCCTCTTTGTCAAAGTTCTACACAAAGGGCTGCCATTAGCAAGTAGGCAGGTGTAACACTTGTCTACAACAGTCACATGTATGACTGAGCTGTATTTTTATAGGAGCCACACAGACCATTCTTAAAAGGGAGGGGCCCTAAAATAAGGTGGCCAAGTATTGTCTACTTTACACCTGATTTAGATATCAAGCCATCAGAAATTTAAACAACGCACATTACACTAAAAATACATTAGCTAATTACAGGAACCTGGAACAGGAGGGATCTCAAAGATTAGACAACTGACACAATATTCAAGCTTAAGGGCAACCTCAAAAACACATGGATGCACCCAAAGTCCAAGAATTGGCACATGCTGGAAAAAATCCTAACCAGGAAGAGACACACTGATAAATAAGCATTACTTGAGTTGTATATAAGGCAGATTATTAGAAAGACCCTCCTTCAAGTCCTAAATTCGACCTATAAATCCACAAGTAGATCATGTCCTTGAAATTGAACCATGCTATCCTGAAATTGCGGCTAATAAACTATCTTTTCCACTTTCAAATTGTCAAGGGACGCTCTTCCTTAACTGAGAACCCCAAGGGGAGAACCAGAGACAAAGTGGGCAAAGTTCTGCAATCTGATAAGAGATCAATAGCTTCATGATGCAGTCTTATTCACACTGGTTGGATGAGAACTCAGATACCATGCATCAAAATCTAACACAAATATGAATCTGACATTATGCACCGCTTGTAAACCCCTAACATGTGTATTGGCGTAAAGATGGAAGGATCTGAGGCTGGAGGTAAAATATATACATATACTGCAGAACTGCTAGTGGGTTGAAATTTAAGCCTTTGCAGATCAATACAACATGCAAGACAATGCCATTAAATCCATCTATAAGCCTAATAAAAACTCAAATCTCTCCAGTTAGCACACTTAATGGCATAACCATCCATAAAGATTGGACTGAGATTCTCTCTGGGTCTGGAAAATAATAGCTAGAATTATATTCTCATGCCTAAATAAACATGCATCTGAATCTATGTTACCAAAGACCCAGTATGGGTTCAGGAAGGTAGGAAGGATGGACTATATATATGATTCTTACTCTGAGGTGAAAACAGGAAAAACGTCAAAAGCAAAATGCAAACTTATGCAATATCTATCAACTTTACCAATGTCTTTGACACATCGCCCCACCAGCTATTTGAGAAGATACATGTAAAATATGGAAATCCCAACATATTTTTACAAATATTCCCACATGAAAGAAAAAGCCTGTACTGATGGCATGGAATCCTGATCCTTCCCTGCACAAATTAAAATACAGCAAGATGATGTTTTGTCTCTTGTTCTGTTCTATTTGTTCATCTCCTAAATAATTACTTTAATACTGGCAAAAGTGAAAGAAAATAGGGCATAAATAGAATACCAAGTGGATGATAGCTTATTCAATTCTAGATAACTTAAGCCTGTACAAAGACATCAACATGCCAATTGATTGAGTTGCAACATACTGTCGATGCTAGTATTTTGGGCCATTCCCTAGAATCAATGTAACACATCTTAAACATTCTATCTTTAATATAGCCTACCAGACCCTTAGGTTTTAGCAAAATACAAGAAAAACAGAATTCATAGCACAAACAATTAAACTAAATAATGATGTGCCCAGCTTCATCATTAATAATACACAGCAATGGGAACTACAAGTTTTCAAATACCTTGGTAGCATCGTTTCATTTACCTCTGATATTAGTAATAATGTACTCGAGAAAATGAATAGGGGTTCATATGGTTTAGTAAGGCTCAGGACTAGGGTTTTCCAGACCATACAGTATAGATAAGACTGAACATTAGTGTCCAGAGTGCAAACTCCAAGTAAATAAAGCAACATATTTGTCATATCTCCTCTAAAGTGCAGAGACCTGGGCTCTACACTGACGCCATATCAAGCGACTGGAACATTTTCACATTTCCTGTTTTCATAATATTATAGGCCACTGTACCGCACGTTTCATACACGCTCATACGCTGTAATACTATTGTTTTTTTTGTATTGCTTACTCTCTTCTGCAATGATAATAGAAAAACTTGTTTTTTAAGCTTGCTACTGCATGTTTCCCATTGTTGGAATATTTGAGACATTGTTGCCCTTAACTGTTTGTATATAAGCTCGTTATCTTGTTGAATAAATTAACTTACATTCATCTCACCTCTCTATTAGTACCCAACAGCTACCTTGCGACAACTGATAACTGACGGAGGACTAGCTCCCCCTTCCTTTTCACCCACCCATTAGCCCTACCATTCTTATGATGCTTCTCTCAGACCCTGACACTTCGACCCATCTGTGTCAATAAAACTTTCACTCTTTGCCAGCAGAAAAGTGTTCGCCTGGTTCCAGCTTGCTGAAGATCAGTTTTGCATCAAAGGTGTGACTTACTCAAACAGCAAAGCAGACCATGTCCTCACGGCAATCCCTGGGGACACTTTCCCGGAAATCTACGACTGGCTTTGCGACTAAAGGGATGCCTCAATAGCAAATGATGGCATAAAAACATACCTCCTGGAGCAGTACTCCCAATCGCCAGCAGCCCATATAGCCAAGCTTTATCAGCTATCTCAACAGCCATTAGAGGGCCAAAAGGCTTTGCTCGCCCTCAGGGATATGACCAGTATCACTCGTATGCAACCTTCCACAGACGGCTCTCCTCGGGAAGTAAATGTATTTCGTGCCCTTTCGGTAATATAGATACCCGAACCTGTACACGCAGCCACCCCCAATGTCGATACTTTGCCCATGAAGGACCCTATGACCAAAGTCGACTCCCTTGAGGACAGCCACTTCACTACCTTTAAGACTTCCATCAACACCTCCACTCCTGACAAAGAAGACAACTATTCAACACTGACCGAAGCTGACAGGATTATGGCAAGACACTAAACATCAATGTTTAGTCAATGAAGACTCATACTTATTGACACCTCTCCGACCTCGCATTGAGCATCAGTGCACCCGAGGAGGTCAACGGCCCCCTCCTCACGCCGTACCTGGAAGTCATTTGTCCAGAACTTCACCAGACGCCCACAGTTCCCATCAAGCATGGTATTTATCCAGATATCAAGATGACAGGGCCCCCAGCATTTGCCAGATTCAGGTATCTGGCCCCGAATTGTTTAGCAGCAGCCACTAAACAAACATTCGCTGAAAAGGAAGAAATGGGCCTTTGCCAAAAGGCCTCAAGCCCATGGTGTGAATATGAAGATAGAGCCATATCACTACCCCCTCCTCAACATTACCGACATTACCTCCTACTTGCACAAAGCGAAGGTGTTCTCCACTTTCGACCTCTTGAAGGGGTACTATCAGGTGCCATGAACGCAGAAGACATCCCCAAGACTGCCATTACCACTCCCTTCAATTACTCCTGTTTTGGCCTTCGTAATGCTGGGGCCACTTTCCAATGCCTCATGGATGGCATCTTAGGGGACCTCCCTACCCGCATATGTTAAGTGGACAAAGTACTCTTTGTCTCTTACTCCAAAGAGGAACACCTCCATCACCTATGCATCGTTCTCCACCGCTTACAACAGAATGGCCTTATGGTCTGGTACCACAAGAGTACCTTTGCCACCAACGAAGTACCCTTCTTAGGGCACCGCATCACTCCTGAAGGGCTCACCCCCTCCCTGAGAAGGTATCAGCAGTTCACAATTTCCCCACACCCTCGACCATCAAAGCACCGCAAGAATTTTGGGCATGACAAACTATTATCAAGTTTCTGTCAGCCATCGTAACCACACTTGCCCCATCTAAACCTCCCTCAAGGGCAGCCAAAAGACCTAAGTGAGGTCCCCTTCAGGAAGCACCCTTCTGCAACTCAAAGAACAACCTATCAAATGCTGCTGCTCGTGCCAATCTATTGCACAACTACTGAAGTTCATTTGGCATGGTATTAGTAAGGATACTAAGGATTGGGTCCACACCTGTGCTTCATGATAATTTTCAAAAGTACATCAATGCACGGATTCAGGTGTGGTCACCTTTTCTCAACCTCAGCGTCGTTTTGCACACATTCACGTCTACGCAGTATGTCCCCTACCCACATCACAAGGAAACCGTAACCTGTTTACCATCATCGACATCTCCAATCATTGGCCTGAAACCATACCCATACAAATTGTAACATCTGCCTTATAAAAATCTGCCTTACTCTCAGGGTGGATAACGAGATTTGGTATCCCTGAGAATATTACTTCTGACAAGAGTACAACTTCACGTCTCATTTGTGGACATCATTAGCATCCCCCTACATCAGACAAAACCAAACAACCCTGCTGCAATGACACCAACTGGTTTACTCAGCTTCCCTGGTTGCTCTTGGGATTAAGGACAACTCCTATGGATACCCTGGTTGTTTCAGCAGCTGAAATGGTGTATGGCAACTGGTTGGTCATCCCTGCTGACGTTTTTCCATCTGCAACCTCTTCTGAACATTTCCAGCTCCTTAATCATGTTGTGGGAAAATATACTCCTTGCCGCCAGACTTACAAGCCCTCAGTGAAGCAATTCATAACCAAAGATTTAAACTCTGCAAGGCATGTCTTGTTGTACACTGACACTAGTAAGCCACCTCTGAAGCAAACCAAAAGCTTTTTTAATCAACATTCTTGGCAAAGAAGGCCGGGTCTCCACTAATCGCAAAAAAATCTGCATATCTCCAGCAAGATGATCTGCCTACAGTTCGCCTCTCTAGGGCAGGGGTCACTATTTCCCATGTGTGTCTTTTTTAGGGGGAGCCACGTATTGCACGTGTATGACATAAACTGTAATGCTATGCCTTTTTTCTGTATTTCTCACTCTCTCCCGCATTGATAATAGAAAAACCTGTTTAAGCTTGCCATTGCATGTTTTATTATTATTATCATTATTATTATTATTATTATTATTAGCTAAGCTACAACCCTATTTAGAAAGCCACGATACTACATACCCAAGAACTCCAAAAAGGAAAATAGCCCAGTGAGGAAATCAAATAAGGAAATAAGTTAACTACAAGAGAAGTAATGAACAAAATAAAAAAAATATTTCAAGAGGAGTTATAACCTTGAAATATATCTGTCATATAAACTATAAAAATTTCAGAAAAGTAAAAAAGAAATAAGGTAGAATAGTGTGCCTAAGTGTACCCTCAAAAAAAAAAAAAAAAAAAAAAAACTCTAAACCCAAGACAGTGAAAGACAATGGTACAGAAGCTATGGCACTACCCATGACTAGAGAACCATGGTTTGATTTTGGAATGTTCTCCAAGAGGAGCTGATTACCATAGCTAAAAAGCTTCTTCTACCTTTACCAAGAGGAAATTTGCCAACTCCTTGAGCGAATAAGAATTGTTTGGTAATCTCAGTGTTGTCAGGTGTATGAGGACAGATGAGAAAGTGGAAATAATAGGCTAGACTCTTCGGTGTATGAGTAGGCAAAGGAAAATAAGCCGTAACCAGATAGTGGGATCCAATGTAGTATTGTTTGGCCATTCAAAGGACCTAATAACTCTCTAGCGGTAGTATCTGAACTGATGGCTGGTGCTCTGGTGTTATTATTATTATTATTATTATTATTATTACTTGCTAAGCTAAAACCTTAGTGGAAAAGCAGGATGCTAAAAGCTCAAGGGCTCCAACAGTGAAAAATAGCCCAGTGAGGAAAGGAAATCAATAAACTAAAAGAGAAGTAATGAACATTATAAAATATTTTAAGAACAGTAACAACATTAGAGTAAATCTTTTATATATTAACTACAAAAACTTGAAAAAACAGAGGAAGAGATATTACATAGAAAAAAGTGACCCAGTAGAACTCAAAGCAAGACAACTCTACCCCAAAACAGTGGAAGATCATGGTACAGAGGCTATGGCACTACCCAAGACTAGAGAACCAAAGTTTGATTTTGGGGTGTCGTTCTCCTAGAAGAGCTGCTTACCATAGCTAAAGAGCCTCTTTTACCCTTCCCAAAAGAAAAGTAGCTACTGAACAATTATAGAGCAGTAGTTGACCTCTTGAGTGAAGAAGAATTGTTTGTTAATCTCAGTGTTATTAAGTGTATGAGGACAGAGAAGAATGCGGAAGAATAGGCCAGACTATTTGGTGTGTGTGTAGGGAAAGGAAAAATGAGCCATGCCATTGTTGCCCTCAACTGTTTCTATATAAACTCGTTATCTTGTTGAATGTAGTCGCTTCCATTCCCCTCGCCTCTCTTGCTAGTATCTAACAGCTACATCATATGTAAAGACTAAATTCCACACACAGATTCTCTAGTGAAGAAGGTGCATAAGCATAAACGTCTTGCTCACCAAATGCCAACTACACAGGTTTGGTCACATGACTGCCTGAATATGACCACCAAAAAGACAACTATAACATGGCCACACAAGACATAGCAGTTCCCAAGAAGACTTGATACATGAAGGTGTGTTAACCTTAAAAAAATAAAAAAATTCCACCAACCAACCTGGAAACCCATGCTAGTGACCATATTGTCTGGAGAAAATATTGACAAATGTGTCCGTGCTCTAGACTAGAATTGCACACAGCGCACTTCACCCTAAAAACACAGCAATGACACGCATAACAAGAAGTCTCAGTAACCCCAAATCCTCATCTAACAAGTTCAACATGTGGCAAGATATGTAAGTTTAGGACAGGCCTGGTGAGCCATAACATTCTAATTAGATGACAGGAGCAGTAAAACTAAGTATGAGTACTCATAAGGCTACATTTACCCTCTACTGAAGAACCTTAAATGTCGCTATAGCTTACAATGGACTGCCTAAGAAACGTTGCAAGATACTGAAAGAATTAATGAATAACTAAAGGAATAGAGTCAAATTAAAAGAAAGGCAAACCTGCTACATTATTGTAGGCATACATTAGTGGAACATGCTTTTTGTATCTTTTGTACTGTAACAAGAAATAAAAAATATATAATTTAACACAATGCAATATGCCATAAATTCCAATGGGGTTTGCCTGCAGAATCTTTTCTTGAGTGAGGAGAATAATTCAATAGAGGAAAGTTAAGGAAGACAGGGGAAGGGAGGGATCTAAAGAATGAATGAATAGTAAATACCACTTGAGGGAAAATATCATGAAAGAAAACCTACAATATCATCTTGTGAATAGATTAAATGTTTTCAGAAATAATGGGACATGTACTGAGCATCATGCTTATTGTATACAGACAAAAATTGTTCAACACACAGCGATGAAATTAAATATGTTAAAGAATATTATGACATGCAAGCACATGTTTTTTAAGCATTAGAAATACAAATTAGGAAAACAGATGATAACATATCCAATATAACTAATAAAGAGATATTATAAGAAAAAAATAAGAGTACTTTACCCTCATGCCACAAGCTAGTGGAGATGCATAGGCAACGGCAGTACCAAATCCAGCCATCACTCCATAGGTTAAAAACACAGTTACCAACGAGTATTTTATAGAGAAGTAGGTTAACATTATCCCTGCACTGAAAAAAAAAATATATAAATTTAGTATAACGGGAATTGTAAATCAAGTATGGATTTTTTTCCCATCATCATACTTCCCATTCACATCCCACTTAGTTTAATATTGATACTTATTTTCTAAGCTCTTAAATTTATTTAGAAAGGCCATTCAACAATATTTGTGTTTATTTTCATCATTTGCAAAAATATATTTTCTCTTGCTTATTCTCATCCTGTAAGTTGTTCTTTGTGAAAAAACCCATTTCTTATATCTAAATACCTTAATGTTTATTCTCTATCTATCCATTGTATAACATCAATATTAACAACTGTAATAACTTGTCTGTCACACTTGCACTCTTAATCTCCCATCCAACTGCTTCTCTCAGTTGACACCCAGAATACCTCTACCTACCTAAAATTGAATTTTCTTTGACTAAATGTGAGTACCAAGTAGTTAATGTGGTACAGTATATCGATGTAGGACATGACACAGTAGACAACGAGAATAAAACAATTACATTAGTCACATTATTTTCTATGTAATTGCTATTTCCCTGTTGCTGCGTATGCCCACCGAGGCAGCATTTGTGGCTCTTATGCTTCGTGAGCCTATTGATTGTCGACAGGCAGTTATCAATGGTATGGCTGGAATAGTGACTCTTGTGCTTGCTAGTGCAGAAATCAATCTAATAGGAAGAACGCCGATGAGAATAGTGTTGATGGTACTATTCAAGTTGAGAGCTTTACGCTGTTGTAACTAAGATTGGATCCTCTGGAAAAGGGACCTTAAAAATGTTTCGTGCCTCTATAGCTCTGCTGAGCTATAGAGAAGTATGTAAAAATCTCAAAACCAGGAGGTTGGAGTTGGACACCATTTCAAATGTCTTCCACCAAAAGTAAAGGTTGCCAATCAAATACAGGCTTTCAACTGGAGCTCTCACTTACTTTTAAACATCTGTTTTCCTGGTTAAAACTAATAATTACTAACAGTACACTGTTTCAAATAAAGCTCAATTCTCCGATCAAATATAACAGGTTTGTATTTATTTATATAACATATAAAATTGAAAAGTAAATTCCAGAATAGAGCTAATACAAACATCTCACCTAAATATTGTACATCCCAACAAGCATGTAAGCTTGGGACCCACTCGCTTTTCAAGTAGACCACCTAGCACCATAAATAACCCTTGTGATGCTACTGTGAAGGAATTCACCCAAACAAAGTTGCTCACAGTTACATCTTCATTTACCCGTAAGTGCATATATGATACTCCATAGGTCATCACGTTACCTGGAATGAGTAGACAAATCATAATTAATGAATGTAATAAAATCCAATACACTTACATGATAATATCGTATCTTTTGCATCAACCATTCACATGTAGCATAAAACTGAATAAAAAAATCCATTAAGCTGATAAAGGAAACATATTAGCTCTGATGAAATGTCTGACAAACGCTAAACCTCTTTAAATTAATTATAATCTATAATTTTGTTTCAAAGAAATATTTTTCTCTTGTAAAGGCCAATGAATGCCCAAACATTTCACTCCTCATTAAAAAATATTTGCCTGATTGATGGCATCATTGGCCCTGCACCTCATAGGGCATCAAGTACTAAGCATGTAGTCTTGGCAATTACTATATTGTATATATGAATAATCAGATTAGATGCGAGGTGAATACTTTGATTCGAAGATGTAAATTCCTGTAAAAAAAAAAAAGATAAATAAGAAATAACACTTTTGTGTGTGATACTGCCACATACATCCATGCGATAAATGGAATGGGGGGGGGGGGTGACAAATTAAACTGGTGGTTCTTTAGAATCTTGTGACCACTAACAACGACTGACTACTATATGCACATGACGGAAAGAAAAACAGTGTTGATACATATAATTACATTGTTGCCACGATGCATAATGAAAAAGTGGTCTTACAGTACGTGTGATAAAAAAAGATAAATGGAAACAAATATCATTCTTCTTCAAAATAGTAATAAAGCAAATGTACACTAATGTTCATAAACAATACGTAATGTAAATAATATACAGCATAACATTAGATATCTATACAACTTTTTTCATAATAAATCCAATACTTAAAGTCTGATTCAATTAATTATGAAAAATAATTCCTTATACAGCTTCTACTGTGATGATAATAACTGAAAAATATACATCACAGAGGCAGTGATAAGAGGCAAAGACTGGACTTAAAGGAAATTATCTTTTTTTCAAATGAAGGTTTCTTGAAAGGATGTTTATAAATCTACCTATTTCAGAGAAGATTACAAACTATCTCCTTTTCCAATGAATATTTCAACTACATACATTTGTCCTAGGATGATATCAACCTAATCTCTTCTATAAACAAATTTAAAGAGCTGCCTGTGAAGGTTTCACCCTGACCCATCTATTATTATTATTATTATTATTATTATTATTATTATTATTATTATTATTATTATTATCTTTATTATTATTATTTTTATTACTATTATTATTAGTTAAGCTTATAGTACTCAATATTATTATTATTATTACTAGCTAAGCTACTACCCTAGCTGGAAAAACAAGATGCTATAAGCCCAAGAGCTGTAACAGGGAAAATAGCCCAGTGAAGAAGAAAATAAGGAAATAAATAAACGAGAAGAAAAATAAAGAACAATTGAAATAAAATATTTCAAAGACAGTAACAATATCAAAACGGATATTTCATATATAAACTATAAAAAGACTTATGTTAGCCTATTCAACATAAAAACATTTGCTGGAAGTTTGAAATTTGTTCTACCGATTCAACTGCCCGGTTAGGAAGATCATTCCACAACTTGATCACAGCTGAAATAACACTTCTAGAACACTGTAGTATTGAGACTTATGATAGAGAAGGCCTGACTATTAGAATTAACTGCATACCTAGTATTACGAACAGGATGGAACTGTCCGGGAAGATCTGAATGTAGAGGATGATCAGAATTATGAAAAATCTTACGCAACATGCGTAACGAACTAATTGAATGACAGTGCCAGTGATTATTATCTAGATCAGGATTAAGAAATTTAATAGACCGTAAGTTCCTGCGCAACAAATTAAGATGAGAATCAGCAGCTAAAGACCAGGCAGGAGAGCAATACTCGAAACAAGGTAGAACGAAAGAATTAAAAAACTTCTGCAGAACAGATTGATCACTGAAAGTATTAAAAGACTTTCTCCGTGAGAGTTTTTTTTCTTTTGTGAAATTGAAAAGACAGACCTAATGTCTTTTTCAAAAGCAAATTTGCTGTCGAGAAACACACCCAAAATTTTAAGTTATACAGAGTTAAATAAACATCAATGCTGATATCCGAATGATGAGGAGATCTCTATTAAGGGATTCAGCAATCCCAGATCTACACTCAAAGGATGGAATTGATGCAAAGAGTGTAGCATCATCTACATATGTAACAAGCTTGTTTTTTAGGCCAATCCACATGTCATGTGTATATAGTATGAAAAGTAATGGGCCAAAACCACTACCCTGAGGAACACCAGATATCACATTCCTATACTCACCATGATGCCCATCAACAACAACTCTTTGTGATCTATTACTCAAAAATTCAATAATAATAATAAGAAACGACCCACCCACTCCCAACTGTTTGAATTTAAAAACAAGGGTCTCATGAATAACTGGGTCACAGGCAGCACTAAAATCAACGAGAATAAAACGAACTTCCAGACCACAATCAAGAGATTTCTGTACAGCATTGGGGATTGTAAGAAGGGTATCACATGCTCCAAGGTCTTTACGAAAATCAAATTGCAAACTAGGGAACAGATGATTATTTTCAGCAAACCAATTAAGATGTTTTTCCCAAAGACGTTCAAAAACTTTGGATAATATGGGAGTTATGGGAATTGGGTGGTAATCAGTTGGACTTGAGCTACCACAAACATATTTACATAGTGGAATAACATCACCAATTCTCCAACAAGTGCTAAAAGCTCCTCTTCTTGCTAACTTGCTCAGGAAATCTGCAGTCTTTATAACAAAAACAAAGAAAAAATACCATTTGGGTCTACACCTCCATAAGCATCAAGGTCCTCCAAGGGAGCTTCAGGAAAACAGGAATGAGGAAGATCAAGTTCCTCATTACTCTGCTTACTGTCAAACACACCAGCCAAAAGGGGTTGCCTTTCCTTTGGACAGTGAGTGGCACAGCCATCTGGTTTAAGTAAAGGGGAACTGCTGCATTTACACCAAAGAGTGCAGATCAAGTGTAGTCCATCACTTATGTTACTGGGTTGTATTAGAAAGGGCTTCTTTTATTGTTAAATTGTATTCCTTTTCTGTTGAAGCATAAACTCTCTGAGCCAAAGCTCTAAGCTGAGTATAGTTATTACAAGTCAAATCTGATCTGTTACCCTTCCAGAGATGATAGGCCTCGTGCTTCTCCAAATAAGCATGTCTACAATCACCAATTAGCCATGGTTTGTCCTTCACTTGGTACCTTAGCACACGAAAGGGATACGCCTACCAATTATGTTGACTAGATTCTCATTCAAAGGGACAACAGGATCAACACTACTGTACAATTGTGACAATTTCATGCTCAAAAGATCACTCAAAATCTCATTCCAGTCTGCTTGAGATTTCATATAAATCTTACATAAGTATGATGCATCAGGGACAGGCTAATCAGTCTTCACTATAAATGAAATCAAGGCATGATCAGATGTCCCAACTGGTGAACCAACCCTACTTGCTATAACGCCAGGGGAGTCGGTGTATACGAGGTCCAAGCAGTTACCAGAACTGTGAGTAGCTTCACTTATGATTTCTCACAGCCTGATTCAGAGGTAGTCTAAAGCTCTTAAGTCATGGTGATCGGTAGGAGAAACAGAATCTAACTCTACCTTACTGACTGTTCCACTTTTCTATTGGTGTTTTTGATTGATTTGATTTGTCAGTTAAAGTAACCGAAGAAGTAACATTAGTTTTCTTTGTAAGTTTGTGAATAAACGTGTTGTGTTTTTTCGTGTTTCTTTTTATATTTATTTCCCATGTTTCAATGTTGGTTCTTGTTGACATTTATTTTACTTATCAAAAGAACCTATTCATGACAGCCCCCCCCCCCCCTCCTTTTTTGATGCATCTGAAAAGAGCATCAGTTTCACGGGAACAAGAAGATTGACCCCTTTTGGATCTGCCAGCCAACATCTGAGGTCCGACCATTCTTCTTGTCCTATGCAGACTATGCAGGTGCCACAGGAGGGATTTCATCCTGAGGCAACTGTTGGGAACTAGTTGGGCCAGAGAGGAGAGTTGACCGAGCAGGCAAAGCCAGCTCTGCACCAGGAGATCTTCTCGCCCACGGAAGGTTTGGCTACCTCCCTCAGCCTCTGAATCCTTTCATTTGATAGGAAAGATTTGAGCCTTATGATGTCTATATGCATGCCCAGGTATACCAGTTCTTGAGAGGGTAGCAGATGAGACTTCTCAAAGTTTACCATGATCCCGAGATCCTGGAAAAACCTTAAAAGCTCGTCTTGGTGGCAAAGAAGGACCGCTTCCGAGTATACCAGAATCAGCCAGTCGTCCAAGTATTAGACAAATGCCGACTCTGTGAGCCCAAAATGACACTAGGGCGATCACTCGTGAAGACCTGGGGTGCTGTGGAAAGACCGAAACACAACATCTTGAACTGGTAATGCTTTTGGTATAGCATGAATCTGAGATACTTCCTGAATGAGGGATGAATTGGGATCTGGAAGTATGCGTCGTTCAAATCTAGAGTGTGCATGAAGTCCTGCAGTCTCATTGCTTGTTTGACCGGGCCGGCTGTCTCCATTCTGAACAGGGTCTGTTCAACAAACCTGCTCAGAGCTGAGAGGTCAATGACTAGTCCCTAGCCTCCAGATGCTTTTTTTTTTCACAAGAAAGAATCGCCTGGGGACCTGTTGAGGACGTCTTGGAGAGTGCCCTTCTGCAACATGGTCTGGACTTCTGCCCGCAGGGCAAACTCCTGTGAGGATGCCTTCGCATACGAGTTCGATGGAAGAGACACTCGAGTCAGTGGAAGGAGAGAGAGTGTAAACGGGATACGATACCCTGAATGAATCATCTCGATTGTCTAGAGTTCAGCCCCGCAATGAAGCCACCTCTGCCAGCGGCTCTGCAAGCATTCCCCCACATGTGGTCATGTGGGAGGATTGCCCATCCTAGTGGGATCGGCCTCGGCCTGATCCCCTCTCTCCTTTACCACCACAAAAGGACTTCTTGCCTCGAAATGCCTGTTTAGACACCTTTTGACCCTACTGTTTTGGGACTCTAGCCCTTTTTGCCTGCAGTTTTGGAGATGGTTTCGTCTGTGGCTGAGAAGTGTTAGGCCTGGCTGTCAAGACCTTCTGGATGAGGGAGTCCTGGCTGGACTTCCTCCACTTTTCTGCTACCCTCACAATGTCCTCGGGATTGTAAAGAGAGCTACCATCGAAAGGAGCGTTCCTAAGTCTCGCTACATAGGCCTGAGGGAGATTCCTATGGAATCTTCTTATGATAGCATCTCTTCTCTTCAAGATGAAGTTGGCCCAGAGGTTCACCACTTGATGTGAGAGGTATTCGATGGAACGAGTACCAGACAAAAGGAAAGTATCCATGGACTTTCTGGTGGACTCCTGAGACCAGTCCTGGGACCGGATCAGTTGTCCTAAAGAATCCAACCAGAAGTCGACCCACAGAGTAGCCTCCATGGCGTATTTAGCAACTTTCTCCTGGTTGAGTATCTCAGAGGCCGAGAATGAGACAGGCAGTCCCGTTCGCTTCTCGAAAGGCATACCCCTCGAGATTGCCTCTATGAAGTGGTCGAGAGGCAGAGTAGGGGGGAGACTCTCCGAGGATTTTGTAGTACCTCCTCCAAAACACATATGGAAGAGGGAGGAGCTTGGAGGAGGAACTGGCACGGAGGGAAGAAGACCCGTTGCCTGGGACACTACCTTCTGTTTGGCACTCCTCAACCCCTTTGATCAGGGCAAAGCTGCACTGGACTTCAGGGGTCTATCATAAAACTGGTCCAAGACCATATCCTTACCATCAAGAGGGACTGCCGATGGATCTGGCAGTCCACTGATGGAGCAAATGCAGGATAGCACCTTACAGAAGGCATGTTCGGACTCCTTCCGTTCATCCTCCGTTAGCCTAGGGTTAGCGGCAGCTGGCAAAGCGAGCGTTGACCTCGAGATTGCTTTGCCCTTCCACTTCCGAGCTCTCACCCATAGGATCCCGCAGTAGTTCCAAGTCATCGTCAGGATAAGCCGGGAACAGGACAACTGTCGTGGATATGCTTACTTCCCTTTGCCTCTCAGGCAGAGGTGGGGGAAGTCTGGCCAAGGATTTTGGGATAGTAAACAAATGCTTGGGTTCCCTGCGCTGAGGCAGAAGTTCCTCCATCAGCGAAGGCCTTACAGGCTCAGCTGGTCTCAGGAAGGATGGAAATCCGCAAAAGGAGGAGCTACATCACACTGGGTTGGAGGGCGTGCCTCCTTATGCACTATCTTGACCAAGGAGGTCCTATAGCAAATTGCCCCCTCCTCCTTGGAGGGAGAAGGACGAATCCTCTTCCTCTTCCCTTACAGTTTGGCCAGTGGGACCTTGAACTGCAAGGGGTTACCCTGTTGTTCTAGCGCGCTCTCTTCTGAAGGTTTGTTGCGAGGAGAGATGGGCTTCTCCTTCCGGGGCAGAGTCCTGAGAACTCCTAATGGGTCAGATGGAGGAGAGGCACCCGGAATGAGTCAAATAATGCTCGCAACCATGGTGGGTCGTGGGCTCCCGATGAGCTGGGAGGGAGGTCCTTAGGACAGCACGGATCCCTTGGCTTAGAAAGCTCCGAAGGATTCTTAGCCCCCTTACATGTAGATGGCTTACCTGTAGGCAAGCTCAGCACAGGCCTCTCCTTTGGTAGAGCGTCTGGGCGCTGTCTCTGGGATGGTGGAGGCCCACGAGACTGGAGAGGCTGGTTTAAAATCTCTTCTAAGGGTAGTTTACCTTGGGGTGGGAAACCTTTTGCAACCAGAAATGGCGAGGAAATTTTGTCCGTGGATGAAGCAACCATTGGGGCGAGGTGAGACGGGTTCCACGAGGAAGGAAAATTGCGAGAACCATCTCTGTCGTGTGACACTGCTATGTTACGCGACATTGCTCCATCATGAGTTGCTACCCATTCGTGCGATGCTAGTGTGTTGCGAGCGCAACACGTGACTGAGCTGAAGCAAGAGTAGACAACCCAGAGGGAGGAGCTACCATGGATCGTGACTCCAGGTCATGTGACCCATGGGAATCGTCCCTGAGGAACCGCGCCATCGAATCCTGGAGGAGGATGGAAACCTTCAGGAAGCATGCTGCGAGAGCCTGAAGGCTCAACGTAGCGTCAGTCATGAGAGCCCGAAGGCTCCTTTAGACGAGAGTCCGAAAACAATCTGTCATGAGAGTAAGATTCAACCTGATGAGGGTCACAAAAGCCGACAGGCTCCCCATACCCCAGCGAGCCCGAAGGATTCACGTGATGGGAAGGAGGAGACTCCCTGCTACGAGAACCCAAAGGTTCAGCGTAGCATCCGGAATGAGAGCCGGCGGCTCAGCGTAACCGGGGTTGCGAGACCTCGAAGGATCAAAGGAATGGGAAACCAAATTTTCCATGACACGAGAGCCCGAGGGCTCAACGTGATGAGAGGCACAAGAGACTAGGGGCTCAATGTAACCAGGGTTGCAAGAACCTGAAGGGTCAGCACAATAGGAAACCAAGGTTTCCCTATCACGAGAGCTCGAGGGCTCAATGTGACAAGAGGCATGAGAGCCCAAAATCTTCCTGTCACAAGAACCCAGGATCAAAGGAATGGGAAACCAAATTTTCCATGACACGAGAGCCCGAGGCCTCAACGTGATGAGAGGCACAAGAGACTAGGGGCTCAATGTAACCAGGGTTGCAAGAACCTGAAGGGTCAGCACAATAGGAAACCAAGGTTTCCCTATCACGAGAGCTCGAGGGCTCAATGTGACAAGAGTCATGAGAGCCCAAAACCTCCCTGTCACGAGAACCCAAAGGTTCAACGTGACATATGGCATGAAAACCCGAAGGCTCAGCATAACCACTGTTATGAGAGCCTGAGGGCTCAACGTAACCGGAACCTGTAGGTTCCAAGTCGCGAGAACCCAAAGGTTCCAAGTCACAGGAACCTGAAGGTTCAGTGCGACGGAGGACTGAATGTCTCCCAGAGTCACGAAAAACCGAAGGTTCAACATGACAAGAGCCGGGAGGCTCGCGATAATGCCAGCCAAAAGGGTGATCGTCACAAGACCACAAAGGGTCAACATGAGCAGAGCTCACAGGCTCAAAACAGACTTCTAAAAATCAACCATACTAAAATAAAATAAAATAAGGTGAAAAATTACTGGGTTTTCTAGTGACACTGTAATACTTTGTAAACTTTCATGCTAACCAGCCCCTTAAAGGTGTCAACAAGAAATGATGACACCTTAACTATGCATGGTCCTGGGCTGTTATCAGATATCAATAGTGGCCATCCAATATTCCCTTGAGCTTGAAATGTAAAAATTCAGTGAGCACTCAAAGCTTAATTGAAAAAATTCATACAATCTCTTTGTCGATCATTTACGGGCTTCAAGGATGAACGGTGACAGCAGGAAACGTGTAATGAGATAAGGGGTGTCAACAGTGTTAAGTTGATATTTGCAACAGAGATTTATTCATTTCCAATTGAATCATCGTCAGACCTCATAATACAGTCAACCAGTCTTTCTGTTCCATGGACGATGATCTTGAATGTCTTATTTGTCCTCTCCAGCACACTATACGGCCCCTTGTGCAGACGTGAGAGTGGGGGGCGGTGACCACCTTGTCTGACAAAGACGTAAGGGCGGGTGTCCAGTGAGGCCGGCCTGAAACATTTCGTCCTGTCCGTGTACGTTTTGTGGCACGGCGTGAATTTTCCTGCCCTTGCATGCAGCCAGGCGAGGCTGACGTTTTTGGTGTCTGGATTGGAAGGGAAAAACTCTCCAGGAACCATGAGCGTCTCCCCATAGACTTTTTCTGCTGAAGATGCATCGCTGTTTGCTTTCGCAGCCGCTCGAAGGCCGAGGAGGACCCAAGGTAGTATCTTGACCCAATGCTCGGGCTTGCATCGGGCCATTAGGGGCGCTTTCAGGGACCGATGGCTCTTTTCAACCATGCCATTGGCTGCGGGGTTGTAGGCAGTCGTGCTGTACAAGTTGATCCACATCAGGCGGGCGAGGGATGCCCACAGGTCCGAGATGAAGGCGGGCACCCTGTCGGTTGTCATGTCGTCTGGGACCCGGACACGGCTGACCCAGCTTGAGAGAAGGACTGGGCACAGGCGTCCGTTGAGGCTTCGGACATGGGTGTCGATTCCGGCCACCTTGTTGATCGATCGATGATTGAGAGGAGGTATCTGGCCTTGCCTGAGGGTGGCAAGAGCCCCACGACGTTGACATGGATGTATCCGAAACGTCGCTTGGGTTGTGGGAAACTGCCGACTCCTGACTCGGTGTGACAGCCAACCTTGCTGGTCTGACACGGTGTGCATGCATGCACGAATTCGTGTGGGTCCTTCTTTATTCCTGGCCACACGAACTTGTCAGTCATCATCTTGGTGGTGGTCCTTGATGAGGGGTGGGAGAGGCCGTGCATGACGTCAAATACCAGCCTTCGCCTCAATTGTGGGATAAAAGGTAGAGGACGACCTGTGCTGGTATCACAGAACAGAGTGCACCGTTGGGATGAAACTTGATGTCTTCTCACCGAAGGGAGGTCGAGGAGGACCTTGCGTCTACTGTGGAGGGGTCATCCGTCTCCTCCCGGGCGATGTCCTCATAGTCCACTCCGATGTGGATGGAGCTCTTGCAGATCCTCGACAAGGCGTCAGCCACCGGGTTCTTTTTTCCTCGGACGTAGCTGATGGTACAGTCGAACTCGGAGATGGCCACATGATCTCGTTGCTGTCAGGCGGACCATGCATCCCCAGGCTTGGTGAAAGAGTGGACCAGAGGTTGGTGGTCTGCCTGAATTGTGAATGAGGTTCTCAAGAAAGTACTTGAAGTGCCTAATGACGGTGTACACTGCCAGCAGCTCACAGTCGAAGGGGCTGTATCGAGTCTCGGGCGGTTTCAACGTCCTGCTGAAGAAGGCGAGGGGTTGGGGCTCCTTATCAATCAGCTGTTCCAGGACAGCACCGCATGCAACGTTACTGGCGTCCGTAGTTAACCTTACTGTGGCCCCGGGGTCCTGGTAGGCCAGGGTTGTGGCCTTGCAGAGGGCAGTCTTTGTCTGCTCGAATGCTTTTTGTTGAGGAGGACCCCACTGTAGTTTCTTCGGTTTCCCCTTCAGGACGTTAAGGAATGGCGTCATCACACTGGTGATGTTGGGCAGGAACCTCTGGTAGTAGTTAGCCATGTCGATGAACTCTTGCAGGGCTTCACGGAGGTTGGTGCTGAGAACTTGTTTACGGCCTCCACCTTCGATGTCAAAGGGAGTACGCCCCTTTTTGAGTGTTCGTGTCCCAAGAGCTCTAACTTTTCCACCCCAAACCTGCACTTATCGAAGCGTACTACGAAGCCATTCTCCTGCAGTTGCTTCAGAACCGTCCTCACATGTCCCAGGTGGTCCTCCCATGTCTTGGAGAACACAAGGATGTCGTTGACGTAGACAGCGCAGAGGGGCAGGTCCCCCAAGATGCTGTCCATTAGATGCTGGAAGGTCGCCCCGGCGTTTCTCAGGCCGAACGCTGAGTAGGAGAAAACATAGGACCCAAATGAGGTGATGATGGCCGTCTTCGGGATGTCGTTGGGATGCACGGGGATCTGAAAATAAGACTTCAGGAGATCCCTTTTAGAGAAAATAGTGGCCCCGTGGAGGGCTCCGGTGAGATTCTGCGTGTTGGGCAAAGGGTAGTGGTCAGGCATTGTGACCAGATTTAAGCGTCTATAATCACCGCAGGGCCTCCAACTCACGTTGGGTTTCTTAACCATGTGCAGCGGAGAGGCCCACGGGCTGGACGCCTTATTGCAAATTTCCATGCTCTCCATCTCCTGGAAGGCGCGCTTGGCGTCTTGTAGCTTCTGTGGTGGGAGGCATCTAAACCTGCAATGGGTTGGGGGCCCCGTTGTTGAGATATGGTGAAATATCCCAGGCTTGGCGAGGACCCCTTCTAGTTAGCGAAGCTCGGGTTTGAAGACCTCAGGGAATTCCTGCAGCAGGCGGCTGTATTCATGGGGCGTGACTGAACACACACTGGGAAGGCTGGGCCAGCTGGAGAGGTGGTGGAACCGGTATGAATCCTGGTAGACTAGTAGTTTGCGACGCACATCTACCTGCATTCCGTGGTGAGCGAGAAAATCGGCACCCAGGAGGGGCACCTTGACGTCTGCGATCAGGAAAGGCCAGTCATAATCCCGGCCCTTGATGGATATCTTCATTGTCCTCGTTCCGTAACAGGTGATGGGGATGCCATTTGCGGCGACCAGGGCGGCCCTGTCGTCTGCTGGGAGGCCACGGTCATCCTTCGAGGGTGGGAAAGTTGACACTGTAGCACTGGTATCCACCAGGAACCTTTTTCCTGAGTTGACGTCCAGAATGTAGAAGGTTGTAGACGCGGTCCCCCACCTAGTTTTTTGGATGAGTGCACGGCTGGATGCACTTCCGTGCCTCTTTCCCCTAAACTCGGGGGAAATAGCACCATCTGGGAAAGTCAGGACCCTTGTGGTAGTGGTCTTCCCGTTGGTGCCGTTGCTCCTGCTGGGGACTCTGCGGGGAGAGACGAGAGCGGGAGTTCTAGAATCTCCCGCCGTGGACTGCGTTGACCCCCACCTCGTCTGGCTCTGTAGGATAATCTTCAGTCTCCTCTGCAACGGCGTTAACGGAGGCGGTGGCGGCGTATCTGGCAGCCCGGGCTGCCAGGTGAAGTTTCTTGGCCTTCTCAACCAATGATAGCGTGTCCAGGTCCAGGTCCTCCAACTGGTCGCAGATGTTTTGGGGAAGGCGACGGAGGAAGATCTCCCTTGATAGGCTTATCTCCCATTGCTGTCGAGCTCATTCAGCTGGAGGAGGTCCATCAGTTCATCCCAGGCTGCCGAGGGTCAGGTGTCGCCGAGGGGCGTCAACATCAGGTCGAGGGGGCGCTGGGCCCTCAGGGATACCGGGAGGTCGTAGATCTCGGTCAGTTTTTTTTTAGGTCGCTGTACATCATGGGTCCCGGCCTCTGTTTCAGCCAGGGGGAAATCCTTTTCAAAGCATATGGTGTCAACATTACCATCACCATATCTGTTTTTTTATCTCAATGGTAATGTTTGCCAGCCTGAAGTGGGACTCGGCACGCTGGAACCTTACCGTCAATGTGTCCGGTGTGAAGGGAGGCAGCTGCAATTTATGTGCCATCGACATTTGTGTGGCCATTCGAGTTATTATCAAGCCGTGCCCCTCGGTTGCGAGGGGCAAGGTACTGTCTCAAACTCAACTCCTCTCTCCAGAAGGAAAGGGGAGGCATGCCAGAATTCACATACAACCTTTCAATGGGAGATGTTCTGTATCACCAGTGCAGATGCAGAGCCCCATATTGTGAACATCAAGTTTTTCAAATAGAATCTTAGTAGCTGACCCACAAATTTGACATATATAGTCTAACTTGTTCGGATACAAAGATGTAAAGTTTCTCAGCAAAGTTGATTTATTGGCACCCTAATCTAAATGCGACACAACTTTCAAGATGTTTAGTGACTTTTTGACCTGTGAGGGTTCGAGATGACAGACCATAGACGAGTGATGCTTCATTTCCGACATGGGCAAAGTACATTGACCTTTGCGGATGGCAAAGTAGCAAGGTGACTGACTGACCGCGAACAGGTGAAAAATTTGGGGCATTTGTGTTTTGTACAGTTAACATTACAATAAATATGAAAGCCCACGCTTGACATATAATAATGAAATGTGTACAGAAATGAAGGGCAGATGATTCTGCACCGTACTGAATAAATATGTACAGAAAAATATATACAAAGATGATAATATTGCTGCAAGCGTTGTAGGACGTTGTCCTTACAAACCCTTATAGATAGCTCATTTACATGGAGACCAGAGGTAATTTTCTCCTCAAAAATTACCACAAGAAACTTGATATTATCCTCATAAGGCAAAATACCATCATTTAAGAAAAGGGTGGGGATCTCTTCTTTTTTACGAGTACTAGTAGAACGAATAGCTTTGCTCTTCTAAGGAGAGAACATGAATCCCCCGAGAATTTTCCCATGCAGAAGCAGCATTTATAGCAATTTTAAGTTTTCGGCATGCTTGTAGGGCATATGATCCACCACAATAAATTGCAAAATCATCAACAAATGGTGACCCTTGTATGCCAGGAGGTAGGTGACTCATGATACTATTGAAAGTAACAGCAAATAAGGTCATACTCAGTACACTGCCTTGGGGGACACCTTCTTACAAGTAGGATGATGATAGTTCTCACCCTATTGTTACTTTAATTGAGAAGTTTGATCAAAATTCTTCAATGAAAGAAAACATATGTACTCCTATACCCTACGAGGACACTTGGTTCAAAATACCGCCCTTCCAGGTGGTCTCATATGCTTTTTCGAGGTCAAAAAAGACACCCACCACCTGGGTTTGGTTATAAAAGGCATTTGAAATTTCTCTTGATAACATTAGCAATGGGTCTAGCGTCCTTCGGCTCTTCCTAAAACCAAATTGCCTCTTGGATAAAAGTTTTTTTTTTATTTTAGATACCACACAAGTCTATTGTTAATCACTGTCTCAAATAAATTGCATATGCAACTAGTCAAGGCTATAGGCCTATAACTAAATGGCAGTTCTGGGTCTTTACCAGATTTGTGGCCAGGAATTATGATTGAAGAATGCCAGGAATCAGGAGATGTATGAGAAGCCAAGAGACCATTAGGGGTTTCTGATAAAAATTACCTAGTATCCACTGGGAGATGTGTAATCATTTCATATCGGATGACATCCTCACCTGGGGAAGTCAAGGACGAGCTAGAGATAGCATTTTGCATCTCCATACTAAAAGGTAAGTTAAAAGCTTCAGTATTGGAAGAAGCAGGAGGAACAACATATGTTGTTGCTCTAATTTGTTGAAATGCTGAGGAATAATTGTCAGCACTTGATACATGAGCGAAGTGCTTAGCAAGTACCTCTGCTGCATCTTTGGGATTAAATATATATTATTTTCCCTCAATACTGATAAAAATTTGCCTTGAAGTTTCCTAATCATGTCCCATATTTCCTTTGAAGGAGTTTTGGTATTGATATTGGATATATATTTTCTCAAAGATGCTCTCTTTGCTTTTTGAAAAGCTCCTTTTTGTTTAGCACAGGCTCTGAGGTACGCTATTCTATCTGCTTCATAGTTCGTTCTCAGGTATCTTCTAAAGCAAGTTCGGGTCACTTTCCTTGCATTAGCACATTCTTTACTACACCAAGGAACTACAGAGCAATCATGTACACCACATGGTAATGCTAGCATTACCATCAACAATATTTGAAAGGTGTTGATAAGCATGCACTGGAGATGTAAGTCCTCATACTCTCTATTGGTGTGTGCACAGTTCTCTTAAGGCTCTATTGTGGGCATAATTCAACATTATTGCCAAATGGAAAGGTGTTGATAAGCATACACTGGAGATGTAAGTCATCATACTCTCTATTGGTGTGTGCACAGTTCTCTTAAGGCTCTATTGTGGGAATAATTCAACATTATTGCCAAATGGTCAGTGCCATGTATTATTATTATTATTATTATTAGTATTATTATTATTATTATTATTATTAGCTAAGCTACAACCCTAGTTAGAAAATAAGATGCTATAAGCCCAATGGCTCAAACAGGGTAAAATAGCCCAGTGAGGAAGGGAAATAAGGGAATAAATAAACGATATGAGAAATAATGAATAATTAATATATAATATTTAAAAAATACCATCAGCAACATCAAACAGATATTTCATAAATAACTAAAAAAAGAATTATGTCAGCCTGTTCAACATAAAAACTTTTGCTGCAACTTTGAACTTTTGAATTTCTATCGATTCGACTACCCGATTAGGAAGATCATTCGACAACTTGGTTACAGCTGGAATAAAACTTCTAGAATACTGTATAGTATTGAACTTCATGATGGAGATGGCGTTGATTGACTAACCAAAGTTAATCCAATTGAATGGATGAGGAACAGATTGATAAATCGATGGCTAATATAGAGTTGTGGAGAATACATCATACCTAGTTGGAGATCCTTCATTCATTAGTATTAAATCGTTGTTGTTGATTGATTCTTAAACAAGATCACCCCATCTATCACACACATTTCCACCCCCATAAAGTATGCTTTGCATTAAAATCATCCATTAAAATAAAAGGGACCGGGAGCTGGTTAATCAGGTCTTGGAGGTCAGAAAGTCTAAGACTTCTTGGATTCCCAACATGGTCTAAGAGGAAATGTTACAAAGGGGTTCCAGATATAGCGAGCATAAAGTAATTTTTTCCCGATATGTGTTTTAACAGTACATGCCTGTAGTGGTGTATTGTGAGGGATGGTTTCAAATTTTATAGACTTGTGAATAACAAACCTGTGCCAGCTTGAGCTCTTGCAGCTTGCAAAAGAGGGGATCTACAAAAATGATACAATTGAGTCCAGGGTTAAATGGTTTGTCACTGATCTTGGTTTCCTGTAGACAAATTATCTTTGCATCCGAGTATATAGTTAAAGATTTTATTTGATCAATACTTGTATTTAGACTTCTGCAGTTCCACTGAATCATGGACATTATCTTTTATTATAATTTTTCTTTGTCTCATATTTCTTTTGGGACTTTTCAAATGAAGCCAGGTAAGGCCTAGAAATGGAAGGTTTTTATAATGGCACCACTCTTCTCTCTTTTTCTGTAATCTTTGTATAAGTCAGAATTAAGATCATGAGCGGGAAGGCACTTATTGGGTGTAGATGAAGGTGAGGACAAAGAGGACCTTTTCCTCTTTGGAAGCTCTTGTTTTCCAATCTCCACTAAGACAGGTCGAGATTCTGCCGCAGACAAAACTTTTGAGGTGGAGAGAGCCATATTGACTTCCTTGGAGGATTATGATTGAACTTCAACAGGTCAAGTACTTGACCCAGAAGGCTGGGCTACCATCTCTACACGAGATGCATCTGATGGAAATAGTACTTTTTAAGTGTTGGAGGCCATCTTGACCTCTTTGGAGGTTTGTGCTCTAGCTTTAACAGGTCAAGCACTTGACCCAGAGGGCTGGGCCACTACCATTAAGGGAGATGTACCTGACGGGGCAGGTGCTACCACTGTTGCCCCTGTGGTAATAAGGGGTAGTGGATTATTACTTTTTGGTGGCACCTTAGTAGCTTGAGCAAAATTAAGTTGCCAATTAAGTGAATTTTTTTGCATGGCCTACACTAATATGTTCAGCATTTGCTTTCAAGATGGCAGCCTTATCTTTCTTGTATTATCTACAACTCTTATTGTTTGATTAATGATGTTCTTTTCAGTTTGCCCAAGTTGTATCTCTGTTGCATTGGCTATGTTTTAACGAAAAACAGCTAGTACAGACCTTATTATTACAGTACTGGGATGGGTGACCATATTTGAAACAATTGAAGCATTGTAAAAAGGCCTAGGTTTATATTCTCGAACACGTACTCTTTCATTCTCAATACATACATGATCAGGTACTACAGGGGTTTCAAATGTTAAAACAATCATGTTTGTTTTGGGGATCTTACTTACTTTCCAAACATTAGAAGGGCACATGTCCAGAATTTCGGGTTCTGAAAAATCATATAGGTCACTATCGAAAACTAGTCATTCACCATAACTGAAGCTCATGTGTGGTTTAATATATTTAATAGGATGTCTTCAATTTTGACTGTCTGACTTAGCATTGATCAAAACAGATTGCTTACCGTATCTACTAATATCCTTACTTTTAATTAAACACACTTTTTCTTTGTATAAATTTACTCATCCTGTAATAGCTATGATTATCAATCTTCCCAGATACAATGATCCATGTTGAAGGCTTGAGACTTTTTACTTATGAAAATCTATGCTCTGTTACGTTTTCTATGCAATCTTCAGGGTTATAAGCATCCAGGTTTCTTGGTAGGCCTACTTCATCACATAGAGCCTCAGAAATCATACAATTATAAATTCTTATGTTCTCATTTTTTTTTGTGCTTCTAAAGCAATCTCAAAACTTGAAAAAACACCAAGGCTTCCCAAAAACCTTTAATAATATCAAGGTACAGTAAAATTTCCTATAAAAGGCTTCATGAATTGTATCAGTTACAATCAATTGGAATGTTTTCTAAATTGAGTATTTTCCAATTTTTACTTGGATCTGGTAATAAGCCAGAACCAAAGAGTAAAGTATTACTCTTGTCCTTATCACAAGAAAAATTTTCTGCCAGTGCCGATGAATTGTTTGTAATAATACTAGGCAAAGAAGTAGTGTTTGAGGAATCCTTTACGTTGCCGAGGTTGTGAACAGAATTTTTCTTATTTACACAGAGGTCGTCAACGGGGTCTGGGGTTTGCCACCTGATCCAGGGGGTACGTGGAATATTAACTCATTAATTTTTTTTTTTGGGGGGAAGAGGCATTACGAGAGAGAGAGAGAGAGAGAGAGAGAGAGAGAGAGAGAGAGAGAGAGAGAGAGAGAGAGAGAGAGAGAGAGAACTAATAAACAGGGTTGAAGCTTCTAAAGGAAACAATATACACAAATTTATTCGAGTTGACCAAAATTCAATGAATCTTTTTTATTAACATACGGTATATTTTCCCAACATTTAAATTAAAGAGGTGACACACTAACGTAACAAAAACATATCTAATCAAATTAATGAACGAGCAGTCTACTTGAATAGTGCTTGATAATTTTTACAATGCTGTATTAGCCTTACAAGCAAACCCCCCCCCCCTCACCACCACCAAAGCAGTGGAATCTCTTCATGTTTGAAAGATTAAACAACAAGGAAAAGAGAAGTGGATCTTCCTCTTCTATTTTACCTTTAACTGGGGGTGTTATACATCGACGTTGAAAATATAAAAAGGATCAGAACACAAATAATGTGCAAATGTCATGTAAAACATTACTAGTAAACATTCAATCTTAGTGCTTTACCCTAATTCAACCTAGGACGAAGTGCCCGAACTATCTGTATCACTGAATGGCGCAATGATAGAGATGTTACAAAACAATGCTTTTGTTGTCTATTTACAATCACGGTAAGGAGGAAGATATCAGGCAACTTGGTTTCTCACATTAAAAAAAAAATAAATAAATAAATAAAAAATAAATAAATTAATTAAAAAATAAATAAATAAATAAAAAGTTGTGTTCTATCAGTTTTCGTGTTGATAAAATATGTTGCAAAGATTTTTATATCTTAGCACTTGCTTAGGAAATACTTTCAAAATTGAAACGAAGTTTTTGTAAACTTAGATACACAGTCAGCATTTGTTGCTCTATAAATCTAAAATTTCTATGATATGGTTACGGCTGGTAAGTGGCGTTGGTTGTGACTCGCATTTCATTTATTATTCTAAACCAAATAGCTAAATTATTTAGCTATTTGGTAGGTGCCCTGGCAATTTATCTCCATCTAGTTTTGGGTATATAGACACCACATCTAATATGAGCTTGCTAATTTGGTACATATGCTCACTGTCATTTAACCATAAATGAATTGTCTTTACTCACAATGTCCACAAAACCAAAATAACTTACTAAAAGTAATTGGAATAAAGTACTCACCAAAACTATATACATTGCCTAGGGCAAGATGGATCAAGATTCCACCAATTGCAGAAGCTATCCCCTTTAGAGTATGCTTGGAAATATTTAGCATCATTATATCTTGAAATAAATTAATGGTGACCTTTAAGTAGGGAATTCGATATTAAAGATTAATCACATCTATATTTCAGTATTTGAAACACTGTATACTGTGAGCATCAGTGTTAACATTTTTCTTCTGCTCTATATCATACGAAAATCCAAATCAGGTGCTGATAATAAATATCACAATACCACTTTAGATGGTGATAAAATCAGCAGACGACCAATAGGAGGAAGGTTACAGGACTGAGATATCACAGTCAAGATAATGCCTTTAATCAATAACTGTACCAGTTATGCATGAATGATATAATCGCATGTAACACACAATAGGATAAAAATGATTAATGAAAGATAATCCCAGCCTAGATAAGGTACTGAATATTGCTTGTTCATTTTATGCAATTCAATATTAACACAGATTCATTCACAGCCTATAATAAACAATAGATGCATATTTTGCAGGAATATCAGAATCAACCCCCCCCCCACCCACCAAAAAAAAAAAAAAAAAAAATGCAGAACAAATTTGATTATGCGATCGGGTTATTTGAGGATTATACACTGATCCTTCACATTTTTCTTGGTCACCCCAGTTTCAGCCATTGACTCACGAAAATACATTTCAATATGAAGAGTAGCACAATAAATAATTAAATATACAATCTGAATATGAGTGAAGAAATTTTGAAATTTTCAAACTTAAAAAGAAATTTTGATATAGGATCTTGAAGACGAAAACAATATTCTACAAGATCACAAGACCCAATGCAGACGAATTCACTCCTTTAGTCTTCATAGTATGCCAATACTTTATATTCCTCCGAATATAAAGTATATAAAACTGCGCTTGCGATATTCCTACATTCTATGTATCCTCTTGGAGCTACTTTCTTCCCCATTGTCTGATGGGTTTTTGCTGACGTGTTGTGGTTCCACTCTACAGGCTATTCCAACGAAATACATGCATGATCCCACTGCTGAGGTCGAAATCGGATTCCATTTCAATATGAAGAGTAGCACAATAAATAATTAAATATACAATCTGAATATGAGTGAAGAAATTTTGAAATTTTCAAACTTAAAAAGAAATTTTGATATAGGATCTTGGAGACGAAAACAATATTCTACAAGATCACAAGACCCAATGCAGACGAATTCACTCCTTTAGTCTTCATAGTATGCCAATACTTTATATTCCTCCGAATATAAAGTATATAAAACTGCGCTTGCGATATTCCTACATTCTATGTATCCTCTTGGAGCTACTTTCTTCCCCATTGTCTGATGGGTTTTTGCTGACGTTGTTGTGGTTCCACTCTACAGGCTATTCCAACGAAATACATGCATGATCCCACTGCTGAGGTCGAAATCGGATTCCATCCTTAGTGATCAGACCAGGTACCCAACTATATATATATATATATATATATATATATATATATATATATATATATATATATATATATATATATATATAAATTTATATATATATATATATATATACATATATATATACATATATATATATATATATATATATGTATATATATATATATATATATATATATATATATATATATATATACATATCTAATTCCATGATTATTTTCTTTCCCACCATCTTCCTACATTACGGGGGCAGTTGCCTGATGCGCCCTAATAGCATCAGGAATGGTTAATGATTTGGCACATAGTTTCTGAGTTTGCAAGCCCTTGCTGTCATTAACCACAGTTATTGGCGGTGAGAGTAATCTTTAATTAAACAGCCCAACTGCAAGGCAGCAGTTTTCCTAGTTATTGGCAATGGGCATACCCTTTTACTAAAAAGAAAGACTGCAAGGCAGCAGCTTCCCTTTTAGTCAGTTCCACAACATGCATGACGTACAATGATAGTGTGTATATATATATATATATATATATATATATATATATATATATATATATATATATATATAAACAGTATATATATAAACAATATATATATATATATAAACAGTATATATACACACATACAGTACTATATATATATATACACACACACAC